>NC_085995.1:33079018-33451518 GCF_030014385.1 Trichomycterus rosablanca
CTAGCAGTGGTGGGGCTTGAACCAGCAACCTTTGGATTACTAGTCCTGTGCCTTAACCACTAGGCTATGGCTTGATTTAGCTGTGCTAAACAAGTACCTGTATTGTACAAGATTTATGTTTTTACGATGTCATTGTGCAGCCGGGGTGGCACGGTGGCTAAGTGGGTAGCACTGCCGCCTCACAGCAAGAAGGTCCCGGGTTTCATCCCCAGATCGGGCGGTCCGGGTCCTTTCTGTGTGGAGTTTGCATGTTCTCCCCGTGTCTGCGTGGGTTTACTCCGGGTGCTCCGGTTTCCTCCCACAGTCCAAAGACATGCAAGTGAGGTGAATTGGAGACATTAAATTGTCCAAGACTGTGTTCGATATAACCTTGTGAACTGATGAATCTTGAGTAATGAGTAACTACCGTTCCTGTCATGAATGTAGCCAAAGTGTAAAACATGACATTAAAATCCTAATAAACAAACAAACAAACAAACATTGTGCAGCCGCTCAGGTGGCGCAGGGGTAAAATATGCTAGCACACCAGAGCTGGGATTTCGAATACATCATATCGAATCTCAGCTTTGCCATCCGGCTGGGCTGGGCGGCTATATGAACAACGTTTGGCTGTTCTTCATCCAGGGAGGAAGTCGAATAGGGACCTCATAACTGATGCAATTATGACCTCTGCTGGCTGATTGATGGCGTCCGTACAGAGTAGAGAAATAATGTTGATCAGGGTGTGGCTCTCCGTGCACAAGGCTGACCCGCATATAAACTCGCCTCGTGCACGTGAAAACATGCAGTCGGCTACTGCACATGTTTCAGATGGAGCGTGTGTCAGTTCGCTCTCCTCAATCGGGGTGGGGGTCAGCACCAGTAGAGAGGAAGCATAACGCTATTGGGTAAAAATTGGACGCGCTACAAATCGGGAGAGAAAGGGAGAAAATGCAAAATTGTTTGTACTTTTCATTAGAATGTACATTTTATGATAGTAATAACATGATAGTCTGTGTTGTACTGGTTTAAATGTATCAAGTGCAGCAGTGTTGGGATTTTAAACCCCTTACTGTCAATACCAGGAGTACAATAGCGCTCCAACCACATATGTACACCGACTAGGCATAATATTATGACTACTGACAGGTGAAGTTAATAACACTGATTATCTCTTCATCACGGCACCTGTTATTGGGTGGGATATATTAGGCAGCAAGTGAACATTTTACAAGGGCCAAATTGTGATGTCTAGACGACTGGGTCAGATCATCTCCAAAACTGCAGCTTTTGTTGGGTGTTCCCGGTCTGCAGTGGTCAGTATCTATCAAAAGTGGTCCAAGGAAGGAACAGTGGTAAACCAGCGACATGGGCGGCCCAGGCTCATTGGTGCACGAGGGGAGTGAAGGCTGGTTCGTGGGGTCCGATCCAACAGACGAGCTACTGTAGCTCAAATTGCTGAAGAAGTTAATGCTGGTTCTGATAGAAAGGTGTCAGAATACACAGTGCATTGTTGCAGGGCTGTTTTGGCAGAAAATAAGGGACCAACACAATATTAGGAAAGTTGTCATAATGTTATGCCTGATCAGTATAAATCCTGTAAATCCAGTGTCCTGTGATCAGAAAATGTCCACTGATAAAAGACTAGAGAAAGTTTAACACACACTGTGCATGAATACATCAAAATAATACATCTTTACTCTCTAACTGTACACCTACATCAAGTGCCAACGGTAAGTTTAAACAGTATTTAATATCCCAACAACACTGGTGCACCTGCATTCGTACCAGAACAACACACACTAGCATATTATCACAGCAGCAGGTACCACAGGTGCCACACCTCAGAACAAGTCTCACCATGTTCAAGTTTCATCTGGGTCCTTCGAGTTTCCCTTCAATCTTTAAAACCTTGGCAGCAGGTAGACTGGATGTGTGTGAGAGTGTGTGACGCACTGCAGTTTACTGTCAGCATGTTCATAGTGAACTTCTCCCTGTAGCTTTTGTTTATTGGGCATTTAGGACAAAGCAGTTGACAAAGATTCGAACAAAGTACCTGTTTTTGCCAGAACCCAGAACCCAGAACCCATTTGTTGTTGTAGTGAGGCCAAATACTCTCAAGGCTCAAATTAACAGCTCTACGGTTCAAGTACAAAGTCCATAAACTGCTTCTTGTTTGAGTCAAGTACAGTATGTGGTCCTTGGAGAGGGAAGGGAAAACCTGGCTATTTTGCTGAACTGCATTATGGGTATAAAAAAAATAAGGGCAGTGGTGACTCAGCAGGTACTGAGCTATTGATCGGAACATAAATGTCATCTGAGAGTTTCATGTTATTTAATATTAAAGAAACATCCTGTATTTGCATGTCAGATCAGCCATAAAATTAAAACCATCCCCTTGATTCTACACTCACTGTCCATTTTATCAGCTCCACTTTGTAGTTCTACAATTACCGACTGTAGTCCATCTGCATGCTTTGTTAGCCCCCTTTCATGCTGTTCTTTAATGGTCAGGACCCCCACAGGACCACCACAGAGCAGGTATTATTTAGGTGGTGGATCATTCTCAGCACTGCAGTGACACTGACATGGTGGTGGTGTGTTAGTGTGTGTTGTGCTGTTATGAGTGGATCAGACACAGCAATGCTGATTGAGTTTTTAAACACCTCACTGTCACTGCTGAACTGAAAATCAAAGTAATAAAAAGTACACAGATCAGGAATAACATTATGACCACCTTCCTAATATTGTGTTGGTCCCACTTTTGCTGCCAAAATAGCCCAGCCCTGTGCTCGACAGTTGGATCGCACCAGCCTGCGCTCCCCACGTGCATTAATGAGCCTTGGCCATCCATGACCCTGTCATGGTTCACCGCTGTTCCTTTCTTGGACCACTTTTGATAGATACTGACCACTGCAGACCGGGAACACCCCACAAGAGCTGCAGTCTTGGAGATGCTCTGACCCAGTCGTCTAGCCATCACAATTTGGCCCTTGTCAGACTCGCTCAAATCCTCATGCTTGATCATTTTTCCTGCTTCTAACACATCAACTTTGAGGATAAAATATTCACTTGCTGCATGATATATCTATAATATATATATACTGTATAATATGTGGCCTATCCCAGCTTTTCAATGGGCGCAAGGCACACAGTAACACCCAGGACGGGGCACCAGTCTATCGCAGGGCAGACACACACACATACACCCACTCACCTATAGGGCAATTCAGTGTCTCCAATTAACCTGACTGCATGTTTTTGGACTGTGGGAGGAAACCGGAGCTCCCAAAGGAAACCCACGCAGACACGGGGAGAACATGCAAACTCCACACAGAAAGGACCCGGACCGCCCCGCCTGGGGATCGAACCCAGGACCTTCTTGTTGTGAGGCGACAGTGCTACCCACCATGCCATAGAATTTAAAAATATTAAAATCTTTAAAAAATATAACACACCTGTAACGGTATCACCCCAGAAACAAACAAAATATAAACTTAAATAACAACTTGCATAATTTTAAACTCGACTTGTAGCTGCATGGGTGTCTCCAGGTACTCCTGTTCCTCCCACTTTCCAAGAACATGGCAAGAGATGGATTAGCTCTACACATGACTGAGGTGTGACCTGTCAAGGATGTACTCCAGCCTCAGGCTCAATGTTTCTAAGATAAACTTTTGACCTACCACATCCCTGACAATAAATAAAAAGGTTTCTGGTATTTGATGATCGAAGATAAATGAATTGCATGTATAAGATTTACCAAGGCATGATATACTGAACATTTGGTGGGAAAGAAATGTTATAATTTTCTGTATTCAGTTTGTCTTCACATTCAAAGAAATTCGTTTGTCATTCATTTACAGTCTGATAAGCTCAGAAAATGTGAAAGTATTTTTTCACACTGACTACAGTGATTAATTATTATGTCACTCCCTTATCTGACTATATTCATAAAAATCGCAGGGTGGAGACATCTACAATCAAAATAAATAATTGTCGGTAAATTGACTAAAGTTTTATGTGTTGCATGAAATGTAGGGAGAAGTTATTAGTTTATAAACCCTCCACCCTATAAAACAAAATATCTGCTTACACTGATCAACCATAACATTAAAACCACCATTTTATCAGCTCTACTTACCATATACAAGCACTTTGTAGTTCTACACGTACTGACTGTAGTCCATCTATTTCTCTACATACTTTTTAAGCCTGCTTTCACCTTGTTCTGTAATGGTCAGGACTCTTCCAGGACCACCACAGAGTAGGTATTATTTGGGTGGTGGATCATTCTCAGCACTGCAGTGACACTGACATGGTGGTGGTGTGTTAGTGTGTGTTGTGCTGGTACGTATGAGTGGAGTTTTTAAATACCGTGTCCACTCACTGTCCACTCTATTAGACACTCCTACCTAGTTGGTCCACCTTGTAGATGTAAAGTCAGAGACGATCGCTCATCTATTGCTGCTGTTTGAGTTGGTCATCTTCTAGACCTTCATCAGTGGTCACGGGGCGCTGTTGGCTGGATATTTTTGGTTGGTGGACTATTCTCAGTCCAGCAGTGACAGTGAGGTGTTTAAAAACTCCATCAGTGCTGCTGTGTCTTATCCACTCATACCAGCACAACACACACTAACACACTAAGTGTCACTGCAGTGCTGAGGATGATCCACCACCCAAATAATACCTACTCTGTAGTGCTCCTGTAGGGGTCCTGACCATTGAAGAACAGCATGAAAGGGGGCTAACAAAGCATATAGAGAAAGAGATGGACTACAGTCTAATTGTAGAACTACAAAGTGCTTCTATATGGTAAGTGGAGCTGATAAAATGGACAGTGAGTGTAGAAACAAGGAGGTGGTTTTAATGTTATGGCTGATCAGTGTAGATCACTGATTAATGTATTTTAGTCAGTACCACTGCCTCCAAGTCAAACATTATAGCAGCTTCACTACTGTCTTGTAAACTATCCTTTTCAACCAGAAACCCTTTTATTTCAAATCACTCCTGCCACTCTGCCCCATCCACTTACCATGGTGGCACACTCTTCTTCACCTCTCTACCATACTCTCCATGACTTTGTACACTCGACCTCTCAATTACTTTCGTCACCTCAACTTCCTCAAACTTAACCTTTCCATTGCCATCCCTCTAATTTGTTGAGGAGGGTACATTGCTGCTCACGCCTCCTCCGACCCGCACGCAGCCCTTAACGGAACCCTTTTCCACCCATGCACTCTGCACAGGGACATCTATCCACCAATCAGGGTCCTTACACAGTGTTTTGAAGACCCTGCCCACATAGTCCGATCTTACCTCTCTGAATGCACTGCCGATCATGCCCGCTAGATGGCACCCAGCCGACCAGTGGCAACGCCGAATCTCGGCGCTGGTGTGCCAGCAGAATATCCCATTTTGATTCAGTTTAGGTAATTCTATTGTGGTTATAATATGCTCATTTCTTGATTAGATAAGTCACAGTCTGGGATTCAACTAAAAGCTTTATTTTTTTATCACCTATTTTGGAACAGGAAAAACATTAAGTAAATTTACTCAAACATTTGATGGTAAATATGTTCCTTAATAACATGGGTGCATGTTTTCATCCCCTTATTTATGACGAATACGATGGCCTTGTATGCTACATTTCTTTCAATATGACATCAATATGAATTTGAAGTGCTTTTGACATTTTTTGTTTTTGGACAATCTTTATCATACTGATAGTGTTGCACAGTAGCACAGCTGATTAATTGGGTGCCATATAGAAACATGGACCCTAAAGACCTGGCTTCAATTCTCGCTTTACATCACTGTCTGTGATTACTTTCACATGTTCTTACAACGTCAGTGTGTGTGGTTACTGTGGGAAAATTTGGTATTTCTCCCATTGTGAATACGGCGGTTTCCTCCCACCTGAATTAAATCAAAACCACTGTGTGAAAATGCATAATACGGTGTAAGGAAAATAAAACCTAAAAGTAATGAAAAAGTTATTTGCGTCTGTGTCTGTGTGGGAAATGTTCTGTTTTTGGGTGATGGAGAATATCCAGAAACAGACCGAATGTTAACTGATTTATGTGCACACACAGTACTTCACACAGTAAATACTCAGAATTCAGGGTTCTTAGTATATCTTAATTTACACTGATCAGCCATAACATTAAAACCACCTCCTTGTTTCTACACTCACTGTCCATTTTATCAGCTCCACTTACCATATAGAAGCACTTTACTGTGCAAAGAAGAGGCCTTATGTTAACCATGTCCAGAAGCGGCGTCGACATCTCTGGGTTCGGAGGCATTTAGGATGGACCATCATACAGTGGACCAAAGACAAAAAAGACCATCCAGACTGTTATCAGCAATAAGTCCAAAAGCCAGGGTTTGTCATGATATGGGGCGTTGTCAGTGCCCTTGGCAAAGGTCATTTACACTTCTGTGATGGCAGCATTAATGCAGAAAAGTACATTGAGATCTTAGAGCAACATGTGCTGCCTTCAAGACGTCATCTTTTCCAGGGACGTCCATGCATGTTTCAACAAGACAATGCAAAACCACATGCTGCACACATTACAAAGGCATGGCTGTGGAAGAAGAGAGTACGGGTACTGGACTGGCCTGCCTGCAGTCCTGACCTGTCCCCAATAGA
Source organism: Trichomycterus rosablanca (assembly GCF_030014385.1). Classification (NCBI taxonomy): domain Eukaryota; kingdom Metazoa; phylum Chordata; class Actinopteri; order Siluriformes; family Trichomycteridae; genus Trichomycterus; species Trichomycterus rosablanca. The sequence continues at coordinate 33,085,653 of NC_085995.1, forward strand.
GAATGTGTGGAGAATTCTGAACAGAAAAATGCGACAACGACCCTGTACTGTTGCACATCCTAAAACGTGTTTGCAGGAAGAATGGGACAAAATAAAAGCTGAAACACTGAATCACCTTGAATCCTCGGTAACAAAAATGTCTTTTAAGTGTGATGAAAAGGAATGGCAACATTACAAAGTGTTAAATGCTTTACTGTCCCAACTTTTTTTGGAATGTGTTGTAGGCCTGAAATGCAGAAATGGATGTTTATTAATAAATGAAATAAAGTTGGGCAGATAAAACATGAAATATTTCATCCTGTCTGCAATCAAATAAAATTCAAAGTAAATGTAAGAAACCCTGTTTTTTTATTATTTGCATTTTCCATACTGTACCAACTTTTTCTGATTTGGGGTTGTATAATTAAATGGGTGTGACTGAAACACCTGAACTTAACAGTCCACAAACTTTTAGCTTTGTAGTGTAATAAAATGTTGATGGAGTAAGAACATTACATGGAAAAAAAACTGATCAATTAAAAATGATGAAGTAAGACAAACTCATTTAGTCAATTTCATTTCCGCTGCTGCACATAAAACAGTCCAAACATGATCAGCTTCACAAAGAGCTCTTTTTTCTAGACTTGTTCAGCTGGACACAAAGCCTTGCCATTGCTGTCCCATTTCCAAAAGCAACTGTTCTGTTTTCTCACACTGTCATCGACTGTATTTTTTGGAAACAGGCTTTTTCTACACTACAGGCCTCTCTCTCACTCTCTCTCACTAAACATCCTAAATCTTTCAAACCCTTAGGAAAAATGTAGTGGAATTAGTACTTTCACTAAGAGCATTGTAATACAAATCATGTCAGTCATGTAATTAAATCTGCCCAAACACTTAAATCTTCCCTTCATGTTTATTTTTTGTTTGAACAAGATCTGCCTGATAAAATAAAGAAAGCGATCATTATTCTGTTAATCATATTAAGAAAAGCAATCGTTTACATGAACTACAGCTGGTTCTGTGCTGAATGGGATGATTTGAACCAGATGATCGTTTTCACCTTTTTTTCCTCCTAATACAGTGGTAGCCTAGTGGGTAGAGCTGTAGGCTATTAACAGGGAAGTTGTGAGTTAGAATCCCGACTCTGCCATGCAGCCACTGTTGGGCCCTTGAGCAAGGCCCTTAAACCTTTCAGTTTTAGGAGATTTCTCTGTGTTTTTACATTATTTTTTTGTCTTTGAACAATCTCTAAAGGTATATAATTTCACTATTTTTATTTTTAGTTGATTTTAGTTATTGTTATAGTTAATAAAAGAAAACTTTACTATTACTCTATTTTATTTTTAAAGGCCATGTAGCCTTTCTCTCCTGCTGGCAAGAAGACGAATACTTATTAGTTGGAAGTCAAATTTTTCACTCTGGCTGAAGGATATTGTGTTTTTTTTTGCACCTCGAGAAAATAAAGTTTAGTCTGGGTTCAACAGACAACTTTTATAGGTGCTTCATAACATTCATAACATTCTTCAAATCCCTTCCACGGCTTCCTTCGGAGTGCTCGGGTAACTTACGTCCTAACCCCCCCCCCCCCCCCCCCCCCCCTTTTTTTTAAATAACTTACTTATTTATTTATATGATTATACATCTTCCCTCTCTTTTATAATTACTATTTTGTAGCCTTTTTTTCTTTTTTTTTTAAAATAACTTATTTATTTATTATTTGATTATACATCTTCCCTCTCTTTTATAATTACTATTTTGTAGCATTTTTTTTTTCTTCTTCTCTCTGTTACATAGTTGTAATGTTTGTAAGTCTGGGTTTGGTTCTTTGGATGTTTACTGTATTATATTTGTTGTCTGAAAATTTAATATATATATATATATATATACAGTATATAACATAATATATATAATTATATAATATAATTATATATATATACTGTATATATATATATATAATATTATATATACAGTGTATCACAAAAGTGAGTACACCCCTCACATTTCTGCAAATATTTCATTATATCTTTTCATGGGACAACACTATAGACATGAAACTTGGATATAACTTAGAGTAGTCAGTGTACAGCTTGTATAGCAGTGTAGATTTACTGTCTTCTGAAAATAACTCAACACACAGCCATTAATGTCTAAATAGCTGGCAACATAAGTGAGTACACCCCACAGTGAACATGTCCAAATTGTGCCCAAATGTGTCGTTGTCCCTCCCTGGTGTCATGTGTCAAGGTCCCAGGTGTAAATGGGGAGCAGGGCTGTTAAATTTGGTGTTTTGGGTACAATTCTCTGATACTGGCCACTGGATATTCAACATGGCACCTCATGGCAAAGAACTCTCTGAGGATGTGAGAAATAGAATTGTTGCTCTCCACAAAGATGGCCTGGGCTATAAGAAGATTGCTAACACCCTGAAACTGAGCTACAGCATGGTGGCCAAGGTCATACAGCGGTTTTCCAGGACAGGTTCCACTCGGAACAGGCTTCGCCAGGGTCAACCAAAGAAGTTGAGTCCACGTGTTCGGCGTCATATCCAGAGGTTGGCTTTAAAAAATAGACACATGAGTGCAGAGGTTGAAGACATGGGAGGTCAGCCTGTCAGTGCTCAGACCATACGCCGCACACTGCATCAACTCGGTCTGCATGGTCGTCATCCCAGAAGGAAGCTGACGCACAAGAAAGCCAGCAAACAGTTTGCTGAAGACAAGCAGTCCAAGAACATGGATTACTGGAATGCCCTGTGGTCTGACGAGACCAAGATAAACTTGTTTGGCTCAGATGGTGTCCAGCATGTGTGGCGGCGCCCTGGTGAGAAGTACCAAGACAACTGTATCTTGCCTATAGTCAAGCATGGTGGTGGTAGCATCATGGTCTGGGGCTGCATGAGTGTTGCTGGCACTGGGGAGCTGCAGTTCATTGAGGGAAACATGAATTCCAACATGTACTGTGACATTCTGAAACAGAGCATGATCCCCTCCCTTCGAAAACTGGATAACGACCCCAAACACAACCTCCAAGATGACAACTGCCTTGCTGAGGAAGCTGAAGGTAAAGGTGATGGACTAAACCCAATTGAGCACCTGTGGCGCATCCTCAAGTGGAAGGTGGAGGAGTTCAAGGTGTCTAACATCCACCAGCTCCGTGATGTCATCATGGAGGAGTGGAAGAGGATTCCAGTAGCAACCTGTGCAGCTCTGGTGAATTCCATGCCCAGGAGGGTTAAGGCAGTGCTGGATAATAATGGTGGTCACACAAAATATTGACACTTTGGGCACAATTTGGACATGTTCACTGTGGGGTGTACTCACTTATGTTGCCAGCCATTTAGACATTAATGGTTGTGTGTTGAGTTATTTTCAGAAGACAGTAAATCTACACTGCTATACAAGTTGTACACTGACTACTCTAAGTTATATCCAAGTTTTATTTCTATAGTGTTGTCCCATGAAAAGATATAATAAAATATTTGCAGAAATGTGAGGGGTGTACTCACTTTTGTGATACACTGTATATATATATATATATATATATATAAAGGCCATATATATATAAAGGCCATGCAGCCAATACTGGGCCCTTGAGCAAGGTCCTTAACCCTCTCAGCTCTAGGAGATTTCCTAGTGTTTTTACATTATTTTTTTGTCTTTGAACAATCTCTACCATACTGATCTGATCTTACAATTTTTTTTTTATTATTTGATTTTAGTTATTGTTATAGTTAATAAAATAAAACTTTACTATTACTATATCTTTTATAAAAGGCCATGCAGCCAATACTGGGCCCTTGAGCAAGACCCTTAACCCTCTCGGCTGTAGGAGCTCCGTGCAATGGATGTCCCTGTGCTCTCACCCCAGCTTCCAAAGAAGCTGCGATATGCAGTAAACACATCAGAGAAAAATCAGGAATCTTTTTATTGAATCATTTATTCAGTCTCAGTCGCAGTGATTGGGTCACAGTATGTCTGAAACAGTTCATCACAGAGCCTCACTTGCTCTCACTGAGTTCCTTTGTTTACCTACAAAAAAAGGCATAATTAAGCAGACAGTCCATCTACTGGCATGTTTATTGCTGGTGGAAGGAAACCAAAGTAACTAGAGAAAAGTCACCTGTGGTGCGTATGCAAAACTCCTCACAGACAGTAACTGGTGGTGAAAATCTGCAATGTTTAGTCCATCATAAAAAGATGGCAAAAATTTGAAACTATAGCCACACTGATAGGTCAGACCCCTAAATAAACCACTTGTCACTGCTTCAACTAAAGACATGGATGCAACTTTTACCCACCTGATTAGTTTAATATTAAGGCCTTCATAAGCTGGATCAGATGTTGACTGGAGAGGAAACTAGGTGGGTAATGAAACTGCACTTAAGTGGCTCCCTGATATAAAATGCACAATGTACATCTTTATCTACACACAGTGGCACAGCTAAAAGATTGGGTCCTGGGGCCAAGATTTGAATTTTACCTGTAAGAGTTCTCCCAATGCATGTTACCCCAGTTCTGGTATGGGTTTCTTTTTTTTTTTTTTTTTTTTTTTTTTCCCATAAACATACAGAAGGTTAGGCTTAATTAAGACACACTTAGCTTAATTGCCTCTGGTTGTGAGTAAATGAGAGAGCATGTGATGCCATTTAAATGTATTCCTGGTGTTTCCGGGATGTGCTAGACATATCACGTCCCTGTCCAGAATGGCGCCATTAGTAAAAATGAATATTTTACTTGGTATGTGGTCTTAGAAAATGGGATTAATGAAACTTGTACCAACCTGGTACAGCTGATTAGCTTAATAAGCTGGATCAGATGTTGACTGGAGAGAAAACTAGGTGGGGAGTAAAACTGCGCTTGAGTGGCTCCATGAGATAAAGTGCACATGGCACATCTTTATCTAAATGAGAGAACATGTATTCCTGGTGTTTCCGGGATGTGCTGGACACATCACGCCCCTAAGGTCATGGCTTTTCTCATGGTATGTGCTCTTTGAAAAGATCATTTATGAAACCTTTACCCATCTATTGCAGCTAATGCCTAGTTCAAACTACACAATTTTTGCCCAGATTTTTGCTCACCGACTGGTACCGACCAGATTAGACTAGAGACTTGATTAGCCGGCTTGGGAGCAACTCGGCGTTCGCTCGGCGATCGAAACTCGGCTCTCAATCGCTATGTGTGAACTGCTCAACAACTTGATCCGAGCGGCGCTCGGCGACCGAAGAGAGATATCTAGCTTGTCAAATATCTGGATCTGAGTTGCCCAACTGGCAATGAGTGCTATGTCGAACAGCCAGTGAGAACGCAAGATACGGTGTGAGGGGAAACGCAGGGGAGGAGTTGTAAAGCGTGGGGCATAATATAGCTTATATCAGAATACATCGGCACACACGTTTTATCACCCGCACTTTGACGAGTGCAGTGCAGCTCAGCGTTGTGTACGGAGAGGACACACCCTGAGAGCACTCTTTTCTCATCTCTGTCCAGGCGTCATCAAACAGCCAGCAGAGGTCGTAATTGCACCAGTCATGAGAGAGAGACCCCATCTGGCTTAGTCCCGCCCATGTCTGAACAACAGGCCAATCGTTGTTCAAGTGGCGGCTCAGCCTTAGCCGGTAGGCAGAGCTGAGATTCAATACAATGTATTCAAGATCCCAGCTCTGGTTCCAGCGTGTGTTTTTACCGCTGCACCACCTGAGCGGCCCCGGCACACACATGTTTTACAGTATTTCTGACCTTATTATTCTCTTCAAAACATAATACCAACGTTGCATTGAAAAAAATATTTATTAACATCCAACTCACTATAGAACAATCACTGCTGTTTCTATTTTCCTACTTGTTTTTATGCTGCACATCAGCCCACAAACTTTGATCGTTTGCTACTTCTTGACGTGTAGTTTTTGACGTAGTATCATTAAACCCCTCGTCACTTCTCGTTTGTTTTTTCGTGACAAAATGTAATTTGGGAGACCAGGGAAGCTCGCCTGTGATTCCAGTTGGTGATAGATGGTGTAGTGTGAAAGCCAATCAGTCGTGAAGTGTGAAAGCCACACCAACTTGAAAGACTCCCGATTACGAGAGATCCAGTCGTGTAGTGTGAACTGTACAGCAACCTGACGACTTGGAAAGTCGTGTAGTGTGAACTTGGCATCTTCTTCTTCTTCCTCGGCCTTTGTCCCGCTCGGTTGCGGGGTCGGCTCTCGGTGGATCATGATCCGCATTGATTTGGCACAATTTTTACACCGGATGCCCTTCCTGACACAACCCTCCATATTTTATCTGGGCTTGGGACCGGCACTACAATGCACTGGTTTGTGCATCTAGCGGGTAGGTATCTATAGGACAATTCAGTGTTTCCAATTAGCCTGGTGGCATGTTTTTTTTGGATTGTGGGAGGAAACCGGAGCACCCGGAGGAAACCCACGCGGACACGGGGAGAACATGCAAACTCCGCACAGAAAGGACCAGGACCGCCCCGCCTGGGGATCGAACCCAGGACCTTCTTGCTGTGAGGTGACAGTGTTACCTACTAAGCCACCGTGCCGCCCTAGTGTGAACTTGGCATCATTAGCTTAATATTAGGGTCTTCATAAGCTGGATCAGATGTTGACTGGAGAGGAAATTCAGGAGGGGAGTGGCTCCCTGAGAGAATCCTGGTGATGCACCGTTCATGTTTATTCACTCACTATGGGGCAAAAGCACTGAAACCAATGGCAGTACTACACAGAAAATCAACCATCGCATCAATCACTGATTGTGAAATCAGACGGACACTGTGAGCCTGGGCGGGGCGTGGTCGTGTTTGAATAGGCGTGGCTTCCTACACAGCAGCGGTATAAAAGCGGATACGCGCATGCAAACACGCCCGCACACGGACACACGCGAAGACACGCTCACGCAGTTGTTCAGTGTGGACTCACGCATTCGTTCAGCGCTCCAGTCTCTCTGTCTGTGCGCGTCACATCGCGTTATGAAGCGCAACCCTGGATAACAACCGACTTTCATTCACTTCGGTTCAAGCCTCATTCCTACCCTGTGTTTCTCTCCGAGTTGGATTCTACTGATAATGATTTTGGATATGCGCAGACGGGATGAAGAGAAGCCCTTTTCTGCCCGCCGAAGTAAAATAAAGTAGGCTTTCGTTTACATTGGAGTTAATCCTCTCGTTCCCTATGAAGAAGTCAAAAGTAAGTGGTGCGCACTTTATCTCTTTTATTGTATCTTCCCTCCACCTGTGTGGTTCTGTTTTGCGCATTGATGCATTGCACAGTGGTTCTCCTGACCTCCAGAGTGGTCCTGATTCTGGATTAACTTTAACCCTTGTGCTCATTTTAATATTCTCATTCTGTATTACACTCATTATAGAGTTTGTTTATTTGCTCAGGTGTGTTGGGTGTGATACTGATCAGGAGGACCAAGGGTCTTATACATAGTCCATGCATCGTGCAAACTAGGTCTGCATGCGATACATTATTTCTTTAAAAATAATACATATTTGCTCTGTCACTTTATTTCATTTTATTTTTTGCTTTTGTTTATTCTTGTTTGGTGCGTCAGGCTGGTTATGCGCGACCGGACTGCGCCCTGGATGATTTAAAACACCCGAATCTGATGGTCAGTGCGGTCAGTAGCCTAATGGTGTATGTATGTAAATTCTGACTTGGATCTCTGCTACTCTTAATTTTTCGTTCATATTTATTTGTATTCTTTGTCTGGAACAAATAAGGAAAAATAAAAAGCTAAATGTATAAATTATCTATTATTAATATTATTATTATTAATATTACTTTAATTGCAGTTTACATAATTTGCGCATAAACCATACCAGCACAGATATAACACAGTTGTTGCAGAAAAAATAAACCAATAAAACACAATTTTGTTTATTGGTTACATTTATGTAAAAATGCTGTTCACATTTAAATAATAAAGCTAAATTCATGGTAACACTTGATCAGCACATGGCAAGTTTACATAAGGTGATTGCGCCCACCTTGTGATCTAACCTTATTCTGGTGGCTGAAGCAGTATAAATCTTGGCATAAATAATAGGTAATTATTGTTTTTATCTTTTCAGTAGAGTAAGAATTAATAGGATAAATTGACACTTTGATATTGGCTATTATTAATAATTATAATAGTAATAATAAACATAATTTTTGCATCCTTTATTTGTTAGTTTTGTACTGAAAAATGTGTTACCTTGAATTTGTTTTATTTGAATGCACACAAAGTTTGCACATAAAAAATAAAATAAGTTAAAGATGCATTCAAGTTAGCAGTTTTATCAGCACATGCCAAATACCCCTGACACTACTGCAACCGGATTTATCAAACATCATTCTGATGCGTAATGTTATCTTTTGTAAAAATGCCCACTATGTAGATAAAGAATATTTTTTTAAATATATTTTTATATATTTTTTTTATTTATTATATTTGCACTGTCAAAGACACACCACCATACTGCACATTGGTTTATAAAGCAAACCTCTTCTCTATTCAGATGCCTATAGTTGCAATATTATGCAACACACAATTTACCAAACAGGCAATCTCTAAATGCATAAATTCTTTTATTGTATTTAAATATTTAAATGTGCAATTTAAAAGGACAAAAATCAATCCATCTGATTAATTTGAAAGAAGAAGGAAGGAATTTTCTTTTTTTAATGCAAAGTCACTTAGACTTTTTTGGTTTATATATTTCTTTTGGTTTATTATTGTTACCCTTTATGCCAGTTAGACAGACAGGATTGCACGCTGGTTAATTTATGAAACCTTTTCTAATGCTCCACTGCATGTCGCTCTCTTTTTGTGCGTATGTTTCCTTTAAAAGCATCAGGTTGGTTATATTTTTAGGTCAAGTTTAGCATTTTTTAATTTTTAATTTCTATTTTTGCACTTTTTTTTTGCACTTTACACTTTTTTGATACCCATCTTTTTCAGGCATCACAATAACTAATAAAAATAAATGCTTTTCACCCAGTAGGTACTGTGGCACAAAATATGGTTTGCATTACTATTGGCTGAAATGTGATTTATGAATTTTGCAAATGTATAAACTCTGACTAGATCTCAAAGATCCCAAAATACCCAAATCCCAAAAATGAACGTACACACATTGAAGCATTTCACAATCATGCCAGGGTTATATGGACATGAGTTTAAGCTCAGTCCTGGTTTCCCCATTGTCGGTATGTGTTTTCTTCATGTGTGATTAGCCTCCTGTCCATAGTGTGCTTCTGCTTTATCTCAATATGTATCTAATTATATTGTTGCATAGTTTCAATACTGAGCAGAAAGTTTGTCGTCCTTATTCATATTTGCTATGCAGACTCATTTTAATATGTTTAATGGTTGGAGAGTACGATCAAAGCACTACAGTGCCTTAAAAACATTATTTGCCCCTTCATGATTTCCTTATTTTTTGCATATTGTCACACTGAATAGCTACAGGACTTAATACAAAATGTCATTTAGAACTATTTGAACATGAGGAAAATAATACTGTTTAATTATTAAGTAATTATTAATTAAACATTATTAATTAATTAATAAGGTTTAATTATTATTAATTATTAATAATGTTTAATCATTATTAAACCGGTTGCTGCACCTTAAGCAGCTTCTGTAGGTAATTGTTTTTGGTAACTGGAGATTAATTGTTCGCATTGCTTTGGAGGAATTTTGGCCACAGTTCTATTCAGAATTGCTTTAATTCAGCCACATTGAAGGGCTTTCGAGCATGAACGGCCTGTTCTCAATTTCACTGGGGTCAGGTCTTAGTGATGCTTTGAGGCATTTAGTGATGGACTTGTTCTCAAGCTTTGGTTAAATGTCCTGTTACATAACTTAGTGGTGCTTGAGTAACAAATCATAGACTGATGACTGTTATTTAAGAACTGAAACAAATGTGTTTGATAAATGATTTTTAAAAAATAATCAGAACGACATAAGGGGAAATACTTCTAACAGCACTGTTTAGTGGGATGGTATTGGCAAAAAAAAATAAAAATAAAAAATAAAAAAATAAAAATAAAAAAACTCAGTCAAGCTCCAGTTCCCTGTATTTAGTTTTTTTTATACAAACAGTTACACAACCTTGCTTTAATATGGTATTGTTCTTCATATTTATCTCCTTTTGCAGTCCAGAAGAGCATTTGTATGTAATTTAAGAGATATGTGTGGAGATTTGTGCTACATAAATGATCAGTTCACATACGGTCCATCCAGTAGCTTGTCTCTTTTCTAGATTTATTTTCTCATTAATTCTGGCCAGTATTTTTCTCCACCAAAAATGCCAGAGAAACCAGAAACACATGTTGACTTTTGAAATCTGTGATTTTTTTTTCCATTGCAACATATCAGTAGATATGAGACAACGGATAAGTTAAGGTAAAGTACAATAAACAGGTTTTACAGGCATTTTGTCACATATTACTTTAAACATCTGTCTTTTATTTAGATTATTCTTTTATATATTTTATTGTTGATCAATCAAAGCAGTCGCCAGGATTTAGAAGAAAGACACAGACAAAAAATTTTAATAAAACAAATGCAAGCTGTGTTGTAAAAGCTGTAAAGATCCTGTCCCTGGTGGACTGGTTGTTTTCTAAAAGTCTGGTGTAAGAAGTAGAAAGTTTTTATGGACACTCGACCCAGTTTGCAAATACTAGAAATTAGGGGTGGCCAATAAAGTCAAGATCCTCTTTCCTGATTGTTGATGGTTAAAGATTTATACATTTAAAAGAAACATGCCGTTTTGGCAGTCTTCGGATTTTGTTGCATAATGCCCTTGAGAAAGTTGCATAAATGGTTGTCAGGCATTAAATTCTAAATGTGTTTCTATTACAAAATACAGTGAAGTTGTGATTATTTGTTAAATGCAACAAAATAATCTGATTTGTTAATTCTCTTGAATCTTTATTTAACTGACAAAAGTAGAAAAAAAAAGATTTCTAGTGTTTTTACAACTTCATTGTAGATTTTAAATAGAAAAAGATTTAGAATTTGTTCCCCATAGTACACTCAAATAAAATTGGGACGGAGGCATTTTTTTATTGGTTTATAATTTATTTATTTTTTTTTTTTTAATTAGCTACATTTATTAATGTAAAAATTGCAAAACAAAGGCTGAAGCAGAAATAAATAAATAAAATTTTTTATTAATTTTCTGTTTCTCTACATACTTTTTAACCTGTTTTCATGCTGTTCTTCAATAGTCTGGACCCCCACAGGACCATCACAGAGCAGGTATTATTTAGGTGGTGGGTCATTCTCAGCACTGCAGTGACACTGACACGATGGTGGTGTGTTAGTGTGTGTTGTGCTGGTATGAGTGGATCAGACACAGCAGCACTGCTGGTGTTTTTAAACACCTCACTGTCTTTGCTGGACTGCGAATAGTCCATCAACCAAAAATATATCCAGCCAACAGCGCCCAGTGGGCAGCGTCCTGTGACCACTGATGAAGGTCTAGAAGATGACCCACTCAAAAAGCACCAAAAGATGAGCGCTCTGACTTTACATCTACAAGGTGGACCAACTAGGTAGGAGTGTCTAATAGACAGCGAGTAACGCACCACAACCATGTCATTGTCACTGCAGTGCTGAGAATGATCCACCACCTAAATAATACCTGCTCTGTGGTGGTCCTGTGGGGGTCCTGACCATTGAAGAACAGCATGAAAGGGGGCTAACAAAGTATGCAGAAAAACATATGGACTACAGTCAGTACATGTAGAACTACAAAGTGCTTCTATATGGTAAGTGGAGCTGATAAAATGGACAGTGAGTGTAGAAACAAGGAGGTGGTTTTAATGTTATGGCTGATTGGTGTATAGAAAGAGAGAGCGAGAAAGAGAGCGAGCGAGCGAGCAAGCGAGCGAGAGAGAGAGAGAGAGAAAGAGAGAGATAGATCTTCTTTTTCTTGGCCTTTGTCCCGTTTGGTTGCGGGGTCGGCTCTTCTGCGGATCACGATCCGCGCATCGATTTGGCAAAATTTTTACGCCGGATGCCCTTCCTGACACAACCCTCCCTATTTTATCCGGGCTTGGGACCGACAATTCAGTGTTTCCAATTAGCCTGGTGGCATGTTTTTGGACTGTGGGAGGAAACCGGAGCACCCGGAGGAAACCCACGCGGACACAGGGAGAACATGCAAACTCCGCACAGAAAGGACCCGGACCGCCCCACCTGGGGATCGAACCCAGGACCTTCCTGTTGTGAGGCGACAGTGCTACCCACTAAGTCACCGTGCCGCCCAAAGACAGAGATAGATAATTTGCTTAAATATTTTTCATTAAATGTGGAAAGGCTCTGCACACCAGTTGTTCAATCTAAATAAACAAAACAAAGGCTGAAGAAAAAAAGGACAGAACTAAATACAAATTTTATTAACTCTGAAGGGTATGCTTTGATGTTTATTACTTATCGGGGCTGTGATGGATCCGATATCTGAGAAACACTGGACACAATACTGAAACACATGCTGGACAGAACAGCACAAACACATTTACTCAGTCATTCAAATCTAGGGCTGATATGGAGATGCCAACTCATTTGCATGTTTTTGGAAAGTGGGTAGAAATCTTGATAACCCAGAGAAAGCTCGCATGAAAATGTGTGTACAAGCACAAGTACTTTTCTACTTCTACTCCAATTAAAAATAAGTGGATTTTAACTCGTACCAGATTGTATTAGAATAGTTTCATACTTTAACTGGATTATGGTATTTTCTTCTGTTTGCTAATCCTGCTCATGTGCTACTGGTATTTTTTAAGCTTTGGTAATTCATGAACAGGTCACTCTAAACAGCAGACACCATTGAGGGAATTCAGAGAGTCCCCAAAATAAAAAGCTGGTAGGTTGCTTACCCATAATTTACACTGATCAGCCATAACATTAAAACCACCTCCTTGTTTCTACACTCACTGTCCATTTTATCATATAGAAGCACTTTGTAGTTCTACAATTACTGACTGTAGTCCATCTGTTTCTCTGCATACTTTGTTAGCCCCCTTTCATGCTGATCCTCAATGGTCAGGACCCCCACAGAGTAGGTATTATTTGGGTGGTGAATCATTCTCAGCACTGCAGTGACACTGACATGGTGGTGGTGTGTTAGTGTGTGTTGTGCTGGTATGAGTGGATCAGACACAGCAATACTGTCACTGCTGGACTGAGAATAGTCCACCAACCAAAAATATCCAGCCAACAGCTCCCCGTGGGCAGCGTCCTGTGACCACTCATGAAGGTCTAGAAGATGACCAACTCAAACAGCAGCAATATATGAGTGATCGTCTCTGACTTTACATCTACAAGGGGGACCAACTAGGTAGGAGTGTCTAATAGAGTGGACAGTGAGTGGACACGGTATTTAAAAACTCCAGCAGCGCTGCTGTGTCTGATCCACTCATACCAGCACAACACACACTAACACACCACCACCATGTCATTGTCACTGCAGTGCTGAGAATGATCCACCACCTAAATAATACCTGCTCTGTGGTGGTCCTGGGAGAGTCCTGACCATTAAAGAACAGGGTGAAAACACAGGGTGAAAGTATGTAGAGAAACAGATGAACTACATTCAGTAATTGTAGAACTACAAAGTGCTTCTATGTGGTAAGTGGAGCTAATAAAATGGACAGTGTGTGTAGAAACTCTCTTTTAATGTTATGGCTGATCAGTGTATAAAAGAAGGTTTTTTTTTATCACTCTTGTCTGATCTGATAGCCAAATAAATTTGTGGAGTTTTCCATGAATACTGTAAGAGGTGGATCATCAAATCTGATATTCAAATGACTGTTTCAGGAAACATCGCATTAGGAACTGATGTTGTCCAGACTCAGTCGATCTCAGCCCCACAAATTAGTGAATCCCAACCTGTCTTAAGCCTCCGTATTACAGTTGTCATGCAGCTGACAGTAACAGACGTTAACTACTAATAAATCTGTTGCGTTTGGAAATAGCTTAATAACTTACAGACTTTATGCACCAGATCATTCCACTAGTCTCTTTATGTCTGCCTCAGCCTCAGGACAATACGGCAACAATCCAGCTCTGCTTTTCAGCACTTACGCCTACGTGGGCTTCTTAAGCAATTCTAACTATTAAAAATTAGTAGAGAAAAATAAACAGCTGTCAAGAGTCAGTCGACGGGTGAAGGTGGCAGGGACAGACAGAGTAAAAACAAAGTTTAAACCTTGGTCGGAATCCTGATCTTATATAATATCCTGGCTGGGCCTTAACCAGGATGGGTGGTAATCAGACGTCTTCCTCTAAAAATTTGCAATTGTTAACAGCTTTTTTATAAAGCCTAATAGATTTTCCAGCAAGAGCGGAGGAACCGAGAGGACCTGAGGCACATGAGACCTTCAACCCCTGCACATTCTTTCATGACCATAATCTGGCAACCGTTATCAGAAGAACATTTGGTAATGTTCACTGTAACAGTGGGTATTGCATTTCCCGTCGGTTTAGAGGCTTCAAAATCTTCCCGCCCTTATATTATAACATACACTACACCAATCAGCCATAACATTAAAACCCCCTCCTTGTTTCTACACTCTGTCCATTTTATCAGCTCCACTTACCATATAAAAGCACTTTGTAGTTCTACAATTACTGACTGTAGTCCATCTATTTTTCTACATACTTTTTTTAGCCTGCTTTTACCCTTTTCTTCAATGGTCAGGACCCCCACAGTACCACTCCAGAGGTGGAGTGTGTGTTGTGCTGGTATGAGTGAATCAGACACAGCAGCGCTGCTGGAGTTTTTACCACCTCAATGTCACTGCTGGACTGAGAATAGTCCAACAACCAAAAGTATCCAGCCAACAGTGCTCCATGCGCAGCGTCCTGTGACCACTCATGAAGGTCTAGAAGATGACCAACTCAAACAGCAGCAGTAGATGAGCGATCGTCTCTGACTTTACATCTACAAGGTGGACCAACTAGGTAGGAGTGTCTAATAGAGTGGACAGTGAGTGGACATGGTATTTAAAAACTCCAGCAGCGCTGCTGTGTCTGATTTACACATACCAGCACAACACACACTAACACACCACCACCATGTCAGTGTCACTGCAGTGCTGAGATTAATCCACCACCTAAATAATGCCTGCTCTCTGGTGGTCCTGTTGGGGTCCTGACCATTGAAGAACAGGGTGAAAGCAGGCTAAAACAGTATGCAGAGAAACAGCTGGACTACAGTCAGTAATTGTAGAACTACAGAGTGCTTCTATATGGTAAGTGGACAGCTATAACAGCCTTTACAAGGCTCTCCAAATGATTTTAAAGTGTGCCAGTGGAAATCCATGCCTGTTCAGTCAAAGGGCATTTAGTGAGGCACTAGTGTTAGATGAGTCAAAAATCAAAACTGTAAGTGTGATGGCGAGTGATTAAGGCTTGGGTTGAAATCAAAGTTCCAGTTCATCCCAGTGTTCAATAGGTTTGATGTGAGGGCTCTATGCAAGTCAATGTAGATCCCTGAACTGTTTCCACACAGCTAAAAGCATATCATTTATTTTATGTATCTTATTTTATACACATTGGCCAATGGGGTGTGGCTGCCGCCTGAAGTCAGTAATTAAATGGTGTCTACATACTTATTACCATAAAGTGTGAAGAAAAAAACACAAACAAGAGGTATAATTACTTTAATATACTTGATTTATGACTGTTGACACAACATTGTGTTTATGGCGCGCAATTATGTAAACAAGGACACAATGACACAAAGGTATGCAAATAAAAAATTTAATCCGCAACCCGAATCACAAAATATTCAGACGCTTTATTTTAATTGAAAGCTCCTTTCCTCTTCCATATGTCTCTACAGTCTTTGCAAACCAGAATTCAGGCAGTTGACATTCTTCATGGCAGATCCTCACTCGTGGATGTTCAGAGACTTGCCCCAAAGCCACTCCAGTGTTGTCTTTGTTGTATGCTTTGGGTCACTGCTGTGTTGAAAGTTGAACGATTGCCCCAGTCTGAGTTTGTATGTGGAGTGCTGCAGAAATAATACTGTTCAACAGGTTCTACCATCCCTGCACATCTCTGACTTATGGATCTCTTGTAGACTGACTTGAGTTCTTTCTTACTTGCCTAATGAAGGCCCTTTTGCAAAGACGTCCACTTCGGCCAGAGGTATTACTCTAAGAAGGGTTAAAGTTGTGTAAACCAAATTCTTGCGGTTAATTATTGTTTTTCGTCCTGACAATGCAGTGTAAATTGTGGGTTCTTATAGTCAGTCATTTAAAATTGCATCAGGTGGAAGCCTAGATATATTTCAAGGATAATTAAAGCAATAAGAAAACAACTGACCACAGTTTGGAGTGCCACAGCGAAGGGTTTAAGGGTGTTCCAGCATGATTCTTGACAGACCTGTTTTTTGCTGGTTGTTACCATTTGTGTTTTCTTTCTGACTTTTGTACTCACAGCAAATTGTTTGGAACAGACGATTGTGGGACCTGACATCCATCTGACATTTAATGATTTAAGTGACTCTGCTTGTGACTCTAAGTCTAATGGGTTTGGTCTAACTAGCTTTGATTTGGACACTGATCAGTTGTGGTTAATCATCACTAAAACCAAATACCACCACATTAATAATCTAAGTTGCTGTGTTGCTGCCATATTTATTAGAAACCTCACAATAAAATTATTAAAAAAATGTGTAAATAAACTGTTTAGTTTTGCAGTATCAGGTAAGGAGCATACAATCGAATTCAGCATATTGTTTGAGCTCCAAACGCAGAAAAACTTTTGTTGCCTTGCACTTTTACTTGCACAAACTGATTGACAGGTAACAAAGATAAGGATCAGGCATTTACCTTGTGGCACTAAACACACTCAAGACTAAAAAATGTGTACTCAGTGCACAAAAATGTCCTATTCACAGCTATGAATCACATCTTGAATCAACAGCTATGAATCACATTGTGAAAATGATTAAGTAAAAAAGCAAAACTGAGCAGAAGAGCTTTCATTTGGATTTTTTTTCTTTACAAAGGGCACAATCAGAGTTCACTTACAATATAGAAGCACTTTAAAGTTCTACAATTACTGACTTTAGACCATCTGTTTCTCTACATACCTTTTTAGCCTGCTTTCACCCTGTTCTTCAATGGTCAGGACCCCCACAGGACCACCACAGAGTAGGTATTATTTGGGTGGTGGATCATTCTCAGCCTGCAGTGACACTGACATGGTGGTGGTGTGTTAGTGTGTGTTGTGCTGGTATGAGTGGATCAGACACAGCAGCGCTGCTGGAGTTTTTAAATACTGTGTCCACTCACTGTCCACTCTATTAGTCACTTCCACCTAGTTGGTCCACCTTGTAGATGTAAAGTCAGAGACGATCGCTAATCTATTGCTGCTGCTGATCTTCATCAGTGGTCACAGGATGCTGCCCATGAGGCACTGTTGGCTGGATATTTTTGGTTGATGGACTATTCAGTCCAGCAAGGACAGTGAGGTGTTTAAAAACTCCATCAGTGCTGCTGTGTCTGATTTACTCATACCAGCACAACACACACTAACACACCACCACCATGTCAGTGTCACTGCAGTGCTGAGAATGATCCACCACCCAAATAATACCTACTCTGTGGTGGTCCTGGGAGAGTCCTGACCATTGAAGAACAGGGTAAAAGCAGGTTAAAAAGATATGTAGAGAAATAGATGGACTACAGTCAGTAATTGCTTCTATATGGTAAGTGGAGCTGATAAAATGGACAGGAGTGTAGAAACAAGGAGGTGCTCTTAATGTTATAGCTGATCGGTATATATACTGTATATATATACATTTATATGGATACACCTAAATAAAATGGGAATGGTTGGTGATATTAACTTCCTGTTTGTGGCACATTAGTATATGGGAGGGGGAAAACTTTTCAAGATGGGTGGTGACCATGGCGGCCATTTTGAAGTCGGCCATTTTGGATCCAACTTTAGTTTTTTCATTGGGAAGAGGGTCATGTGACACATCAAACTTATTGAGAATTTCACAAGAAAAACAATGGTGTGCTTTATTCTTTAACTTTATTCTTTCATGAGTTATTTACAAGCTTCTCTTTGTTTACAGCCATTGACATGTCGCAGAGGTTAACACGTGAGGAGCGGATAGAAATTGTGTTGATGTCTGGTGAACGCAGTACCCGGGTCATTGCAGCAGATTTCAATGCAAGACACCCTACGAGACCACCCATCTCCCATGCTACAGTTAGCAAACTGCTTGCCAAGTTTCGTGAAACTGGTTCAGTGTTGGATTTGCCAAAATGTGGACGCATGAAAACTGTCACTAATGAAGAAACATCAGTGGCTGTCCTAGCTTCATTCAGCAAGAGCCCACAGCGTAGCACTCGCCGCATGTCACTGGAGAGTGGCATCAGTCGAACATCCCTTCGGCGGATATTAGCTACTCACAAATGGCACCCTTACAAACTCCAGCTGCTGCAGCATCTCAACGAGGATGACCCAGATCGGCGCACTGAATTTGCAGAATGGGCAAAACAAAAATTGGAACAGGACCCTCAGTTTACACAGAACATTTTGTTCAGTGATGAGGCAAACTTTTATGTGAATGGTGAAGTTAACAAACAAAACCACCGCTATTGGTCTGACACTAACCCACATTGGATAGATCCCTCCAAGACTGTTGGAACACAAAAATTGATGGTATGGTGTGGTATATGGGGTACAAAGATAGTGTGGCCATTCTTCATCAATGGAAACCTCAAGGCCACTGGATATTTGAAATTGCTACATGATGATGTGTTTCCCACTTTATGCACTGAAGCTGGCACGTTCCCTGAGTTTTTCCAGCAAGATGGTGCACCACCACATTATGGGTGTCCGGTCCGAGCATTCCTAGATGAACAGTTTCCTGGAAAGTGGATTGGTCGTCGTGGGCCAGTTGAATGGCCCCCAAGGTCTCCCGATCTGACCCCCTTAGACTTTTATCTTTTGGGTCATCTGAAGGCAATTGTCTATGCTGTGAAGATACGAGATGTGCAGCACCTGAAACTACGGATACTGGAAGCCTGTGCTAGCATTTCTTCTGCGGTGTTGCTATCAGTGTGTGAAGAGTGGGAGAAGAGGGTTGCATTGACAATCCAACACAATGGGCAGCACTTTGAACACATTTTATAAGTGGTCAGAAACTTGTAAATAACTCATGAAAGAATAAAGTTACGTTAAAACCAAGCACACCATTGTTTTTCTGGTGAAATTCTCAATAAGTTTGATGTGTCACATGACCCTCTTCCCATTGAAAAAACTAAAGTTGGATCCAAAATGGCCGACTTCAAAATGGCCGCCATGGTCACCACCCATCTTGAAAAGCTTTCCCCCTCCCATATACTAATGTGCCACAAACAGGAAGTTAATATCACCAACCATTCCCATTTTATTTAGGTGTATCCATATAAATGGCCCACCCTATATATATACGTACAGGGGTTGGACAAAATAACTGAAACACCTGGTTTTAGACCACAATAATTTATTAGTATGGTGTAGGGCCTCCTTTTGCGGCCAATACAGCGTCAATTCGTCTTGGAAATGACATATACAAGTCCTGCACAGTGGTCAGAGGGATTTTAAGCCATTCTTCTTGCAGGATAGTGGCCAGGTCACTACGTGATGCTGGTGGAGGAAAACGTTTCCTGACTCGCTTCTCCAAAACACCCCAAAGTGGCTCAATAATATTTAGATCTGGTGACTGTGCAGGCCATGGGAGATGTTCAACTTCACTTTCATGTTCATCAAACCAATCTTTCACCAGTCTTGCTGTGTGTATTGGTGCATTGTCATCCTGATACACGGCACCGCCATTGGATGCACATGGTCCTCCAGAATGGTTCGGTAGTCCTTGGCAGTGACGCGCCCATCTAGCACAAGTATTGGGCCAAGGGAATGCCATGATATGGCAGCCCAAACCATCACTGATCCACCCCCATGCTTCACTCTGGGCATGCAACAGTCTGGGTGGTACGCTTCTTTGGGGCTTCTCCACACCGTAACTCTCCCGGATGTGGGGAAAACAGTAAAGGTGGACTCATCAGAGAACAATACATGTTTCACATTGTCCACAGCCCAAGATTTGCGCTCCTTGCACCATTGAAACCGACGTTTGGCATTGGCACGAGTGACCAAAGGTTTGGCTATAGCAGCCCGCCCGTGTATATTGACCCTGTGGAGCTCCCGACGGACAGTTCTGGTGGAAACAGGAGAGTCGAGGTGCACATTTAATTCTGCCGTGATTTGGGCAGCCGTGGTTTTATGTTTTTTGGATACAATCCGGGTTAGCACCCGAACATCCCTTTCAGACAGCTTCCTCTTGCGTCCACAGTTAATCCTGTTGGATGTGGTTTGTCCTTCTTGGTGGTATGCTGACATTACCCTGGATACCGTGGCTCTTGATACATCACAAAGACTTGCTGTCTTGGTCACAGATGTGCCAGCAAGACGTGCACCAACAATTTGTCCTCTTTTGAACTCTGGTATGTCACCCATAATGTTGTGTGTATTGCAATATTTTGAGCAAAACTGTGCTCTTACCCTGCTAATTGAACCTTCACACTCTGCTCTTACTGGTGCAATGTGCAATTAATGAAGATTGGCCACCAGACTGGTCCAATTTAGCCATGAAACCTCCCACACTAAAATGACAGGTGTTTCAGTTATTTTGTCCAACCCCTGTATATACTGTATATATTGCATGCATTTCAAATTGTGGTCAGTTATTTTGCTTTAAACACCCTTGAGATGCGTCTTAAACTCAAAGTCCAGGAATCAGTACATGGATCTCTGTAATCACACTGTGATCCCCTTGGCGCAGACCAAGACAAGGATATAAAACAATATTGATGACTTTGAGTGCTTCCAGGACCACAGTAGCCTCAATAATTTTAAAATAAAAGAAACTTGATACAGTTTCGAAGATGACACTTCACAGACGCTCACCATCTAATTTGACAGAACTTGAGAGGCTCTGCCATGAAGAATGGAAAGATTTGCAAAGCTTGTAGAGACATATCCAAGAAGACTCGCAGCTGTATTTATTGCCCAAGGGGCTCCTGCAAAGTATTTAATAAAGGGTCTGAGTAAATATGAGATTAATGTTTCAAGCTTCACTTTATAATTATAGGGGGGAAAGTGTAGATTAAAGGATTAATATGTTAATTATATAAAATCCATGACACAAAGTGTGGGTCTCTCTACTATATACAATCCCATTTTCAGAAAATTTGGGACATTATTTTAAAATGTAATAAATCTGTTTATCTTGAATCCTCTTTAATATTTTTACTTACAAAAGTACAAATACATTACCTTTAATGCTTTGGCTGACTAAGCTCCACACTTTAAAAAGCTTTGGACGGGGTAAAATAAGAGTAAAAAGTTTATGTTGAATATTGAAGTTACACTGTTTTAAAACAGCTTTCAACCACAATAAGCAGATAAATTGGTAACAGGATAGGCTATCATAATTGGGTATAAAAATTAAGCCATCAGTGGCTTAGCAAAGATGGGTCATGACTCACCACTTCATTAGAGATTTCACTTCGCCCCTCGGGCAGCCGCATCTTCCAATCGGCAGAGGCTAAATTTGCAGCAGTGACAAATCCTGTCAACCTTGCTCCCTCAGACAAAGCCAGTTGTGTATTTTGAATGCCCAGACAGGTGGATAGCCTACCTGAGATTTCAGTTCAAGATCTTAGCAGTGGTGGGCTTCTTTATTAGAATGCTGCATCCATCTAAACACAGAGTGCTTGTGCTGGACTGGCCTGCCTGCAGTCAAGATCTGTTTCCTGTTGAAAATGTATGAAGCATTGTTAAGAGAAGAATCAGCCAATGGCAACTACAGACTGTTTAGGAAAACGAAAAATTAAAATGTTAGGTATTATTTTATAAGGTACACCTATCTGGTAGTACATGTATTAATTATTGTATAAGCTACGCCTACCAAGCAGATGAACTTTGTAGGTGTACAATTACTGAGTACATTAAATAAGTACATCATAACATTTACATTTTCATTTTCAGCATTTATCAGACGCTTTTATCCAAAGCGACTTACACAATGAGCTGAACACGATGAGCAATTGAGGGTTAAGGGCCTTGCTCAGGGACCCAACAGTGGCAACTTGGTGGTGGCGGGGCTTGAACCGGCAACCTTCTGTTTACTAGTCCAGTACCTTGACCACTGAGCTATCACTGGCACTGGTAAATAATACATTATGCCTAGACAATGCTATTGCTTATGTGGAAATAACGTACACATTAAGATTAAGGGTGTTTATCAATTGATCATATAAACCAGTGTTTGGCAAAAAGCAAATACAGGATGTCGAAATGGGCACACTAAACCAGCAGTCAACATTGTGATGATGTGTGGGGGTACTTTGCTACAGTAGGACCTGGATGACTTCTTGTTTTATTGTTGGTCCAAAATTTATTTAGAGAACGTAAGGTCATCAGTCAGTGAGTTGAAGCCGAGATTTATGCCGCAGGACAATGACACAAAATACAAAAGCAAGTGATAAGATTATACTGTAGATAGCAATCATTATATTATATTATATAATGAGATAATAACCAATTATAGCAAGTGTTTGCTAACCAATGCAAACCAATTAGTAAATTAAGCAGCAACACGAGTGATATGCATACTGGAGAACTTCTGTGTTTTGTTTAATTATCAAAAATCATTAAGTCTGACTAATATGCAATAACAGAAAGACCTGCATGATTCCCTTTTACCACAGCCGTTGAATAGCTTGGAAAAAAGGTTAAGAAGCACTGACACACCTACACCTAGTGTACCGTGTCACACCAGATGTATGTGATTTTAATGCAGTGAACTGAAAAGCTCTACAATAGATTACCTCACTGCACTTCCTGCTATTGTTTTAAAATGGCTTTCCAAACATTCATGTGCTAGTCACATGCAAAACCGACCAGAGTCCAGCTGTTCACAAGCATGAGGTCTGAGACCAAGCTACAAGAAATTGATTATACGGGATTGTTTACTTTAATTTTTTATTACTTTTTTTTTTATTACATAATTAAACCAATTTTTGCTTATAATAAAACTGGATTCTGAAGATTTATTAATCATTTTTTTTCTTATTCTAAAAATCTAACATTTGATAAATAGATACCTAATTGTTTCAGTTTGAAGTAACCAGAGACCACCCACATGTCTGAAGGGCCATAGAAAATATTTTGAAAATGGGTCTATCTATCTATCTATCTATCTATCTATCTATCTATCTATCTATCTATCTATCTATCTATCTATCTATCTATCTATCTATCTGTCTATCTGTCTGTCTATCTATCTATCTATCTATCTATCTATCTATCTATCTATCTATCTATCTATCTATCTATCTGTCGTATCTATCTATCTATATCTATCCATCTGTTTGTCTATCTGTCTGTCTATCTATCTGTCTGTCTATATGTCTATATATATATACTGTATATATATATATATACAGTATATACTGTACATATATATATATATATATATATATATATATATATATATATATATATATATATATACTGTATATATATATATTATTACAAGATACAAACGTTATGTTGAGCAGTACACAAAAAGAGCAACAGTAATAGGATAAAATTTTGTGAGATTGATTATAAACCAGGTTTTGAATTGTATACTATACAAAATAATATACATGCCAATATAATTTTCACAAAACTTTATAAGCAATTACTACTTAGCTTATTTTAAACATGAGTTCTAGCCACGTTCGAATGGTGCCATCACACACAGCCTAGTATCTCATCTTCATAGAAAAGCAAGTGAAAGGAAGAAACAGTAGCATATATAAAAACTTCCACTTAAAGCGAATTAACACTTACAAGGTGTTTGTGATTCATGTGTTGATGGACAATCATCTGCGCCTTCGTTAGGACACGACCCCTAACGTGGGTCAACTGCCTAACCACTAAAGCAGCTGCCACGTTACATTAGACTAAATCTGAAAATCAGACCGAAGTTTGTTATTGAAAACAGGTGAGTTCTTTTCACAGAGCCCACCTGTATATAATAGAAATGAAATGTGCAGCACTTTGTCTTTAACTGTCTGGAAAAACTGTCTCATTATAAGTTCTGACATCATTTTATATGTATTCTTCTGTTACATGTGGCAACTGTGTAAGGTTTATTTTTGGATAAGTGTAGTTTATTATAATTTACTACACTACTGTGGTTTATGTAGTTTCAGTGATTCTGATACAGGTAAATACAACTTATGACAAACTCAGGTTTGTTGCTAAAAAGCAGTGGCTAATTTCTTGCACTGCAGCCTTTAAGTCCATGGTGTGACTAATATGACCACTTAGAGCATCACCTGTGGTTTAGCCCTGTTCCTAATTAATAACAGACCTCGTTTTTGGTTAAGTTTACTTTTTTACTTTGGCAATAGACCACTGTTGCATGTCCTGTTTTATTTGTGCAGCCCTGCCTAAATTTAAAAAAGAAGACACCAGCTATAGTCGTAGGGTGTGTTCGAAAACCTAGTGAGCTACCTTGCTCTCTTACTGTTTACATAGGCAGCTGCCTAAGTAGAGAGGATTCTAATAAGTCATTGACTTATAAGTCAGGTTATTCGGACGCTCTACTTAGACAGCGATTACATCTGTTTTTGCTTACTAAGCTAACACAGTTAGCATCATGCCATTCAAACCATTGGGATGAGGTGACACAACGCGCTAGCATGTCAACCAACATCTTCCTTTGAGTACCGAAAACCGTTAAATTCCAAACTTGCAAATAAATACACTTGTACACGATTATACAAATTAAAAATCACTGATAATTTATGTAAGTTTGAAAAGAACTCCGTTCGTTGCTCCGCATCGTCCGCCATATTTTTTTTTTTTTGCGAGAAAAGTTGTGCCACACTGAATGCTGGGATTGCCTCCAGCATCGGATGCTCCCTCATATTCACTCAAAATACCGTTTAAGTTTAAGGTACCTTACTAAGCAGCATTTTAAGGCATCTAGGATTTCAAACAGCCTATACTTCTCGGGAGTGCACATAGGGTGACGTAAAATGCTGTCTATGTAGAGAGCTCACTAGGTTTCGAACACACCCATAATTTACAGGAAATTAAGAAGACCATTGGAAGACCTAGTTGAATGGCATTATTGAACTTTCCACACCTCTATATTAGCACATTTTACTTAAGAAATACTTAAGAAATAACACAAAAGGAATGAGAAAAAAGCAGCAGTTTGGCAATGACATGTATTTTTAAGTGTATGTGAATATTTGACTAAATAGAAATGTAGACCATTTAACAAAGAAATATTACTTAAACTAACGTAAAATATAAGTGAAAATTAATAATAATAATACTGATTAAAAATTATAACTACAGTAATACATAAAAATGCCCTCGTAAATGCAGTAATGTTACGCAGTCTTGCATTTATGCAAAATGAAAAAATATCAGACACATAATAGCTTCCAAAATCAGTTTTTGAACAAAAACTATCAAATCTAAAAAAAAAACTAAATGTATATAGACATTCATAAAAATATCTTTAAGCCGCTCAGGTGGCGCAGCGGTAAAAACACACGCTGTTCACCAGAGCTGAGATCTCGAATACATCGTAACGAAACTCGACTCTGCCTGCCGGCTAAGGCTGAGCGGCCACATGAACAACGATTGGCCTGTTGTTCAGATAGGGGCAGGACTAAGCCGGATTGGGGACTCTCTCTCAGACTAGTGCGATAACGACCTTTGCTGGCTGGTTGGTGGCGCCTGCACTGAGATGGGAAAGGATTGCGGTAGAGGGTGTGGCTTTCCATACACAGCGCTGTACTGCACTGCACTCGTCAAGTGTAGGTGATAAGATGTTCGATTGCTGTGCACATTTCGGAGGGGGCGTGGAGCAGCCTCGTCCTTCCCAATTAGGAGCAGGGACCAGCATTAGTGAGAGGATGATTGACGGGTAGAAATTGGATGCACTAAAGTGGGAGAAAAAAGGGAAAAAAAAAAAAATTATATATATATATACAGTGTATCACAAAAGTGAGTACACCCCTCACATTTCTGCAAATATTTCATTATATCTTTTCATGGGACAACACTATAGAAATAAAACTTGGATATAACTTAGAGTAGTCAGTGTACAACTTGTATAGCAGTGTAGATTTACTGTCTTCTGAAAATAACTCAACACACAGCCATTAATGTCTAAATGGCTGGCAACATAAGTGAGTACACCCCACAGTGAACATGTCCAAATTGTGCCCAAAGTGTCAATATTTTGTGTGACCACCATTATTATCCAGCACTGCCTTAACCCTCCTGGGCATGGAATTCACCAGAGCTGTACAGGTTGCTACTGGAATCCTCTTCCACTCCTCCATGATGACATCACGGAGCTGGTGGATGTTAGACACCTTGAACTCCTCCACCTTCCACTTGAGGATGCCCCACAGGTGCTCAATTGGGTTTAGTCCATCACCTTTACCTTCAGCTTCCTCAGCAAGGCAGTTGTCATCTTGGAGGTTGTGTTTGGGGTCGTTATCCTGTTGGAAAACTGCCATGAGGCCCAGTTTTCGAAGGGAGGGGATCATGCTCTGTTTCAGAATGTCACAGTACATGTTGGAATTCATGTTTCCCTCAATGAACTGCAGCTCCCCAGTGCCAGCAACACTCATGCAGCCCAAGACCATGATGCTACCACCACCATGCTTGACTGTAGGCAAGATACAGTTGTCTTGGTACTTCTCACCAGGGCGCCGCTACACATGCTGGACACCATCTGAGCCAAACAAGTTTATCTTGGTCTCGTCAGACCACAGGGCATTCCAGTAATCCATGTTCTTGGACTGCTTGTCTTCAGCAAACTGTTTGCAGGCTTTCTTGTGCGTCAGCTTCCTTCTGGGATGACGACCATGCAGACCGAGTTGATGCAGTGTGCGGCGTATGGTCTGAGCACTGACAGGCTGACCTCCCACGTCTTCAACCTCTGCAGCAATGCTGGCAGCACTCATGTGTCTATTTTTTAAAGCCAACCTCTGGATATGACGCCGAACACGTGGACTCAACTTCTTTGGTCGACCCTGGCGAAGCCTGTTCCGAGTGGAACCTGTCCTGGAAAACCGCTGTATGACCTTGGCCACCATGCTGTAGCTCAGTTTCAGGGTGTTAGCAATCTTCTTATAGCCCAGGCCATCTTTGTGGAGAGCAACAATTCTATTTCTCACATCCTCAGAGAGTTCTTTGCCATGAGGTGCCATGTTGAATATCCAGTGGCCAGTATGAGAGAATTGTACCCAAAACACCAAATTTAACAGCCCTGCTCCCCATTTACACCTGGGACCTTGACACATGACACCAGGGAGGGACAACGACACATTTGGGCACAATTTGGACATGTTCACTGTGGGGTGTACTCACTTATGCTGCCAGCTATTTAGACATTAATGGCTGTGTGTTGAGTTATTTTCAGAAGACAGTAAATCTACACTGCTATACAAGTTGTACACTGACTACTCTAAGTTATATCCAAGTTTCATGTCTATAGTGTTGTCCCATGAAAAGATATAATGAAATATTTGCAGAAATGTGAGGGGTGTACTCACTTTTGTGATACACTGTATATATATATATATATATATATATATATATATGTTTATGTATATGTATATATATATATATATATATATATATATATAAATATAAATAAATAAATATATATATATATATATATATATATATATATATATATAAATAAATAAATAAATATATATATATATATATATATATCTTTCTAAATGTAAAAATGACACCACCTTGAACTAACTAAATTGTGGAAAAATAGCAATAATATAAATGATAATATAAGAATTGAAACCAGTCTAAGCTGAAGCCACTATAATAACTCTTGAGGATTTGGAAAGTAAAACGCCGCCCGTGTACATTATGCTTGATGGGCCTTTTTGTCATCTTGTCTCAATGAGAACAAAAACCTACAAAGGTTTTATTTGTTCATTATTGTTCCTTTACTGTTATCTGAGACAGTCGAATGACAAATGTGATATCTCTGTGTAACCACACAGCAGATGGATCGGCTACTCCACCTTTTAACACTTACTAACTGCATAAGCGCTTGAGTTTGAAGTTAATTATAGAATTAAATAGTTTTACAACCAGGTCATGTTTCATATAAGATATTTTATAGGCAGATGTTCTTGTTTGTTGATAGTTAATGTGTACCATGTGCCACGTTATACGTTTCTCTTATTCTTAAACCTCCATATTCCTTAAACATAACTGCCTATTAGAATTGGTTGTCCAGTTATTTATTGCCTGTAATGTTTTCCTGTTAAAAAGTTGCTTTTAAAGTTAAAAGTTGTGATGTCATTACAATCTGGATATTTCAATAATTCCAGCAACTGTATTTGGAGCTGACGTAATACTTGAGAATTGTTTATTGTGGTTATATTGTGTTATTAGTATTCCTGAAATCCTAATTTCAGATGTACTAAAGCTGGTGACTTCTCTGTGTCCACCTACGCTATATGGCCAAAATCACATGGACACCTGACCATGAGCTTGTAGGACATCCCATTTCAAAACCATGGCCATGTATGTGGCGCTGCCTCTTTCCTCCCCTTTGTGTCTATAACAGCCTTCACACTTTAGGCCAAAGCTATTGGGATTGCATATCACAAGATATTGAAGTGTGTTTAGAAATTCATGACCATTTAGTAAACCTCTTATTTATCCGATTTATAGATTCATAGAATTGCTTGCAGTCAGTTTAAATTGATCCCAAATGAGGATGCATTCAGGGCTGTGCATGCTACTAGAGTTCCTACACACCAGTTTCATAAAACCATGTGTTTTTGGGTTGGGTTTTGTGCACAGGGAGGCCATCATGACTGTTGCCAGAATATTGAAAGCATTTGATATATTATATATATTTAAAATTAATACACCTGTTGTGGCTGAAAAACCTAAACTGACAAATTGGGAGTGGTTTCCACAAACTTTTTGACATATAGTGCTTTACCCATTACAAAGTCTATAGAAAAGCAAACTCTTTTGGGTCAACCCAAGGTCACCCTGTGCTCAAAGATCATTTGTCCAAATGGTTAGATATAATACAAGTACCACAAACAGGTCTGTCATGAATTTGAAATGTCTGGACGATGGTTGACACTCTTCTTACTCAAGCAGTCTTGCCATTACCATTGATCCTATAGTCAATTATAATAACATACAAACAATTATGGGTCCATGCTATGAAGTTAAATGACATTATGGAACTTTTTTATACCACCGGATGAGGTGGTGTGTGTATATATCTCACCCTGCATCTTTTAGACAAATAGTTTTAGAAAATACATTCATAAAAGAACTGCTGCATTTTTGTATTTGTATTTCTGATTTCTTTTCGCACACACTGACCGTACCTCAGAGATCCTTTAGATATAAATCCCAACAACCTTATTGACATCCAGGCAGAAATAACACACTGAAGGAATTTGTGTTTACATCTGTGTGGATTGAGAACCAGAGAAAGCTTGATGCTTGCAGTCCTTTCTTTTAGTGAGAAAGTAGGTATTCCGAAGACATGTGATACTGCTGCTTTCGCTGTGGTTATTTAGTTAGTTTGAAGGCCTGTAAGTGCATCTGAAAGGAAACAGTCAGACTGAGTGCAATTTGCTGAGGCAAATTTAATTTGGACACTTTTTGAGTGGTCAGTGTCTGTATGTGAGGATGAAATGATTATGCCGCTGTTCCGGTCACTGATGATGTTTGTACTTTTATAGCTTTGGCCTGTTGGTTTGATGAAATGTTTCTCCACCCTGAGATTTTTTTATTTCCAAGAATTTTAGACCAAGTCCACGTTCTGCCAGGGGAATCGAGTGAATTACTTGGGTAGGGGGTCCGTACGCGATAGTAAAGATCAAACGTAGCTAGTGTTAGCTGATACACCCCGATGGATGTTATGGGCATTTTTATTTGAGGTTAGACTGATTTAAAGCTCACTTTCCCAGCTCCCAAGTAACAGCTGTTGAAGCATCAAAAGAAGCTTATCCCCTTATGACTAATAAAAACCCGTATTGTTTTTGGCATTAGTGTTAAACTAAGCCTTGATTATTTTAATCTGATTATAGAATGAATGGTACATTGTTCACCATGAATTCAACACTCTCTGGAAAGCTTGTTAAGGCCTTAAAGGGACCCTAATGATCAGTGTCATATGTGCATAAATCAGATATTTATTCAGTCCAGGCACTCACATGGGTACCGCTGAACATCTTCCTTTAGATGATCCTAATAAAGAAATTGAGATGGGATGGGCTGGATTGTTATTTGAATTCATGTTTTCCACATCTTAGTAACAGTTTACGGATCTAAATTAAATACTTTCAGATAAACATGAAATGTGGTTGTTTCGGTTGTTTTTCCACCATTTTTACTACATATATTGTTTTCCACTATGATCTTGGTTTATACTAGGGCTGCAAAATACGACAATTCCATCTGATGGTAGCAGTATGTTTACCAATAGAGGTATAGCTACAGGGGTTGGACAATGAAACTGAAACACCTGTCATTTTAGTGTGGGAGGTTTCATGGCTAAATTGGACCAGTCTGGTGGCCAATCTTCATTAATTGCACATTGCACCAGTAAGAGCAGAGTGTGAAGGTTCAATTAGCAGGGTAAGAGCACAGTTTTGCTCAAAATATTGCAATGCACACAACATTATGGGTGACATACCAGAGTTCAAAAGAGGACAAATTGTTGGTGCACGTCTTGCTGGCGCATCTGTGACCAAGACAGCAAGTCTTTGTGATGTATCAAGAGCCACGGTATCCAGGGTAATGTCAGCATACCACCAAGAAGGACAAACCACATCCAACAGGATTAACTGTGGACGCAAGAGGAAGCTGTCTGAAAGGGATGTTCGGGTGCTAACCCGGATTGTATCCAAAAAACATAAAACCACGGCTGCCCAAATCACGGCAGAATTAAATGTGCACCTCAACTCTCCTGTTTCCACCAGAACTGTCCGTCGGGAGCTCCACAGGGTCAATATACACGGCCGGGCTGCTATAGCCAAACCTTTGGTCACTCGTGCCAATGCCAAACGTCGGTTTCAATGGTGCAAGGAGCGCAAATCTTGGGCTGTGGACAATGTGAAACATGTATTGTTCTCTGATGAGTCCACCTTTACTGTTTTCCCCACATCCGGGAGAGTTACGGTGTGGAGAAGCCCCAAAGAAGCGTACCACCCAGACTGTTGCATGCCCAGAGTGAAGCATGGGGGTGGATCAGTGATGGTTTGGGCTGCCATATCATGGCATTCCCTTGGCCCAATACTTGTGCTAGATGGGCGCGTCACTGCCAAGGACTACCGAACCATTCTGGAGGACCATGTGCATCCAATGGTTCAAACATTGTATCCTGAAGGCGGTGCCATGTATCAGGATGACAATGCACCAATACACACAGCAAAACTGGTGAAAGATTGGTTTGATGACTATGAAAGTGAAGTTGAACATCTCCCATGGCCTGCACAGTCACCAGATCTAAATATTATTGAGCCACTTTGGGGTGTTTTGGAGAAGCGAGTCAGGAAACGTTTTCCTCCACCAGCATCACGTAGTGACCTGGCCACTATCCTGCAAGAAGAATGGCTTAAAATCCCTCTGACCACTGTGCAGGACTTGTATATGTCATTTCCAAGACGAATTGACGCTGTATTGGCCGCAAAAGGAGGCCCTACACCATACTAATAAATTATTGTGGTCTAAAACCAGGTGTTTCAGTTTCATTGTCCAACCCCTGTATATCAATTATGGTCAAATGTATGTTAAGTTGACTGATATGCTTTTGACTAAACTGCCCCCCCCCCCCCCACACACACACACACACACACTTACACACTTAAAAAGCCTTCCCAGATAACTAAATGCCATGGTTTTGTATTTGGATAGCTGGTAAGCCTCTAAGCTAGGGTTGCCAACCGTCCCGTAAAATACAGAATCGTTCCTTATTTGGAAACTAAACATCGCATTCCGTATTGAACTTTTTTTTTTAATGGGAGAGAAATGCTGCAGATAAGATTGAGACAGGGTGATATGTATGAAACAGAAGGAAACTGCTGCTACAATGGGAATTAGAAAGCGTTTGCTTATTATTTAAAGTAGTATTCACTTTTAGTCTTAGTAACGCCGTGTGTGCACAGGCATATCAGCATAATAATTTATTTATTACTCCGCTGTTTGAGTAGCGCAGTGGGCAGAGCACATCGCGCATATTCTTCCGCCCTAGGTTCGAATCCGGCTTAGGGCGAAACTAAAGTAACACAAGCAGGGCCGGCGCTATTGCTCCCCCCAGATTTTCTCACTGCCCCCTAAGCAACGCTGTCCAGAACCTGGGCTGCATGTCAGTGTGAAGATGGATTATGTAAAAATGTTGTTTGCACTATTGAGAAAAAAACGTTACATGATGTTCTTTATGCATGTTGTTTTGCCTAAAATATGGTTCTGATTTATTATTATAAAGAATGAAAATTAATGTTAAACAGCCTAAATAATTTTGATAATGTTCCTATGACGGTGTAAGACCCGTTATATTTTATATAGGTGCAACCCTAACTGCCTACCCTCCCGCTCAGGTAAACACCTGCCATCCCACCCTATACCAACCCGCCAGCCCAGGGTGTTCCTTATTTCCAGTTCTGAAAGTTGGCAACCCTACTCTAAGCAGGTGTCCACATACTTTTGCCCCAATAGAGTGGATAATTAAAGCTGTGTTAGGAACTGTTACTAATTAGGACTGCATTTCCCCTGAAACCGTGTGAGTCAAGGTAAAAATATGTCATTTTATTGAGGATTCCCTCAAGGTAGGTTCATATTTCTCACATACTGCTGATCTGAATCAGTCTGTTTTGATACTAGGAAAGAAGCAAGTCTGAACAAGTCTGTGGTTCTGAAATCATTAAAGTGCATAAAACAGTAAAATGATCTTAATAAATCTTCTCATGAAAGGCTGACATTGCTGTAGTAGAAGCCTTTTTGAAGAGAAAGTGTATTGAGCTAACTGTATTTCTGTAAACAGTGTTTTAGTGTTTTATTATAGATGACATGAGCGGGTTAGCCAGATTTCAGCTGTTGCTGTGACAGCACTTGTCTTGGACGCTTTACAAACGTTTTTATTCATAAACTATCTGTTGTACCTTGTGAAAATTTATCATTCTCACAAAACACAATATTTTAAGCAAGAACAATGCATAATTGTTATTTAAAGGACATTAGCAGCTGAGAGACATGTTGCTAACTGAGGTATGCTAGCAGTGCTAACAAAGCAGTTTACTTTATAGACTAGAACATACAACAGTAGAATAGGTTATGTAAGTGTATTAGAACTAATGCACCTAGCAATTATTTAATATGGCAACCTAATAACATTGTAAATTCATGCTAGTGCTTATTACACTAGATTGATTTTGTAGTGAAAGTGCTAAACAAAGGAGGATTATTCAAATAGTAACCATTGTAAAGTTCAAAAGCCAGTGTCTGTTGGTATTGGGTTGTGTGGGTGCTAACAGCATGCATATGTTGCACATCTGTAAAGGCACTATTAATGCTGAGGAGTACATGTTGGAGCAACATATTCTTCCATCTATACAATTTATATATATATATATATATATATATACGTATATATACTGTATATATATATAAATATATAAAAAATTTTATGTATTTTCTTTGTTACTACATCAAGAGAGTGCAGGTGCTAGTCCAGACCTGTCTTGCCGAACGAAAATATAGAATAATATTAAAAGGACAGGTGATGTGCTGCAGCCATCACATCAACAAGTAGTATGCTTGTATATTAGGGACCCTTGGGTGGCACAGCGGATTCGAACCCAAATCTCAGCTGTGCTATTAGGCAACTAAACATACATGGTTGCCTATATTCAGAGGGGGTTCAAAGCCCTGTAATGGATTAGTGCCCTGTCCTGTGTATTTTTGCCCTGCAGCCAGTGTTTCCTGGTGGAACCAGACCCGCAGCGACCCTGACCAGCATAAAGCAGTTGATGAAAAGCATAGTGCTGCAATTTTATGATATTGATTGATATTTGTTGGCTACTTTACAGAGTATTTACGTAGTGCCAAAGGTTGGCTTTATGTTTGCTGTTGAGCAACAGCATAGATTAATACAATTAATTATTCAAGAAAGCTATTAAAATATGATTTATTGTGCAAATATGATTTTACATTGCAAAACATAACTGATGTAGGTAAGTTGCTCTGTTTAAAGGCATAAAAATGCCCTGTACATTGACTTCTGTTCAGAAGGTTAAGGGTTCAAATTCCAGCTTCACCGCATTGCTACGGTTGGAGCTCAGTCACTTTGGATAAGTGCAACTGTCAAATGTAAATCCAGTTATGTATTGATTTTCCTCTAAGCAGAATAAGATCATTTGGTGGAAGAATATGAAGTTCTGATCAGTAATACAGATTCAATAAATCATATTGAAACACTTCCATTCCCTCCTTACCCTGACTTCCTGTGGACTTTTTATCTTGACCATGTGACACTAACAATGGTAGCAGTAAGTACTCACCTTTTCAATCAAATTATGCCCGAAAAGCAACTGACTGGCTCCACATTTGAACCATCTGTTGGATTCATTCCTCTGTCTCCACTTATTGTTGCACTTAAACCCATCAATGATCCTCTGATGTGTTCTTACTTCAACAGGAACTGAAAACGAACAAATGTAATTAACAAAGACAACACAGTTTTCCTCAGAGTAATACAGATACTTAATACAGATAATCAGATACTTCAGATTTTATTCTCAGATCAGTTTATTGTTTGACTCAATACCATTCATTAATCTGGAGGAAATCTTTAATCTGATCAGAGTAACAATGCGTCCAGAGCCTATTCTGAAACATCTTTGCATGCTTGCTCTATTTCCACATGGGGTTTTGGGTACCAACCCACAAAAAAATCCAGAAGGAGGAGTAGCTGCTTTAGATTGCACCTAGCTGGGGGTCTATCTGAAAACCTAGTGAGCTCTCTACACAGACAACATTTCACATCGTCTTATGCATTCTCCTGAGAAGTAGGCTGTCTAAATTCTTAGATGCCTACCGAGATACCTCATTCTGAGCGAAATTCTAATACTAAATTAATAATGAGGGAGCTCTGTGTGCTTCCTCCCCTGCGAAGGTAATCCCAGCATTCAGTGCAGCACAACTTTTCTCTCAAAAAAATTCTAATATGGTGAGTGGTGGGTGTGTTCGAAAACCTTGTGAGCTGCCTTGCTGTCTTACTGCCTACATAGGCAGCTGTCTAAGTAGAGAGGATCGTACTAAGTCATATAAGGCAGGTTATTCGAATGCACTACTTAAACATCGATTCCATCAGTTTTCGCTTACTAAGCTAATGCAGTTAGCCTCATGCCATTCAAACCAATGAGAAGGGGTGGCACGACAGCTCCCTCCATGTATAGAAAACAGTTACATTTGCTGACAAGCCCGAATTTGCAAATAAATACACTTGTACACGTTTATACAAATTAAAAATCAATAATAATTTATTTATGTTTGAAAATAACTCATTTTCTCTGCTCGTCCGCCATGTTTTTCATTTTTCTGTGAGCAAAGTGCCGCACTGAATGCTTATTCTGTCAAAATACTGTTCAGATTTAAGGCACCTAAGAATTCGAACAGCCTACTTCTCGGGAGTGCACGTAGGATGACGTAAAATGCTGCCTATGTAGAGAGCTCATTAGGTTTTCGAACACACCCCCTGTCTACCTAGCACGTCTGAAAAATCTGCCGGTCAGTTAGAATCCTCCCTACTTAGGCAGCAAGGCAGCTTACTAGGTTTTTATACAGACCCTGGGTGTGTGTTGTCCTTTGATGGATTGGCACTCTGTTCAGGTTGTATTCCTGCCTTCCAGTGCCAAACCCACTGACACCCTGACCTAGTAATTCAGATAAGGATTGTAGCAAAAGCTTCAGCTCAGGAAACATACACCAATGACGGGTCAGAAGTAAACTAGACTTTATTTGATGTACCAAACCCGCTGTCACCCTGACTGGAAGTCAGTGGACTCTCACTTTATGTGGACATTTTATCTTATCCATTCCCAAAGCAGCTTTAAACACTTGGCCTTTAAACTCATGTACGGCTGTTAAACCGACTCTGTATCCTCATCTGAACTGTCTGTTTTACTCATTCATCTCTGTCTCTACATATTTTCTCACTCAAACCCATCGAACCATCTAACAGGAACTGTCTTGTTCCTTTTGTACTGGATGCAAGAAATGATACAGCAGCACTTAATCCATAACTCTTTGGATAATTTGCTCAAATCCAGAGCAGATGGAATTGAGTGGCTTACTGCTGTGCTCAGATCAGCTAATATGAACATGGTATTAACATTTAATGCTTATGCTAGCATTATCATAATGGATCTGATAGACAATATTTGTCCTGACAGACATTTTCCAGGGTTGATGGAATAATTCAGATAGGATTGTGGCAAGCTTTAGCTCAGAAAACATACACCAATGACGGGTCAAAACTAAACGAGACTATATTGGATGTACATTTATTTGTCTTTAAATCTGTACTCTACTGCCACTTAGTAGCTGGAGCAGCAGTCTGATTGCTGCTCTTGAGTTTGAATCCCAGACGGTGCTGTCGACCTGGCCAGACGTTAATAATAAACAACTGGCTGTGCCTAAGGAAGGGAGGTAAACAGGGTTGTACTGGCACTGCACAGTTGTGACCTATGCTGCCTGGAAGAGGTGACTTGCAAGAGCCTGAGAGGAAGCATAGTATGTCCCCCATATGCTATACGGCTTATTGTAATACTCCGCCAGTGGCAAATAAAAAGATGCAGCTGGAGATTGCAGGCGTGTCAGATGGGTGTACGATAGTGTCGAATCTCTCCGGCGAGCACTGGGGAGAATTGGCATAATGGAATTAGTAAGGTTAGAATGGGAGGTAAAAACAAGGACAAACGTAAAAACAAAAATAAATAAATGTGGCTTAACTTATAAATGAACATGGCAACCACCAGCCAGACAAAGTGTAAACAGGCTGTGCAAGGTTTTTCTAAGGAAGGAACTGGGGGCATTGATCAGATAGGACTACCTGCTAGCAGCTATTTTGCTAGCATATTTGATCATATTAAATTATTTAAAAATACACTAAGACGCTGTAGTCTCATATCTCATATCAACCTACTGTCATTGGCACTATGACAATAGAAATATGACGACCACACAGCTTTTATTTGTTTTCAGTTTTTCATGAATGACAAAGATTTAAGGATCTGCAAGTACAGTGGGGCCAAAAAATATTTAGTCAGCCACTGATTGTGCAAGTCCTCCTACTTAGAAAGATGAGAGAGGTCTGTAATTTTCATCACACTTCAACTATGAGAGACAAAATGAGAAAAAAAAATCCAGGAAATCACATTGTAGGATTTTTAAAGAATTTATTTGTAAATTATGGTGGAAAATAAGTATTTGGTCACCCACAAACAAGCAAGATTTCTGGCTCTCACAGACCTGTAACTTATTCTTTAAGAAGCTCTTCTGTCCTCCACTCGTTACCTGTATTAATTGCACCTGTTTAACCTCGTTATCTGTATAAAAGACACCTGTCCACAGCCTCAAACAGTCAGACTTCAAAGTCAACCATGGCCAAGACCAAAGAGCTGTCGAAGGACACCAGGAAGAAAATTGTAGACCTGCACCAGGCTGGGAAGAGTGAATCTACAATAGGCAAGCAGGTTGGTGTGAATAAATCAACTGTGGGAGCAATTGTAAGAAAATGGAAGACATACAAGACCATCAGTGGCGATTTCTCTAAGACTGCAAGGAAAGCTCAGCTTCCCCTAAAATGTCAAAAATTAAATGGTCAAATATGTACAGTTGTGTTAACATTTCATTGACTACAAATGCGTTAGAACACGTTCATCTCGAAGACGAGTTCGTTCAGAATCAGCTACTTATCACAAATCGACTGACTCGAACTTCTCATACATTCCCGGTGCCTCAATGCATTTGCCCGCAGAAGCCGAGCGTCTCTTCACTTCTATGGGGCTGCATGGGAGCGTTTTTTCATTGCTTCGAAACTCGCCGGTCATTGGATAAATGCCACGATTTTGTCCCGCCCCCGGACGCCGAGCGTCTCTGGGGGTGAACGGAGCTGTGGGTGGGTCTGGACGCTGAGCTTCTGCAAGATGATTGGAGGATCGGTCGAAAGGCTGAATCCCGTTTTGATTGACGGCTATTTTGATCTCTACACCATCACTTAATCACTGGGAGCTTCAGTCCCATCGCGGATTTTGTGAGTGAAGTCGAAAGACAAACTGCTGCAACCCATTTCAGGCCATTTTCTTGAAAAGGAACAGAGGGCAGAATTTATGTATAAATAAATTGACAAATTTTATAATGTAAGCTGACAACGAGCTTCCCCTCTTTAAAAGACCAGCAGCCGCCACTGAAGACCATTGATAATCTCCCTCGATCTGGGGCCCCACGCAAGATCTCCCATGGGGTCAAAATGATCATGAGAACGGTGAGCAAAAATCCCAGAACTTTGCAAATCCAAAGCAGATGGAACTGAGGTACTTACTGCTGCATTTAGATTGACTAATGTGTAAAGCACCGGTTTAAAAAAACACTTATCAGGAACATTGTGTGTTACACAGGAGACTTTTATCTTTTTATTGTCCTGTACTGTCAGTCTTTTCTTTTTTTTAGTGTTGCTGGTTCTGATGTATCTGATGGATTTATAGTTTACTACATAGCCGGAGACATGTCCCAATGCGATGTCCCAAGAGCCCAATAAAGTCCTGAATGCTGTTAGCAGCTTCCAGAGGGTGTTTATAAAATCAAGAATGGCAAACCAGTACTTATACCTGGACACGGACATACATTGTATGGACAAAAGTATTGGGACACCTAAACATTATAATTCCTAGAGCTTTATGATATCCTACTTTAAATCCATAGGCATAAATACTTAGGCGTACTTCAATACTTGTGGACTTTATTACTTGTGTACTTTAATGTATCTTGAGCTGTTGTAATAACTGACTTTCCCTATGGGATTAATGAAGTATGTATCTATCCATCCATCCATTTATCCATCCATCCATCCATGTATCTATCTATTTTTCTATCCATCCATCCATCCATCCATCCATCCATCCATCTATTCATTTATCCATCCACCCCACTCTGCAGCTACAACTGACACTCCTAAATCTTGTAGAAAACCCTACCAGAGGAGTAAGTCTGTGAGAATTTTGCCTATTCATCCAGAAGAGCCTGGCTCGCGATCTTTATTGTAGTTAATCCCAAAAAATTTTCTGTAATTAAGGGTGTGTTCGAAAACCTAGTAAGCTGCCTTGCTGTCTTACTGCCTACATAGGCAACTGCCTAAGTAAGTCATTGACTTTTAATTCAGGTTATTCGAACGCACTACTTAGACATCGATTACATCTGTTTTCGCTTACTAAGCTAACACAGTTAGCATCATGCCATTCAAATCAATGGGATGTGGTGGCACAACGTGCTAGCATGTCAACTAACATCTCCCTTTGTGTACAAGTCACTGACAAGCCCGAACTTGCAAATAAATACACTTGTGCAAGTTTATACAAATTTAAAATCAGTAATAATTTATTTACGTTTGAAAATAACTCAATTTGTTGCTCCGCACCATCCGCCTTACTAGGCATCATTTTAAGGCATCTAGAAATTCGAACAGCCTTGTTCTCAGGAGCACGCCTAGGATGATGTAAAATGCTGTGTATGTAGAGAGCTCACTAGGTTTTCGAACACACTCTAAATGACTGGATTACAAATTAGACCATTGTTCGGGTTCTTTTATAAGTTTATTGTGGGTTTTGTGAAAATATGACAGAACATGCCAAGTCAAGAATATACATACATCAGCTTAATTTGGTTTAAATATTAATAATTACTTGGTGTAGATTATTTTTTAAACCAATAACCGACCATCATTAGTCAACAGTTAACCGATGAACTTTAAGCTTATAGCGTCCCATTGAGTAAAAAACTTCCCAATTTCATATCAGCAAGTCTTTCTGCTTTAGGAAGAACAGTGTACTGTAGTAAATGTTGCAGTAACAAAGAGGAATAACATAAAAAATACAGTTGAACATTTATATAGTAGATTTTAATCAGCAGGTGTTAGCAAACAGTATTATTAGCACTACCTAAACATATTTCATTGCATTATAATGCATAATAGAGCAATTGCCCATGATTTAAATTTAGGTTAATAAGAGTTTTTCTGCTCGAATTATACAGAAGGGCACTTTCTGTGAAAAAAAGGTGTGTTTCTACTTGGCGGTCTGAGCTTTCATGTGTGAAGAGATCTGTAGCTCCGCTCAGTTCAGAAATCATACGACCTTTTAATCAAACAATGACTTCTTGTCGGTTATTGGTGAAGTGATTAATCATTGACATTCTTAGTGTAGAAAGT
This sequence comes from Trichomycterus rosablanca, assembly GCF_030014385.1. Taxonomy (NCBI): domain Eukaryota; kingdom Metazoa; phylum Chordata; class Actinopteri; order Siluriformes; family Trichomycteridae; genus Trichomycterus; species Trichomycterus rosablanca. The sequence continues at coordinate 33,126,234 of NC_085995.1, forward strand.
GCCATATAGTCATAAAATCATTAAGTTTATGATTATGCCGCAAAGTAAAATGACCTTCTACACAAGTAAATAAATAATTCAAGTTGCTATATACATATATACTTGTAAATGACCCAGCGTATTTTCGGAAAACCCATAATAAAGTTTCCTTAGACAAAACCAGCTGCAGAATTCATTCAAATCCAGAAGACTGCCCGGACATACACGTCTCCTGCAAGTGTGTATGTGCATTGCCTTGTATGTGTGTATGTGGCTGAGCGGCCCTTTATTACTTGTAAAATGCTCCACAAACATTAACATGGACTACCCTCCAACATGTGCTCGGCATCTCCAGCTATGGACACATGAAGCTGTTTTATGGTTTTGGTTTGCACTGCCTAATTGAAGGCATTAGCAAAATAAATAATGGGCTTACAATATGGCATTTTAAACATCATGTTTTACTCTAGCTTTGCTTATAATTCCATCCACCTTTGCAAAATTGTAAAACAGGAAAGTCGTAAAGCGTCTATCATCTGGAAGGAGTTTGAAATGTAACCAAGCTGTGATGATTATGGCTTGTTGACTGCAATTTAAATCTCAAAGTATGATCACTTAGGATTGATCATGCATGTGTGTTTAAGTATACATGTGTGGTTGTAAACTAGGGTTTTAATTTTGCCAAAACCTTTTTACCTACTTACAGACTATATTTACAGACTAAACAGGGTAAATATTTTATGTGGCAGTGATGTACTGTAGAACAGTGATATTACAAAAACACTATTACCAAAGATAGTTTAGCATTTATACTGTAACATCAGCAGCTAGCAGTTTATTACTTAATGAAAAAAACTAAGCAGACAATGTTTCTTAATGCAGGATTGCAAGGAAGTTCGGTCTTTTACCATCTACAGTTCATAACATAATGAAAAGATTCAGGGCGAAAATGGTTTCTGAATGTACATGACCATCAAGCCCTCAGGTGGTATTGTGTAAGACATTGTCATGCTGCCATGATGGACATGGGTTTGGGAGTGCTTTGGAAAAGCATTGTCACTTAACACAGTCTGCCGCTGCATCAAGAAATGCAACCTAAAACTGTATTATGGAAAGAAGAAGCCATATATAACGTCTGCACAGAAACACTGATGAGTCAACGTCATCCGAGATGGACTGAAAGATGTTGGATGGCATGGGGGTCTGTGATGGCATGGGGGTGCATTACTGCCCACAGCATGGGTGATCTGCATACATGTGAAGGTACCATTGATGCGGAGGCTCATATTGGTATTTTGCAGAGACACATGCTGCCGTTAAGACGACGTCTTCTCCCAGGAATTCCATGTCTATTGCTGTAAGGCAATGTCATGAACTATAACAGTGTGGCTTTGAAGACATAGATTGTGTCTGCTTGACTGGCCTGTCTGCAGTCCAGATTTGTCTGCTATTGAAAATGTATAGCACACCACGAAGAGGAAAATCAGACAACAGCGACCATGGAGTGTTGAGCAACACAAGTCTTGTTTACTGCAGGAATGGGCAAAAATTGCACTTGGAATGGTGCAACAGTGAATACACTAAACTAAAAGAAAAGGTGATGTGACACAGTGGTAAACATGTCTCTGTACCAAATCTTTCTTTTGTCTGTTAAAGAAAGGTTCAGTACTTTTTAGAAAGTGTCCCAACTGTTCCCTGTTTGTTTTAGAATTGGATCATCCTTTCCAGTAAGGAAATGGATTCAGTTGCATGGGTGCAGATTTTGGTGTAACACCCATGTTGTGTTAAACACGTCATGGAGACAAGAGGGTTAAATTCTGCTGTTAGCATTTAGCACAACACCAGATTTCTTTACATGGCTCAGATGTCCCTGATTGAACTCTCAGTTTACATATCAAACATGAATTGTTTAAAAAAATACATTTCAACCAAACATCATTTGTTAAACAGGGCAGTGATAGCTCAGTGGTTAAGGTACTGGACTAGTAAACAGAAGGTTGCCGGTTCAAGCCCCACCACCACCAAGTTGCCACTGTTGGGTCCCTGAGCAAGGCCCTTAACCCTCAATTGCTCATTGTGTTCAGCTCATTGTGTAAGTCGCTTTGGATAAAAGCATCTGCTAAATGCTGAAAATGTAATGTAAATGTTAAACAATTGCTTATTTGTCAGTTATCAGTCACTGATTGGTGACGAAAACCAACATAAAGCGTGTTGCACAAGCTACGAGCTGCAAGCGGCAGGGGTAGCTCAGAGGTTAGGGTACAGGACTAGTAATCGGAAGGTTGCTGGTTGAAGCCTCACGTCTGCCAGCTTGCTTGAGCAAGGCCCTTAACCCTTAATTGCTCGTAGTGTATATAGTCTAAATTGTAAGTGGCTTTGGATAAAGGCATCTGCTAAATGCTGAAAATGTAAATTCAAAGACATTCAGGCCTGTACTGTTCTCTTGGTGTATGCCAGACAGGACTGGTGTATGCCAGACAGGACTTTAAGCAGTATTTAAAAATCGCTCTGCCATTAATGCCCCAATTACACAGATCATTTCCTACTAATATCTTAATCTGTTATCAAGGTCAGATGAGCCTTGTGTTTTACATCAGAGAGCATGGTGGGTTGTTGAATTTAATTGTTGAATTATATTATGTAGTACACCTGTCTTATTTATTCAGGTTTATCTTTTAAACTATCGCCTGTCTGTATATTGGGTGATTTTGTTAGATGTTTGCACTGTTAAAAAACCTCATAATTTAAAAATTTGTTTTTTTTTATCTAAGGTGATGTTGGGTATGTAACAACTCCAATAGCAGGAGGACTTTAGGAAGAATCAGGTCAAGGCCTTATTTGCCATTTTGTTTACCTTACCCAAAGCCTGTTTTGCACACTTGTTCAAACTACAAGAATCAAGCACAACCAAATCAGTTTCATATAATATAAAACATTACATATAAAAACAAAACACATGTATGACAGCCGCTCAGGTGGCGCAGCGGTAAAGTACGCTAGCTCACCAGAGTTGGGGTTTCCAGATACATCGTATCGAAACTCAGCTCTACCTTTCCGACTGGGTTGAACGGCAGCATGATTAGGGGTTGAGCAGGGTTAGGGGTAGAAGTCGGAGCATAGGTCCTCATAACTGGTACAACTGCGGCCCCTGCTGGTTGACTGACGGCACCTGCACAGGGCTGAGGAATAACATTGAGGAGGGTGTGACCCTCCGTGCGCAGTGTCTCTCGGTGTATGAACTCGGCTCGTGCAGGTGAAAAATGCAGGCTGTACTGATTGCGTACCGGAGGGGGCGCAAGTCAGTTAAGTGGCGTCCTCGGTCAGCGGTGAAGGGTCGAATCAGTATAGAGGACGCATTCAGGGTAATTGGACACGACTAGATTAGGGGATAAAAATTTACAGATGCCTTTCTTCAAAGTGACTTACATTACAGTTACAGTATACAGTCTGAGCAATTGAGGGTTAAGGGCCTTGCTCAAGGGTCCAACAGCAGCAACTTGGCAGTGGTGAGGCTTGAACCTAGTCCAGTACCTTAACCACTAGGCTACAGCTTGCCCCCAGCTTAACTCCAGCTTTGAATACTTGTCTTCATTTATTTTTGTTGATTAGCAGGTCACAAGTATGTTTGCATCATTTATCACAATTTTACTGTGTGCTGTGTCACAGTGTAAATCTTCAGCTGGCCATATTTTCTAATTGTTTATAACAGGAGATTTCTGGTCTAACTATTAGAAATGTATTACAAATAAAATAGAATTGTAACATGCCAGTCTGATAGACAGACAGACAGACAGACAGACAGACAGACAGACAGACAGAAAGATAGATTGATAGACAGACAAACAATCTATCTATCTGTCTGTCTATCAATCTAACATGCCTGGAAAATAAAGGGCCTGAAAAACACAAACATGTGGGCTGGTTTATTTACGGCTCTCCCACTAATCAGATTATAGACCTGCTCCAAGAGCCCTAAACTCTACACCAATCTTTACTGCTCACAGACACAAACAATAAAGTCTCATGCTAAAAGATTAGTGTTGTCCAGATATTGTAGCTAGATAATGTAGTTGTTGGGAATGAAGCAAAGCAGAGTAGTATTAATGAACATTTTATCCATAAAATAAGGAAATGAAATGAAAATGTATTTTACTTATAGGAAAGTTGTACCTAGGGGCGCCCAGGTGGCGCAGCGGGATATTCCGCTAGCACACCAGCGCCGAGGTTCTGAACTCCTCGGTTCGAAACTCGGCATTGCCACCGGTCGGCTTGGCGCCATCTGGCGGGCATAATTGGCAGTGCCTTCAGGGAGGGATACCGGGCTATGTGGGTGGGCTCTTCAAACGCTGTGTAAGGACCCTCATTAGCAGATAAAGAGGCGCCTGGGATGAATGCATGGGTAAAAAACGGTTCCGCTAAGGGCTGCGCGCGGGTCAAAGGAGGTGTGAGCAGCAGTATACCCACCTCGACTGCAATCAGGGATCCCCCAGCAGAGGAAGACAAATTGACTACACTAAATTAGGAGAAAATGGGAGAAAATGCATAAATAAAATAGAAAAAAATTAAAGTTGTACCTGATGCACCTTTAAATACAATACAGCTTAAAATGTCAGTTTTGACAATGTAGACTGTTGATATATATTTTTCCTCTTTTTTGTGAGCAATTTAATATAAAACACACTATCACATTTCAAGTATTTTATTACCGACACGTGACATTATTTTTTCCTGAACATATCAATCTGGATTTTTAAATTCATATACAAAAATATATTTCAAAAATGTACTTATTTGAAAAATAAAAAGCTTCTTTTTGGACTTTCTTTTACCTTCATTAGGAACTCCATATCTGACATCCTGGTGTTTTATTTCCCAATTTGAAACATTTCTGACCTATTAATACATGCAATATTTTAATGATTTACTGCATCATGGTGATATTATTAATATCATAAAAGTTCCTACACAGATTGACCAAAGTAAAAGTAATCCTTGCAGCCCTAGTTGACATCAAGCAGTTCAGGTATGAGCATAAAAAATAAAGTCTTCAGATCTGGCCTTCATTTAATTTTCAAGTTGAACATTGTACATCCCAATTATTTAGTCACAGAAAAGAGCAGTTATACAATAATTATAATCTCAAAACTGTCATTACATTCATGTCTTTTATGAGTGTATGTAAACTTTTAACCTGAACTGTACCTCTTAAAACTTTAAGATTTACTCAAGTTTAGCAGTATCACAAGGACTTACTGTTCACAGATGATCTGCTTGTGGTTAAATAAATAAGAGATAAATGTCAGGTGAATTTACTTCAAGTAATGGCTACATTTTTCAATATAACAACTCTAGAATTATCATAATGTGATTTAATGTGAATGTTAATAGAACTAATGGGTAATTTTTTGTCACGTCTTTTCATTTTCTTTGCTTCAAGTCGCAGAATGCTGTTTTCTCTAAGATCATGTGGATGGTTTGGGGCAGGTGCATGATTACTTGCCAGCGGGTCAGCAAATTGGGCACTAGATTAAGAAGAAAGAGCGAGATAATAATAACTTATTTACAATTAGATGAATATTAAACAAGCTTGCCTAAAACCCAAACAGAAGACACCATCCATATGATTGGAATCGACTTGATGGTACTTAATATTAGTAATATTTATTGAATGCATACTGTATATAGATCAACTACATGCACATAGGAACACACTACCCTGCAAGTATGCCATAAAATGACCCAGTTTTAAATGCCAAATGCTATAAGAGCCACGCTGTCTTTTTGGTAAAGCAAAGTCACCCATCTAGAAATAAAAATAAAGTTGTATTTTAAGCTACATTAAAATGTGGATTGAATACAATCTGAATAAGCTGTTCAGACTGAGTCTAGGCCAGAGAGTCTAGGTCAAATACGATTTAACCTCAAATTTCATTTAAACTGTCTATCTTAAGACAGAAAAAATCTCTATAACACTTGGTGATTAAAGAATTCAAAGAAATCCCTGTCAGAAAAATGGTGTATTTTGTTGGAAAACAATTATGTCAATAGTTTACCATAAAAAACTAATGTGATGGTTTCTTGTAGAAGTAAATACAACATTTCTGTAATACTCTGAAGTGCCTAATGCCATGGTGCCAATATGTGATAACATTAGGGTCCGAAAAACTAAGCCAAATCTGACCTTATTGATTTGTACTATAAAAAATAAATATAATATAATATAATATACAAAGGGTAATGCATCAAAACCTGTGCGATATTGCAAAAATTTAATAATAATTTATGAACACATTATTTGTAAAGATACAGATATGGTATTATATATTTTAAGAAGAATAGACTGACTGTTAAAATGTAATATTCCAATATTAAAAAGTGTATAAAGTGTATAAAATTGTAAGGGATTGGCTTATTTAATCCAGATAAACAAGACAATTCAATATAAATGTGCTTTGAAGGTCGGTAGGTTGGTGTTGTTGGTGCAGCAGGTGTTGTGGGTTCTGCTTAGTTTCAGGCTGGGGCCTAATTTCTGTTCACTGTTTTTAAGTTCTTTCGATGTTAGTGCGGGTTGGGGGGTATTCTTCAGGCACTCCGGTTTCCTTCTACCTGCCAAACCATGCAAAAAAATTACTAATTTAGTTTGCCCCTAAGTGTAAGTGAAGGTGTGGGTGTATGCAGCCGTGATGCTTTGGCACCTATCCAGAGTGTATTCCCATCTTGCCCCCAGTGTAAACAAGTTTCTGCTGATGAATGAATGAATGATGGCCTGATTTCTTTCTAAAAAATACCAAATATTTAAGAGCACCCCGATTAGTTAACTGGGTGTTGTTACTCGTGTGATCTTGATTTTGAGAAACTTCGGTGGTAGCAGTACTCAGAACATCTGTTTTTTAAAGTGATTCATGTAAATGGGGAACATACTGTAGATGGTCTGCAGATCAGCTCTGGTGTCTCATCGCTGCATTAAAGCTTTTCTGATCCTTCCTTTGCAATAAAGCTTTTGTGAAGTTCAAAAGAGATCTTCATCTAATCAATGTCAAGAGTGAATCTGTGTCATGTTGAGTAATTGTGCATCTGTGTAACAGTAACACATGAAGGCTATTAGGTTTAAGCTATCGTGAGATAATCGTTGTTCTGGCAAGAAAAAGACTTTGGTGGCTGGACAAAAACAATCAGGGATTTTGTTGTTGATACTGACCAGATGTAACTGCAGATTTGTATATTTTGTTTGTTTTTATTATATACACCGATCAGCAATAACATTAAAACAACCTCCTTGTTTCTACAATCACTGTCCATTTTATCAGCTCCACTTACCATATAGAAGCACTTTGTAGTTCTACAATTACTGACAGTAGTCCATATGTTTCTCTGCATGCTTTGTTAGCCGCCTTCCATGCTGTTCTTCAATGGTCAGGACTCCCCAGTACCACCACAGAGCAGGTATTATTTAGGTGGTGGATCATTCAGAGCACTGCAGTGACACTGACATGGTGGTGGTGTGTTAGTGTGTGTTGTGCTGGTATGAGTGGATCAGACACAGCAGCGCTGATGGAGGTTTTAAACACCTCACTGTCACTGCTGGACTGAGAATAGTCCACCAACCAAAAATATCCAGCCAACAGCGCCCCGTGGGCAGTGTCCTGTGACCACTGATGAAGGTCTAGAAGATGGCCAACTCAAACAGCAGCAATAGATGAGCGATCGTCTCTGACTTTACATCTACAAGGTGGACCAACTAGGTAGGAGTGTCTAATAGAGTGGACAGTGAGTGGACACGGTATTTAAAAACTCCTGCAGCACTGCTGTGTCTGATCCACTCATACCAGCACAACACACACTAACATACCACCACCATGTCAGTGTCACTGCAGTGCTGAGAATGATCCACCACCTAAATAATACCTACTCTCTGGTGGTCCTGTGGGTGTCCTGACCATTGAAGAACAGCATGAAAGGGGGCTAACAAAGCATGCAGAGAAACAGATGGACTACAGTCAGTAATTGTAGAACTACAAAGTGCTCCTATATGGTAAGTGGAGCTGATAAAATGGACAGTGAGTGTAGAAACAAGGAGGTGGTTTTAATGTTATGTCTGATCGGTGTATATAGTTCATGCCACGATGTTATAGAATGTATTATTTTTGCTATTTTTATTTCATTTATTCACTGATTTTGGTTGTGGGGGTCTGATTCCACCCAAAACACTAAAGGTAGGGCAGTAATACACCCTGGTCAGGGCGTTAGTCTAGTTCCCCCTAAGGTTTCATCTTTGTAATACTTAGTGAGTTCTTCATTGCCACTGTTGCCCTTGGCTTGCTTATTTTTGTCCTGGAATCTGTAAAGTTGCTTTAAGACAATGTCCATTGTGACAAGAGCTACACAAATAACTTTTACTTGACTTAAGGGGAACGCTCAGAAAACCCCAAGTAAACACAGATAAAACGTGTGAAACTTCCCACACACTGTAAATAGAGGTGAGAATCAAACCCAGTACCATTACCAGTGTACCAGCTGTACACCATGTTGTCCAATTTGAATTTGAATTTTAGACTGTGTTTACTAGAAATAAGCATTTTAATGGTTAATTAAAAAATAATAGGGGGAACGATTTGTGACACCACAAATGAATACTCAGTCAGATGTACTTGTTCTCTTATATGTTCTCATTCACATGATCAATTTGTTTCCTTTATGACATCTAGTGCAACATTAACTCTATTTTATTTCATTTTCTAAACATAATTTAACAATTTAATCTTTGTCCAAGACCTTTATTAAATGTGTCTTGATGTTTGTGCTCTAATCATTAACAGATGTGCGTGTTTATAAGCAGAGGATGTGTGCAGAGTAGGACTATGAATCATTCTTATTGTTTTCTGCTTAACTCTTGTTCCTGCTCTTTTCTGTCATCCTACATCTCTTTTGGAGCCACTGGATTCTTCTCACCTTCCTTATCATAACTTTTAAAGCATGTTGTAAAGTCCTCTCACTCTCTCTCACTTTCTTAACCACTTATCCAATTAGGGTTGCGGGGGGGTGGGGGTTTAGGGTGCTGGAGCCTATCCCAGCTTTTCAATGGGCGCAAGGCACACAGTAACACCCTGGACGGAGTGCCAGTCCATCGCAGGGCAGACACACATACACACACACTCATTCACTTATAGGGCAATTCAGTGTCTCCAATTAACCTGACTGCATGTTTGTGGACTGTGGGAGGAAACCGAAGCTCCTGGAGAAAACAGGACAGGCAAACTTCGCACAAAAAGGACCTGGACCGCTCCGCCTGGGGATCGAACCCAGGACCTCCTTGCTGTGAGGTGACAGTGCTACCCACTGAGCCACCGTGCCGCCTGTTGTAAAGTCCTCCGTGGCTTTATCTCTAGGAGCAATTTGTGGTTCCGATTGGACCCATTGGTCCGATCAGGCTGGTTAGGATGTTTGCAGTGGCTATGTTTGTTTGTTTGTTTGTTTGTTTACTAGGATTTTAACGTCATGTTTTACTCTTTGGTTACATTCATGACAGGAACGGTAGTTACTCGTTACACAAGGTTCATCACTTCTCAAGTTTATATCAAACACAGTCATGGACAATTTAGTATCTCCAATTCACCTCACTTGCATTTCTTTGGACTGTGGGAGGAAACCGGAGCATCTGGAGGAAACCCACGCGGACACGGTGAGAACATGCAAACTCCACACAGAAAGGACCTGGACCACCCCACCTGGGAATCGAACCCAGGACCTTCTTGCTGTGAGGCGACAGTGTTACCCACCGAGCCACCGTGCCACCCCCAGTGGCTATGTAACGTTTTTCATCCAAGTGTTGTCTTATCACCCTAAACAATATAGGGAGCTCTTTTATCTTCATTATGATTGTTAACCACTGTGTAAAATCCTTCAGTCCAATGGTAACATCCTTTCTTCACATGTCTTCTATACTGAAACTAGGGTCAGTTTGCATGAAAACATCATTTTGTTTTAATTTCCACCTTGGAAAGTGACTTTTCTGTTCATACAAACCTAAAAGGCATTTTGTTGGTACATTTAAAGTGAATTAGTACACTGAAAATACACTATTTGGCCAAAAATCTTAAAACACTCCTCCTAATTATGGAGTTCCCCATTGCTAGGAAGTATAACATCAATTATTTGAAATAAACTACATGCCTAGAACTTTGTATCATCAGTTGGAAGTGGGAAGGCCCTTTTCCTGATTCAGCATGACTGTGCCCTGTGTGTAGAAGGGAATTCCACTGGCCTGAACAGAGTCTTTACCTCAACCCCTTTTGCCACCTTTGGGATTAATTGGAACACTGATTGCGAGCCATGTTCACTTATTTACTTTGACTTTTTGGTTCATTATCAGTTGAAGTTCTGTATAACTGCTTCCTGTGGTAAACACATTTCTGTACAGTCAATTCAAGATTAGCAAAACAGTTTTGTAACAGATTACATGACATCTAATGATCCATTCATACCAATTTATAAACAGTTTAATCAAATTTCTAACAGTAAATCTTCACGTTATATAGTGTTAGTGTTCAGATCTATCATTAAAATGTCACCCCATACAGTTATGCAAAAATAAATAATTAAGGTAGTTTGACATAATTAAAAAATGTGTATCCACAAATGTTATAGTACATGGCCTACAAAGCCAACCAGCCCCAAGCCACCTTTGAGGTCTTATCAAACCTCGCTCTGTACCACGCAACCTCCGAGCCACTAGTCCCGCTCGACTTGATACTTCACCCAGAACTCAAGGAAGACAAGCATCAAGGCTCTTCTCTGTACTTGCACCCAAGTGGTGGAACGAGCTTCCCGTATCTGTCCGAACATCTGAGTCTCTTGCTGTCTTTAAAAAATGGTTAAAAACCTTCATCACCTCTTTACCAAGCACTTAAGCTGACTTGTACTTACTTACTTACTAACACTCTTATTCATTTCTTAAAAAAAAAAAAAAAACAGGTTCTAACAGGTTTTAGCAGATTTATACTCTTGGATTGTTGTTTACTTAAACTAGAATAAGGTAATGTTTACTATGGAAGCACTTCTGTAGGTCGCTCTGGATACGAATGTCGAAAATATAAATGTACATGTAATATTTTATTTTTTTATATTTTAAATTCTGCAAATGAATGGACCAAAACATTTGTACTTTTTAAATGTAGTCTAGTTAGTGGGAAAATTGGACACATTTTAATGGCATTGGGCAAGGCAAGGCAAGGCAAGGCATATAATACTAACAATGCTAACAATAATACTAAAATCACTTTGGTTGTCATGTTTAGCAGGAAATTGTGTAAGATCACCGATTTCTGATGAAATGCTCTTTGTTTTAATAATAAACATTTGACTACTAAGTTTACTAACTGGTCCTGACACTGTCTTTTTGTCCTTTCAGATTTGGATACGTACCTGTGTCCATTTCTTGCTTTACATCACAGTTGCTGCTTATTCCAGTGAAATTGGAAATCCCATAACAGATGACATCAAGAAAGTTTCATTGCTGGTAAGAGCCAAACTAAGTTCAGAATGTCAGACATGTCTGCTCATGACAGATGATGCTTCTGCGCTTTCACAGTTACAGACTAGCCTGTCGGGAGGGAATTAAGTTTGAATTTGTTTACCTAACGTTTTGCTCAGTTAGCAGTGTAGTTCTGACTAAATTGCTACATTTAAAGTTAGATTAAAACTCAATTAAATCCCACTACTAATTTTACACTGATCAGCCATAACATTAAAACCACCTCCTTGTTTCTACACTCACTGTCCATTTGATCAGCTCCACTTACCATATAGCACTTTGTAGTTCTACTATTACGGACTGTAGTCTATTTGTTTCTCTGCATGCTTTTTTAAAATCTGCTTTTACCCTGTTCTTTAATGGTCAGAATCCCCACAGGACCACCACAGAGCATGTGTTATTTAGGTGGTGGATCATTCTCAGCACTGCAGTGACACTGACATGGTGGTGGTGTGTTAGTGTGTGTTGTGCTTGTATGAGTAGATCAGACACAGCAGCGCTGCTGGAGTTTTTAAATACCATCTGCTAAAACCTGTTAGAACCAAAGTGGCTTGCTTTTTTTTTTTTTTTTTTTTTTTTTTTTTTTTTTTTTTTTTTTTTAAATGGAAAAGATTGGAATAAAGTGTTAGTAAATAAGTAAAAGTCATCCTAAGTGTTTAGTAAAAAGGTGGGTTTTTAATCGTTTTTTAAAGACAGCAAGAGACTCAGATGTTCGGACAGACAGAGGAAGTTCGTTCCACCATTTGGGCGCTAGAACAGAGAAGAGCCTTGATGCTTGTCTTCCTTTAGTTCTGGATGGAGGCTCAAGTCGAGCGAGACTAGAGGCTCGGAGGTTGCGTGGTACAGACCCACCTACCTAGTTGGTCCACCTTTCAGATGTAAAGTCAGAGACCATAGTCCAGCAGTGACAGTGAGCTGTTTAAAAACTCCATCAGCGCTGCTGTGTCTTATCCATTCATACCAGCACAACACACACTAACACACCACCACCATGTCAGTGTCACTGCAGTGCTGAGAATGATCTACCACCCAAATAATACCTGCTCTGTAGTGGTCCTGGGAGAGTCCTGACCATTGAAGAACCATTAAAGGTCATTGAAGTGCTTCTATATGGTAAGTGGAGCTGATAAAATGGACAGTGAGTGTAGAAACATGGAGGTGGTTTTAATGTTATGGCTGATCGGTGTAAATTACAACATTTAGTCAAAACTTTTATTTTTAATAATTTATTTAAAATGGGAACAATTTAAACTGACATGTATTTTTATAAAATTTATAAACAATAGACATCAATCATTGTAGGAATTAATTATTTAATTGTATTTAACCAACAATGTTGCAAATTTATCAATGGTTTAAAAAACAAAAACAAATATAGAATTTAGTCGAGAAACTCGTGACAATTGAAAAACAATAGTTGAGTTCAAAAGTTCTTTCCTCAGTACTTTTGTCAGTTACTCATAGCCAGAGAGTTTGTAGAACTTGAAAATATCTAAGGTTCAGCCTCAGGCTACTCGAAGGCCCTCAGACCAGTTCCCATCCCCGAGGAATTTAATGTTTTAAAAACTGAGAGCCTAGATTTTAAACAATTACAAAGCATTTCAGTGTATCTGAATATATTAGAGACAGCCCGGTCATCATTTACCACTGTCATTCCTTAAATGAGAAGCAGATTGTCTGTTAAAAGTGACAAATTATAAAATCGTTTGTGTCCTTTGTTCATGTCAGTCATCACCACACATGCTGGTCGACAACACACACGTTTACTGTATATACTGCAAGGCAGTCAATCGATCAGAATGTACACTTGCTTTATTAGAAACACATGTACTAGGTAGGATCATCTTTACTCCCAGAACAGCTTCCATTCTTTGCCTAAATAATTCCATGTTTTATGAAACAACTTTAAGTTGACTTGTGTTTGGTAACATGGTTCAAAGTTATAAGATGGTCAATTGCGCCCATAAAGCGATGCACTGGGTCAGCAACAATACTCAGATACTCAGTCTGTGGCCTTTAAGTGTGCCAAGAAGGCATTTCAGCCACCATAATACTACCACAACTATCCACACTATGCAGGGCCTGCACTTAATTTAGGGTTTTATGGGTTTTATTGATTAATGAGGGGAAAAGTGCTTTGAGCATGAAACAAATACAAAGTCTAATAAAATGTGATGAAGGCACTAATTTTTAGCACATTTCATGGTTCTACAGACACTTTTAAGCATAATCACTAACAGCCTTTGATGCTTGGCTACCTTGGATTAGTTTAGATTAGAATAGATAGATAGATAGATAGATAGATAGATAGATAGATAGATAGATAGACAGATAGACAGATAGACAGATAGACAGATAGATAGATAGATAGATAGATAGATAGATAGATAGATAGATAGATAGATAGATATATAGAAAGATAGAAAGATGTAAATTATTGTGATGGAGGTGGATATATGCGTTTGGGGCGGTGCTGGTTGTATAGCCTGACAGCAGAAGGTAGAAAGGAGCTGCAGTATCTCTCCTTTGAGCAATGCGGGTGAAGAAGCCTGTCGCTGAAGGAGCTGCCCAGTGCTGCCACAGTCTCATGCAGTGGGTGATCGATGTTCTCCATTAAGGATGACAGCTTGGCCATCATCATTTTCTCCTCCACTGCCTCCACTGAGTCCAGGGTGCAGCCCAGGACAGAACTCGCCTTTCTGATCAGTTTGTCCAGTTTCTTCCTGTCTGCTGTTGTCATGTTGCTGCCCCAGCAGATAACACCATAGGAAATGGCTGATGCCACCACCGAGTCATAAAAAGAGTTGAGAAGGGCCCCCTGTATTCCAAAAGACCGGAGCCTCCTCAACAAATAGAGTCTGCTTTGGCCCTTCTTGTACCTGTGTATTATCCGACCAGTCCAGTTTATTGTTAATGTGAACACCCAGGTACCTATAGGAGTTAACGATCTCGATATTCGAGCATCTAGCATTATTTTTGTACTTTATAACCTGTAATAACCACAAAATTACCATTTTTGTTTTCTTATTCTAATGTAAATTCTGCTTTAGGTTAAAAGGGTACAATGTAGGGTTTGTTCGAAAGCCATTACTATTTGGCCCTAGCCATATATACAGGTCCTTCTCAAAAAATTAGCATATTGTGATAAAGTTCATTATTTTCCATAATGTAATGATAAAAATTAAACTTTCATATATTTTAGATTCATTGCACACCAACTGAAATATTTCAGGTCTTTTATTGTTTTAATACTGATGATTTTGGCATACAGCTCATGAAAACCCAAAATTCCTATCTAAAAAAATTAGCATATTTCATCCGACCAATAAAAGAAAAGTGTTTTTAATACAAAAAAAGTCAACCTTCAAATAATTATGTTCAGTTATGCACTCAATACTTGGTCGGGAATCCTTTTGCAGAAATGACTGCTTCAATGCGGCGTGGCATGGAGGCAATCAGCCTGTGGCACTGCTGAGGTGTTATGGAGGCCCAGGATGCTTCGATAGCGGCCTTAAGCTCATCCAGAGTGTTGGGTCTTGTGTCTCTCAACTTTCTCTTCACAATATCCCACAGATTCTCTATGGGGTTCAGGTCAGGAGAGTTGGCAGGCCAATTGAGCACAGTAATACCATGGTCAGTAAACCATTCACCAGTGGTTTTGGCACTGTGAGCAGGTGCCAGGTCGTGCTGAAAAATGAAATCTTCATCTCCATAAAGCTTTTCAGCAGATGGAAGCATGAAGTGCTCCAAAATCTCCTGATAGCTAGCTGCATTGACCCTGCCCTTGATAAAACACAGTGGACCAACACCAGCAGCTGACATGGCACCCCAGACCATCACTGACTGTGGGTACTTGACACTGGACTTCAGGCATTTTGGCATTTCCTTCTCCCCAGTCTTCCTCCAGACTCTGGCACCTTGATTTCCGAAAACACTGAGCAACAGTCCAGTGCTGCTTCTCTGTAGCCCAGGTCAGGCGCTTCTGCCGCTGTTTCTGGTTCAAAAGTGGCTTGACCTGGGGAATGCGGCACCTGTAGCCCATTTCCTGCACACGCCTGTGCACGGTGGCTCTGGATGTTTCTACTCCAGACTCAGTCCACTGCTTCCGCAGGTCCCCCAAGGTCTGGAATCGGCCCTTCTCCACAATCTTCCTCAGGGTCCGGTCACCTCTTCTCGTTGTGCAGCGTTTTCTGCCAAACTTTTTCCTTCCCACAGACTTCCCACTGAGGTGCCTTGATACAGCACTCTGGGAACAGCCTATTCGTTCAGAAATTTCTTTCTGTGTCTTACCCTCTTGCTTGAGGGTGTCAATGATGGCCTTCTGGACAGCAGTCAGGTCGGCAGTCTTACCCATGATTGCAGTTTTGAGTAATGAACCAGGCTGGGAGTTTTTAAAAGCCTCAGGAATCTTTTGCAGGTGTTTAGAGTTAATTCGTTGATTCAGATGATTAGGTTAATAGCTCGTTTAGAGAACCTTTTCATGATATGCTAATTTTTTGAGATGCCAAAATCATCAGTATTAAAACAATAAAAGACCTGAAATATTTCAGTTGGTGTGCAATGAATCTAAAATATATGAAAGTTTAATTTTTATCATTACATTATGGAAAATAATGAACTTTATCACAATATGCTAATTTTTTGAGAAGGACCTGTATATCATTGTGTCACTCCTGGTGCAAGTAGCTCAGCTGTGTTCAATGCCTTGTGGCCATCCATCTCTATCTTGTTCACATTCCAGAGAGTTTTAATGGGCTTTAGATCTGGAGATTGGGCTGGCATAACAAGATTCTAATCTGGTAGCCATTCACCCACACCTTGATTGACCTGTCTGTATGGTTCAGCATTGAATTACAGGTTGAGTTACAAACTTCAGCCTGACTCGTTTTTGCCTTTTTTAAATGTAAATATGTGTTAAAATATAAGAATAAACTCTATGAATTATGTTTCTGGTTCTATATCCATATAAAATGAAGGGAGAATAATAAGAGCTTAGCTGTTTTATGGAGGATGATTTTTATGTAAATAAAAAAGCATTTAAAAGTAATAAATCTACAAGAACTAACGAGAATCTTACTGTACGTGAAAATACAAATTATGTTTTTTTAATCCTCTTGTCATTTTTATAGGAGTTCAAATTTACCAGCTTATTTAATATTAGATTTCCAAACTAATAAAAAATTTTACTTATATGTTACTTAAATGTTATATATAAAAGCTATATTCTAGAATTTTATCTGTACTTCGGTGCAGATCTATATTACATAGATTCCAATCTGGTTGTTTAGATTTATACTGCTGATATATTTATTTTTATCACATATGAAAGTGGCCCAGATCAAAATTAGAGAAGCAAATATTGCCAATTTCTTAACCAACAATGTTTAGTTGATAAAGTTGTTGGGATGTGTTTCATATTTTGCTAAAATTTGTTGATTATTGGTTAACCATCAACTAGTCATTACACTTTATTTTTTTACTTCTTTTATATTCATATTTTTACATTATTTATTTAAAATGAAATCCATCAATCTCTTTATCGGCAGCACGGTGGCTCGGTGGGTAGCACTGTCACCTCACAGCAAGAAGGTCCTGGGTTCGGTCCCCAGGCGGGGCAGTCTGGGTCCTTTCTGTCTGAAGTTTGCATGTTCTCCCTGTGTCTGTGGGGGTTTCCTCCGGGAGCTTCGGTTTCCTCCAACAGTCAAAAAACATGCAGTCAGGTTAATTGGAGACACAGAATTGCCCTATATGTGAATGTGTGTATTTGCCTTTTTACTGGACCATGATAAAAAACATTCACATTATAATAAAAGATCATTTTACACACACATCCACACATGTACAGTTTAACATGCAGTCTGAATCCATACCGACACAAAACAGCTTCCATTTCTGATTTTCATACTTTTGTGATGTGTAATCATTCAGTCATTCATGGTTTGAGTAATACAAATTCTGAGAATGAATGAGATGAGAATGAGAATGGCTGCATTTTCTCACAGAGCTTGGGTACTGAAAGTGGGTGAGGGTGAGTCATAAATCAGCACTTTGTTACAACGTGTGGGTATAAAAGAGAGTGTAGCTTTACATTTAATTTAAATCAACCTTCAGTTGTTGGAAAAGCACTGAAATGACGTTTTAACTGACAGCATTACAGCATCGAACAATGACTTCTGTGTCGGACATTGGTTAATCAATTAAATTTCACAAACAGTCAGTTTTAATTTGGTTTAGGGATGTTAAAGATTTGCACTGTTTTGAAAAATACAAATCTGGACCACTTTTCCATGCCGTGTGAACAGCAAAATAAGGATTTAACAGTGCGTGTTTAGGTTTTGTTCTCTGTTGAACAGTAATGTTGTTAAATGTGTGATATCATTAACAGATGTAACTTTATGGGTACAGAAATGTTTGATCATTTTTTGTTTCCAGTCCACAACAAAACACACATAAACGGGAACTGTTAATATTCATGTGCTTGCTTAATATTAACCATGAACCATAAAAAACACTGCAGGTGCCCAGATGGCGCAGTGGGATATTCCGCTAGCACACCAGCACCGAGATTCTGAACTCCTCGGTTTGAAACTCAGCGTTGCCACACGTCGGTCGTGCGCCATCTAGCGGGCATAATTGGCAGTGCCTGCAGCAGAGATGTTTCTGCTAGGGCGGAATGATCAGACTACGTAGGTGGGGTCTTCAAACGCTGTGTTTAGGACCCTGATTAGCAGATAGAGAGGCGCCTGTGCAGAATGCATGGGTGAAATATTTGTTGATTATTGGTTAACCATCAACTAGTCATTACACTTTACACAGGGAGAATATGCAAACTCCACACAGAAAGGACCCAGACTGCCCCACCTGTGGATCGAACCCAGGACCTTCTTGCTGTGAGGCGACAGTGCTACCCACTGAGTACCGTCCTGCAGTTTAAAATGCTTGTGTATGCACATTACTCTCACCTGTCTGTCTTATCCTGAAAAGCTTAGTGATTAATAATGACACTGCCAAGCTCATTTATCAAATTGTTTTCTATTTTTCCCACCAGAAACAGAATATACCAAAAGATTACAAGATTACAGTACAATACCTACCTAAAGAAGTGGTAAGTAAAAAAGCTCTACTACTGAAATGCTGAAGTAATTTGCACACCTGTGAAAAAGATTACGCTTTTTTAAAGTGGAAAAACTCAGAAGATTTTTTTTCTGCAGAGTGGTATGTGCTGGGTGAAGCTGAATGTATTCCCCCTGGAGGATAGCTTGAAAGACCTGGCCCAGAAGTTTGGGAACATTTCCTCCAACAAAGATAACATAGAAACATTCATCCAAATGTTGCGTGAGATGAGATTTCATATTGGATTTGGTTTGGTGAGTGATCATTTCTATGTTTACAATACATTTGCATTCTTTAAGTTCTTTTATATGATTATTGTCAGTCCCAAAAGTTTAATCATTTATTAAACTTTGGATTATTGCCTTCTTATTTCTGGTAAATTCACATTTACATTGATGTCATTTAGCAGACACTATCCAAAGTGACTTTTGATGAACACAAGTCAAGCAACTAGGGATTAAGGCCCTTGTTCAGGGGGCAAACAGTGGCAACTTGGTGGTGGTGGGGCTTGAACCAGCAACCTTCTGATCACTAAAATCCTGTTCTACTTATGGCCTTATGT
Organism: Trichomycterus rosablanca; assembly: GCF_030014385.1. Lineage (NCBI taxonomy): Eukaryota > Metazoa > Chordata > Actinopteri > Siluriformes > Trichomycteridae > Trichomycterus > Trichomycterus rosablanca. The sequence continues at coordinate 33,145,418 of NC_085995.1, forward strand.
GTGTTTAGAGCAAGGTGGGTGCTTTCAATGTGATTGCCAGTCAAGAACAAAGTTGCTATTTGAGACATACATGATACTGATCAGCCATAACATAACATTAAAACCACCTCCTTGTTTCTACACTCACTGTCCATTTTATCAGCTCCACTTACCATATAGAAGCACTTTGAAGTTCTACAATTACTGACTGTAGTCCATCTGTTTCTCTGCATGCTTTTTTGACCTGCTTTCACCCTGTTCTTCAATGGTCAGGACCCCCACAGGACCACCACAGAGCAGGTATTATTTAGGTGGTGGGTAATTCTCAGCACTGCAGTGACACTGACATGGTGGTGGTGTGTTAGTGTGTGTTGTGCTGGTATGAGTGGATCAGACACAGCAGTGCTGCTGGAGTTTTTAAATACCGTGTCCACTCACTGTCCACTCTATTAGACACTCCTACCTAGTTGGTCCACCTTGTAGATGTAAAGTCAGAGACGATCGCTCATCTATTGCTGCTGTTTGAGTTGGTCATCTTCTAGACCTTCATCAGTGGTCACAGAACGCTGCCCACGGGGCACTGTTGGCTGGATATATTTTTGGTTGGTGGACTATTCTCAGTCCAGCAGTGACAGTGTCCTTCAGCGCTGCTGTGTCTGATTTACTCATACCAGCACAACACACACAAACACACCACCACCATGTCATTGTCACTGCAATGCTGAGAATGATCCACCACCTAAATAATACCTGCTCTGTAGTGGTCCTGTGGGGGTCCTGACCATTGAAGAACAGCATGAAAGGGGGCTAACAAAGCATGTAGAGAAACATATGGACTACAGTCAGTAATTGTAAAACTACAAAGTGCTTCTTTATTATAAGTGGAGCTGATAAAATGGACAGTGAGTGTAGAAACAAGGAGGTGGTTTTAATGGTATGGCTGATCAGTGTATGAACAGTAAATGTTTAATGCATAGAATAGTCTGAAATTATGAATGATATTTTTACACACTAATTAAGCATTTTATTAGATGGATTCTTGGATTGTGTGTTTGGGTTTGTTCTCTGTGCTGAGATTAGGAATTGTATCTGTTTGGTAATCACTTTGTTGTCGCTGAATCAGATAAGATAATCCTAGTTATCTGGTGGATGTTAACTCTTGAGTGATTTAGCATTAGAAGACGCCCACTAATGCCCTCTTTAAGGCTGAGCACTTAGCAGTTGGGAATTGAATAGATATGTTAACAGCACCGGCTTGACAGGACTTGAATGATTTACAGTTAGATAGAATTAATAGATAGGTATGTATGAGAGGCATTAACAAAATACACAAGAAACCATTTCTGTTTTGATAAGTTTGACGGTCCTGTGTAGCTTTTCGAGGAAGTTTATTCCCAGGAACACGTTTTTTTTTAGATTTTTAAATCTTAAAAGTTCGTTATGCACAGTCTGTGACATTTATAAGCATTTGCATCCTCAGGCTTTAAGCTGTTCTGGCATGCTTGAGTTTACGTTGGGTCATTAGTGTTTATGATGTAAAAGTGCTACATTAAAGGGCTTGTATCACTCTGCAATGGGACGCATAATTATTGTATTGTCCAGTAAATAAATACCTTACCTGAGACCTTTCATTAATTACCCTGTGGGTTAGCCAGGTGGACATTCTTTCTGGTGCTTTTAAAGCTCTTATCTGTAGATGAAGAGGTGGGTGTTGGGCAGGACAGGTTTTTCAGGCACAAGTCAGTCAGAGAAGCCTTACACAACAGATTCACTCAACATGTTCACACCTATACCCCGGGTCTACCTGCAGGCTCTTTAAACCAGCACAATGCTTTTTAAAAAGTATTCAGATGTGCTCAGGTGGCACGGTGCTCTTAAAACGTTTGCCCACCACTGCAAAGATTTAAAGCATAAGTTTAAATCTCAGTGCTGCTACAAACATGGGTGGGAATTTAAGAGACACAGTTGGAATTGTATTGTGTCTGTGAGAGAGGTACGGTCAGATGGGATTTCCTGTCATTATATATATATATACTGTATATATACAGTGTATCACAAAAGTGAGTACACCCCTCACATTTCTGCAGATATTTAAGTATATCTTTTCATGGGACAACACTGACAAAATGACACTTTGACACAATGAAAAGTAGTCTGTGTGCAGCTTATATAACAGTGTAAATTTATTCTTCCCTCAAAATAACTCAATATACAGCCATTAATGTCTAAACCACCGGCAACAAAAGTGAGTACACCCCTAAGAGACTACACCCCTAAATGTCCAAATTGAGCACTGCTTGTCATTTTCCCTCCAAAATGTCATGCGATTTGTTAGTGTTACTAGGTCTCAGGTGTGCATAGGGAGCAGGTGTGTTCAATTTAGCAGTACAGCTCTCACACTCTCTCATACTGGTCACTGAAAGTTCCAACATGGTACCTCATGGCAAAGAACTCTCTGAGGATCTTAAAAGACGAATTGTTGCGCTACATGAAGATGGCCAAGGCTACAAGAAGATTGTCAACACCCTGAAACTGAGCTGCAGCACAGTGGCCAAGATCATCCAGCGTTTTAAAAGAGCAGGGTCCACTCAGAACAGACCTCACGTTGGTCGTCCAAAGAAGCTGAGTGCACGTGCTCAGCGTCACATCCGACTGCTGTCTTTGAAAGATAGGCGCAGGAGTGCTGTCAGCATTGCTGCAGAGATTGAAAAGGTGGGGGGTCAGCCTGTCAGTGCTCAGACCATACGCCACACACTACATCAAATTGGTCTGCATGGCTGTCACCCCAGAAGGAAGCCTCTTCTGAAGTCTCTACACAAGAAAGCCCGCAAACAGTTTGCTGAAGACATGTCAACAAAGGACATGGATTACTGGAACCATGTCCTATGGTCTGATGAGACCAAGATTAATTTGTTTGGTTCAGATGGTCTCAAGCATGTGTGGCGGCAATCAGGTGAGGAGTACAAAGATAAGTGTGTCATGCCTACAGTCAAGCATGGTGGTGGGAATGCCATGGTCTGGGGCTGCATGAGTGCAGCAGGTGTTGGGGAGTTACATTTCATTGAGGGACACATGAACTCCAATATGTACTGTGAAATACTGAAGCAGAGCATGATCCCCTTCCTCCGGAAACTGGGTCGCAGGGCAGTGTTCCAGCATGATAATGACCCCAAACACACCTCTAAGACGACCACTGCTTTATTGAAGAGGCTGAGGGTAAAGGTGATGGACTGGCCAAGCATGTCTCCAGACCTAAACCCAATAGAACATCTTTGGGGCATCCTCAAGCGGAAGGTGGAGGAGCGCAAAGTCTCGAATATCCGCCAGCTCCGTGATGTCGTCATGGAGGAGTGGAAAAGCATTCCAGTGGCAACCTGTGAAGCTCTGGTAAACTCCATGCCCAGGAGAGTTAAGGCAGTTCTGGGAAATAATGGTGGCCACACAAAATATTGACACTTCAGGAACTTTCACTAAGGGGTGTACTCACTTTTGTTGCCGGTGGTTTAGACATTAATGGCTGTATATTGAGTTATTTTGAGGGATGAATAAATTTACACTGTTATATAAGCTGCACACAGACTACTTTTCATTGTGTCAAAGTGTCATTTTGTCAGTGTTGTCCCATGAAAAGATATACTTAAATATCTGCAGAAATGTGAGGGGTGTACTCACTTTTGTGATACACTGTATAGTGGGGCCAAAAAGTATTTAGTCAGCCACTGATTGTGCAAGTTCTCCTACTTAGAAAGATGAGAGAGGTCTGTAATTTTCATCATAGGTACACTTCAACTATGAGAGACAAAATGAGAAAAAAAAATCCAGGAAATCACATTGTAGGATTTTTAAAGAATTTATTTGTAAATTATGGTGGAAAATAAGTATTTGGTCAATAACAAAAGTTCAACTCAATACTTTGTAACATAACCTTTGTTGGCAATGACAGAGGTGAAACGTTTCCTGTAAGTCTTCACCAGGTTTGCACACACTGTAGCTGGTATTTTGGCCCATTCCTCCATGCAGATCTCCTCTAGAGCATTGACGTTTTGGGGCTGTCGCTGGGCAACACGAACTTTCAACTCCCTCCACAAATTTTCTATGGGGTTGAGGTCTGGAGACTGGCTAGGCCACTCCAGGACCTTGAAATGCTTTTTACGGAGCCACTCCTTCATTGCCCGAGCGGTGTGTTTGGGATCATTGTCATGCTGGAAGACCCAGCCACGTTCCATCTTCAATGCTCTCACTGATGGAAGGAGGTTTTGGCTTAAAATCTCACGATACATGACCCCGTTCATTCTTCCCTTAACACGGATCAGTCGTCCTGTCCCCTTTGCAGAAAAACAGCCCCAAAGCATGATGTTTCCACCCCCATGCTTCACAGTAGGTATGGTGTTTACTCAGCATTCTTCTTCCTCCAAACACGACGAGTTGAGTTTTTACCAAAAAGTTCCATTTTGGTTTCATCTGACCACATGATATTCTCCCAATCCTCTTCTGGATCATCTATATGCTCTCTGGCAAACTTCAGATGGGCCTGGACATGTGCTGGCTTAAGCAGGGGGACACGCCTGGCACTGCAGGATTTGAGTCCCTCTCGGCATAGTGTGTTACTGATGGTAGCCTTTGTTACTTTGGTCCCAGCTCTCTGCAGGTCATTCATCAGGTCCCTCCGTGTAGTTCTGGGATTTTTGCTGACCGTTCTCATGATCATTTTGACCCCACGGGATGAGATCTTGCGTGGGGCCCCAGATCGAGGGAGATTATCAATGGTCTTGTATGTCTTCCATTTTCTTACAATTGCTCCCACAGTTGATTTATTCACACCAACCTGCTTGCCTATTGTAGATTTACTCTTCCCAGCCTGGTGCAGGTCTACAATTTTCTTCCTGGTGTCTTTCAACAGCTCTTTGGTCTTGGCCATGGTTGAGTTTGGAGTCTGACTGTCTTTTATACAGATAACGAGGTTAAACAGGTGCCATTAATACAGGTAACGAGTGGAGGACAGAAGAGTTCAGGTCTTCAGTTACAGGTCTGTGAGAGCCAGAAATCTTGCTTGTTTGTGGGTGACCAAATACTTATTTTCCACCATAATTTACAAATAAATTCTTTAAAAATCCTACAATGTGATTTCCTGGATTTTTTTTTCTCATTTTGTCTCTCATAGTTGAAGTGTACCTATGATGAAAATTACAGACCTCTCTCATCTTTCTAAGTAGGAGAACTTGCACAATCAGTGGCTGACTAAATACGTTTTGGCCCCACTGTATATATATGCAGCCTCGTCCTCCCCAATCAGGAACGGGGACCAGCATTAGTGAGAGGATGATTGACGGGTAGAAATTGGATGCGCTAAAATGGGAGAAAAAGGGAAAAAAATAATAAAAAAATAACACTATGGAGAATCTCGGTGCATTGGAACCGGTGAAGAGCACATTTATTAACAAAGTACAAGAATAGGTTCTTTATAGTTGTGGTGTGGAACAAGTCTGACCTGTGGACCGAATGTGACCCATTGACAGATTCATCTAAATGTTTACAGGCAGCCTGCTGTATCTACACTCACTCACTCACTCACCCCCTTTCTTAACCGCTTATCCAATTAGGGTCGCGGGGCCTATCCCAGCTTTTCAATGGGCGCAAGGCACACAGTAAAACCCTGGGCGGGACGCCAGTCCATTGCAGGGCAGACACACATACACACACCCATTCACCTATTGGGCAATTCAGTGTCTCCAATTAACCTGACTGCATGTTTTTGGAATGTGTGAGGAAACCGGAGCTCCTGGAGGAGAAAATGCATGCAAACTTCGCACAGAAAGGACCCGGACCGCCCCGCCTGAGAATCGAACCCAGGACCTTCTTGCTGTAAGGCAACAGTGTCAGCCACCATGCCGCCCCTGCTGTATATTACAATGTTTCATTTCATCTACACGTGGCCTCACTAATACAACAGTATGCCATCTTACTGAGAGATTAGAATAAAAAAGAACGACAGACACAGACACGAATGGCATAAAAATGTAAATATACACCGATCAGGCATAATATTTTGTTGTTGGCTCTATTGCTGCCAAAACCACCCTGCAACTGTAATGCACTGTGTATTCTGACACCTTTTTATCAGAACCAGCATTAACTTCTTCAGCAATTTGGGCTAAAGTAGCTCATCTGTTGGATCGGACCACACGGGCCAGCCTTCGCTCCCCACGTGAATCAATGAGCCTTGGCCGCACATGCCCCTGTCGCCGGTTTACCACTGTTTCTTCCTTGGACCATTGATGGATACTGACCACTGCAGACCGGGAACACCCCACAAGAGCTGCAGTCTTGGAGATGCTCTGACCAAGTCATCTAGTCATCACAATTTGGCCCTTGTCAAACTCACTCAAATCCTCACGCTCGAGCATTTTTCCTGCTTCTATCACATCAACTTTGAGGATAAAATGTTTACTTGTTGCCTAATATATCCCACCCACTAACAGGTGCCGTGATGAAGTGATAATCAGTGTTATTCACTTCACCTGTCAGTGGTCATAATGTTATGCCTTGTCGGTGTAGTTGTGCCTTGGAACAAAGTCTGACCAAATGCATCTAAATGTTTATAGGCAGCCTGCAGTATCTTCCAGTGTTTCATTTTATCTAAACCTACTTGCCTACTAATGCAACTCTGTGCCAGCTTACTGATAGATTAGAATAGAATACAAAGAACAAAAATGATACAAAAGAACACGAACACTCATGGCATTAAAAATGGAAATTAAAACACATGTATATAATACATATACACATACAGATCTACCTTCACAGCATTCATTAAAAACATCATAAACATTTACAATATTTATGACATAAAATATCATACATCATGAGGCTGCTTGGCTTGTTTACATCAAACTATATCTGTAAAAATCTTCTTCCTTTTGTTAAATAGGGTTAGTCTGGCTGCACCTATTAGACGTAATCACACACATTACTATGGGAAAGCACTGAACAAATCTGCCAAAGCAGATCATAGATTTCCAGCATTGTGTCACTTTTAACACCTTTAAATTTAAACATCTTAAGATTATCTGTTCAAACAAATGTCTGTAGGTACAAAGTTCATAGAGCAGTGGACTCCCCCAAGGCTAGGAAAAAAATCAAACTCTCACCTTATGTCGAACAGTTTGAAACGGTCATTCACGAACCACCAAAAACAGGCCTGCCATGGTGTCACAGTCCACAGTTCATCAAAGTTTACACTGCCATAAACTTGGAGGCTACAGTGCAAGAAAGAAGCCCTTGTTAAAGCCCCTGTTTAAAATCAGCACCATGCAGGGGACTAAAGTTTGTTGAAGATTACATGAGCAAAGCACACAAGGACTTTGAAATTGTCTTCCCAAAGCCCTGAAGTCGAGAGCATGTGGTCTTTACTAAAAAGTCAAGTCTGTTAAAAATAAACAACTAATTTGGCTGAACTTAAATAGAGTGGTTAAAGAGCCAATTATATATGTTGCTGATTAATAACACAGCTGATCAAGGTGAACAGCAGACATTTTTAAATGTCTACAATCAAATTTTGGACGTAGGTGTTTCAATCATTTATGTACTATTCACTAATGTGTGACAGATGTTTCCAAAAAAAAGAATCACTAGAATCTTGCTGTTGTCTGATTCTTCTCTTCATGATGCATCATAAATTTTTAATAGGAGACAGATCTCAAGCACAAACAATGAGATCTAGCATCGTCTTACTAAAAGTAAGACGGAGTCAGTTGTGGCCTAGTGGTTAAGGTACAGGACTAGTAATCAAAAGCTTGCTGGTTCAAGTCCTACCCCTGCCAGGTTGCTGCTGTTGGGCCCTTGAGCAAGACCCTTAACCCTCAATTGCTCAGACTGTATACTATCACAGTACTGTAAGTCGCTTTGGATAAACTTTGGATAAAGGTGTCTGCTAAATGCTGAAAATGTAAATTTAAAAAAAGCATGGACTTCCCAGAAGAAGACTTTGCCTTGATGGCAACATATGTCTTTTCTGCACAGTTCATTGTTCTGTATGGCTTTCTCTCTGTGTAATAGAGTTATAGATTGCATTTCTTAATGCAGCGGTGGACTGTGTTAAACGAAGTGCACACAAGCTTATGTGTTATCCTTTCTTTCTACTTTTGTCAGTTAAATCAAGTGTTAAGACAATTAACAAATTACAGATATTTTTATTGTGCTTAACAAATGTACCAACTTTTTTAAAAATGGGGTATGTGCATGTCTTTAGTCAATTAATTAATAATTAATAATAAGTCCTGTATAAATGTCTTTTTTTATTTAATCAGTAAAAATTCTATGCACTGCACAGATTTAAAAGCTGGGTTATACATTCTCCCACTAAGATTCTTTAAATGAAATATCAAGTTTATTAACTGGCATATTTTAGAAGTAATAAGGACAAATATGAACTAAATGCAGACATCCAAATTATCCAAGCGAAGACTTGCAAACCAGTAGCTCCACTATCCAAAAAATGCATAAACAAATAGGGTAAAGATGGCAATCTGTTTGTTTATTAGGATTTTAATGTCATGTTTTACACTTTGGCCACATTCATGACAGGAACGGTAGTTACTCATTACACAAGATTCATCAGTTCACAAGGATATATCAAACACAGTCATGGACAATTTAGTATCTCCAGTTAACCTCACTTGCATGTCTTTGGACTGTGGGAGGAAACCTACGCAGACACGGGGAGAACATGCAAACTCCACACAGAAAGGACCCGGACCGCCCCACCTGGGGATCGAACCCAGGAGCTTCTTGCTGTGAGGCTGACAGTTCTACCCACTTAGCCACCATGCCACCCCAAGATGGAAATCTGCAAATATGCAGTAGGATGAAGAAAACAGTACCTTAAGTCATTTTACAATACTGCCCATATATTTTGCCATAATTAAAGCATTATAGTGGATATAGTCCTGGTCCTTTCTGTTTGGAGTTTGCATGTTCTCCCCGTGTCTGCGTGGGTTTCCTCCGGGTGCTCCGGTTTTCTCCCACAGTCCAAAGACATGCAAGTGAGATGAATTGGAGATTCTAACCTTGTGAACTGATGAATCTTGTGTAAAGAGTAATTACCGTTTCTGTTATGAATGTGACCGAAAGTGTAAAACATGATGTTAAAATCCTAATAAACAAACAACTATAGTGGATGAAGTATTGATTGCAGTTCTAGTTTTTTTCCCCAGTAAATGAACCATAGTTGAACCTAATTAACCTGTCTTCTTACGCTGCCCTTGTGTGAATTAATTAAATAGAAAAAGAATCATAAACTGCAGTGTTCCTGATGTAAAGAACCTTTTCTTTGACCTTAATGTTTTATAGTATACTTACTTTTACATTTACCTTTGTGGCATTTGGGGGTGCTTTTATCCAAAGCAAAATACACTTGTGACCCAAATACAATCCAAGCAATTGAGGGTTAAGTGACTTGTTCATGGGCCCAACAATGACAACCTAGCATTGGTAAGCCTTGAATCAGCAACCTTCCAATTACTAGTAGTGTATCTTAACCTCTGAGCTACATACCCATCACCTATGTGCAGTACTAATGATTATTATATTTCTCCTGTTTTTTTAGGAGCAATACATGCAGGAGTTTCAGTGTCACTACAGAGAGGAGAAGTGGCTCACTGGAGAATATTTCAAATTTGTGGAGGACTTTTTCAATACTGCTAATTCTTCAAGAGAAACTGTAGACTGTGAACCTCCACCATGTCCCACAACCACAAAAACCACAATAGCAACCACAACAGCAACATCAGCATCAACACATCATTCACAAGGTAAAACATTATAATTACGGTGCAGAATTCTAGTCAATGTACTTTATCTTGCATTGGGAACAGAGAGTATAGGACTCCCAAAATCTCAATACTGTTTGTGTATGTGATGTTTAGTGAGAGTTCCATTTAAAATAAATATGGTACATTCCACAAATTCCACTTTTTTCTATTTGTTTAGTGGAGACTTTTTGGGCCGCTCAGGTGGCGCAGCAGTAAAAAACACAAGCTGGAACCAGAGCTGGGATCTTGAATACATTGTATCGAATCTCAGCTCTGCCTGCCGGCTGGGCTGAGCAGCCTCATGAACAACGATTGGCCTGTTGTTCAGATAGGGGTGGGATTAAGCCGGATAGGGTCTCTCTCATAACTAATGCAATTATGACTGCTGGCTGATTGATGGCGCCTGCACAGAGATGAGAAAAGAGTGCTGTCAGGGTGTGTCTCTCCTTACACAGTGCTGAGCTGCACTGCACTCGTCAAAGTGTAGGTGATAAGATGCAACGGCTGCCGCCCACGTGTCAGAGGGGGCGTGGGTTAGCTTCGTTCTCCTCAATCAGAGCAGGGATCGGCATTGGTGGAGAGGAAGCATGACGCAATCGGGCAATTGGACGCGCTAAAAGGGAGGAAAAGGGCAGAGAATGCATAAACAATATATATACAGTGTATCACAAAAGTGAGTACACCCCTTACATTTCTGCAAATATTTCATTATATCTTTTCATGGGACAACACTATAGACATGAAACTTGGATATAATTTAGAGTAGTCAGTGTACAGCTTGTATAGCAGTGTAGATTTACTGTCTTCTGAAAATAACTCAACACACAGCCATTAATGTCTAAATAGCTGGCAACATAAGTGAGTACACCCCACAGTGAACATGTCCAAATTGTGCCCAAATGTGTCGTTGTCCCTCCCTGGTGTCATGTGTCAAGGTCCCAGGTGTAAATGGGGAGCAGGGCTGTTAAATTTGGTGTTTTGGGTACAATTCTCTCATACTGGCCACTGGATATTCAACATGGCACCTCATGGCAAAGAACTCTCTGAGGATGTGAGAAATAGAATTGTTGCTCTCCACAAAGATGGCCTGGGCTATAAGAAGATTGCTAACACCCTGAAACTGAGCTACAGCATGGTGGCCAAGGTCATACAGCGGTTTTCCAGGACAGGTTCCACTCGGAACAGGCGTCGCCATGGTCGACCGAAGAAGTTGAGTCCACGTGTTCGGCGTCATATCCAGAGGTTGGCTTTAAAAAATAGACACATGAGTGCTGCCAGCATTGCTGCAGAGGTTGAAGACGTGGGAGGTCAGCCTGTCAGTGCTCAGACCATACGCCGCACACTGCATCAACTCGGTCTGCATGGTCGTCATCCCAGAAGGAAGCTGACGCACAAGAAAGCCCGCAAACAGTTTGCTGAAGACAAGCAGTCCAAGAACATGGATTACTGGAATGCCCTGTGGTCTGACGAGACCAAGATAAACTTGTTTGGCTCAGATGGTGTCCAGCATGTGTGGCGGCGCCCTGGTGAGAAGTACCAAGACAACTGTATCTTGCCTACAGTCAAGCATGGTGGTGGTAGCATCATGGTCTTGGGCTGCATGAGTGTTGCTGGCACTGGGGAGCTGCAGTTCATTGAGGGAAACATGAATTCCAACATGTACTGTGACATTCTGAAACAGAGCATGATCCCCTCCCTTCGAAAACTGGGCCTCATGGCAGTTTTCCAACAGGATAACGACCCCAAACACAACCTCCAAGATGACAACTGCCTTGCTGAGGAAGCTGAAGGTAAAGGTGATGGACTAAACCCAATTGAGCACCTGTGGCGCATCCTCAAGTGGAAGGTGGAGGAGTTCAAGGTGTCTAACATCCACCAGCTCCGTGATGTCATCATGGAGGAGTGGAAGAGGATTCCAGTAGCAACCTGTGCAGCTCTGGTGAATTCCATGCCCAGGAGGGTTAAGGCAGTGCTGGATAATAATGGTGGTCACACAAAATATTGACACTTTGGGCACAATTTGGACATGTTCACTGTGGGGTGTACTCACTTATGTTGCCAGCTATTTAGACATTAATGGCTGTGTGTTGAGTTATTTTCAGAAGACAGTAAATCTACACTGCTATACAAGTTGTACACTGACTACTCTAAGTTATATCCAAGTTTTATTTCTATAGTGTTGTCCCATGAAAAGATATAATAAAATATTTGCAGAAATGTGAGGGGTGTACTCACTTTTGTGATACACTGTATATATATATATATATATATATATATATATGAAGCTGAGAAAACAAGCAGAGGTAATTTCTATATTTACTTTACAAAACATTTAAAAAGCTCATCAAGGCACCCAGGTGACACTGCTGGATATTCCGCTAGCACACCAGCACCGAGATTCTGAACTGCCACCGGCCAGCTGGGCAGTCATAATTGGCAGTGCCTACAGCAGATACTAATTGGCCACCGTATCTGCTAGGGTGGGACAACCGGACTATGTTTGGGTGGGATTTTCATACGCTGTGTAAGGACCCTGATTGGCGGAAGAGACGCCTATGCAGAATGCATGGGCGAAAAGAGGAGGGCTGTGCACACCTAATCTCGGAAAGAGGCGTGTACAGCGACGTGCTCTCCTCGGATACAATCAGGTATCCCTCAGCAGCGGAAGACAAATTGAGTGCGCTAAATCGGGAGGAAAATTGGGAGAAAGAGAAAACATGTGCATCTTAACCCAAAAGGTGCTTGTATGACTTACAGTGTTTCAGTTTATAAGGTCATATAGTTTTAATACCACATTTACATACATAAATACTGATATATTTAGTTTTATTTACTCACAGGCCACTTTATTAGGAACATTTGTACATGAGCTTATGTATGTGTTTATCTAATCAGTCGTTGCGGCAGCACAAAGAATAAAATCTTACAGCCTCTGGTCAGGAGCTTTAGTCAATGTTTACATCACATCAAAACAGAAAAAAAAAAGTGAAGTTAATGACTTTAATCGTAGCTTAGTTAATGTTTCCATACTGGCGGATGTGTGTACGTTTCCAGTAAAGCGCTGTTTCTTTACTTGGTGCCTTTTCCTTATTGATTAAAGTGGTTCAAAGAGGATAAGCAGACTGGTTGTACCTGACATGAAGCTATAATAGCTTAAATAAACATTCAGGCTATACAAATATGGTGAACAGAAAGTAGTTTATAATGTACATGTTGAACATTAAGGCCAACAGCAGACTCATATCAGCCAAAACAGCCATCTATGACTACAGTGGACACAGGATCACCTTTTTCTTTTTTTTTGACATGTTGCTTCCCCTACCCCTAATACCTAGTGAGGATTGTCCTGATGCCACAGGCTATTTAATTATTGTTGCTGACCATGTGCATTTGTCACTGGTCACAACTTACTCATCTAATAATGGCTACATCAACTACGACAGCTCTTTAACCAAGCATGTACCAAGTCATTTTAAATGTGTTCTTTTAATGTAACAGGTTAGTGTACTTCAATGGGCTCCCCTGTCATCAATTCTAAATCTAATTAAGCACTTCAATTCTCTTGTAATTTTGCCCATCCTATTCAAATAAAACATCTGTGAGGTCATGCAGTCATATTGGGTTAGAACAGGGGTTTTCAACCTGTGGGGCACCAGGGGGGCACGGCACTACGAGATTTTTTTACTTCTAAAACTAAAGCAATTCATTTTTTACCCACAGGAGACATATTTGATGAGTCTGGCGGACCACGCACACTCGTACGTTTAATGTTATCCAGCTTGGTGTGAAAAAAGCACCATTGACTAGCAAAACTTAAAAAATAGGGCTAACAGTGAAGACAAATCGGTGACAAAAGCAATGTCTGCTGTTATAGGACATGGGTGTGTGTGTCTTTAAGAGAGGTGTATAGTGGGAGATGCTCTGTTCACAGCATCGCTATTCAGGAGTAAATCTGAACACGCAAAGCGTGTACATCTGAGTTTCTCTCCTCAGTCATCTCTTCATTTTTACTGTTATTAATAAATGCTGCAGTTTTAAATGAATACCAGCTACTACTGGGACTTTTTGTATGACTCGCTTTACTTACAGGTCGGAGTATTACCAAAGAGCCGTAGTCAAGTTAGACTCGTTCTGCCCGTGGAGCTAAGAGTTAGCTCACCTGAGTTTTCTGACCACTGACAGAAAGCGGGAATTAGGAAAGGTAACGCTGCGTTGTTTCAGCCAAGGACTCCACTAGCGAGGCCGTTCATTCCAAAACCACCAATGCCGATGAGCAATCTACATCTTTTGGCTGTCAGTCAAAGCAGAGTATCCTGAACTAGTAAACTTAGCAATTGATGTACTTTTGCCTCTACTTGGCTCTGTAAAGTAACGTTTTCTGCTCTCATCTACGTCAAAAGCAAGTATAGCTATGGCTAGCTGTAACTGATATTGAACCACAAATTTATGATGTTTGTTTATTAAGATTTTAACGTCTTGTTTTACACTTTGGTTACATTCATAACAGGAACGGTAGTTACTTATTACACAACGTTCATACATTCACAATATATCAAACACAGTCATGGACAATTTAGTATCTCCAATTTACCTCACTTGCAAGTCTTTAGACTGTGGGAGGAAACTGGAGCACCCGGAGGAAACCCACGCGGACATGGTGAGAACATGCAAACTCCACAAAGAAAGGACCCGGACCGCCCCACCTGGGGATCAAACCCAGGACCTTCTTGCTGTAAGGCGACGGTGCTACCCACTTAGCCACCGTGCCACCACGAATTTATGATGTGAATAAGGTAGTAAATATTTAAATCAACAAAATTGCATCGTATGTATGATGTGCACAACGTAAATTATGTTATTTTAACTTCTCAAAAGCTTTCGCAATGGTTTGTGTGCGAGGGTTGTTGGGGGGGGGGCATTGGTGGTGAGGAGGAGGGGGGTTGTTGGGGGGGGGTGCAAGTTCGCGGTCGGCACACGGAGGGGGGCGCATGTCCAATCCAAAAAGGTTGTAAACCCCTGGGTTAGAAGACCTGGCTCACAATCAGCATTCCTATTCATTCAGATCTCTGTGTAGGCCAGTGGAGTTTCTCCTCACCAAACTGGTCAAACCTTGTCTTTATGGACGGGGCCTGTTGTTGTTTTTTATTTGTAGTTTCTGATTGTTTAGTATAATAAGTTTTACATTTACATTTTCAGTATTTAGCAGACGCTTTTATCCAAAGTGACTTACACAATGAGCTGAACATGATGAGCAATTGAGGGTTAAGGGCCTTGCTCAGGGACCCAACAGTGGCAACTTGGTGGTGGCAGGGCTTGAACCGTCAACCTTCTCTTTACTAGTCCAGTACCTTAACCACTAAACTATCACTTGCTATCACAAGTTTTAATAACTTTGACACCATGTTGATCATAATTCTCTACAGCAGTCACTCAAAATGTTTAAAACACTAATTAAAACCTAAAAGAAATCTAACTGAGAGCAAAACGAAATGAAACTGGATTGTCACTAAAGAAAAACTCTAAACCATAATAATATTGTTTATGCCAGAGCCTGTCCTGTGTAGCAGCTGCAGTAAACATAAACTGTCACATGTCTTTTTGTCAGCACGGTACCACATGCTTTTTGTCAGCCACATTTTTTACCATGTCTAACCAAAGTTGAAAACCATGAAATGTTCCCCAGTGGACGGTATAAAAAGAAGAAAATAGCCGACACACATTGTCAGTGTGGAGATAAGCGAGCGATCTTCAGATCTTCCCAAGCACAGGCTCTTTCTCCGCGAGAGCCAATCTTTTGTGGGACGGAAAGAAAAGCCAGCCATGATGAACTCTTTACGTCTCTCACAATGAGGCGTTTTCATCGAAGTATATTAACATTCTACTCTTTCTTGTGTCTTTCTTTTTACAGTTAGTTTGTTTGCTGTGGACCCGACTGCAAAACAAGGTAAGATGTTACTCAAAACTAAGTGGACATGACAAATTGCACGCTGAGGAAAAGTCTTTCCCTTCCAACTTGTAGCCACAAAAGATTATAGAGTGAGAAAACTGTGTAAAGCCCAAAGCCACAGATTCAGTTTTCAGTTTTGAAACATCAGTTTTTTTGCCACAGAATAATAAACAGGTGACCACGAACCATTTAATATACATTTACTAAACTCTGTATATCACTCACATCTGGTTTATTAACTACGCAGGCCAGATTGAGTGAGTGTAATGTTGAGGTCTGTTATGTAGCAATTTTCTGAGAATGACTGTATCGCTGCCTGTTCACTATATTCAACTTAATCCCAATTATTATTATATTAGGTTCATTTAAACTGTTAAAATTGATACACCAATCAGCCATAACATTAAAACCACCTCCTTGTTTCTACACTCACTGTCCATTTTATCAGCTCCACTTACCACATTGAAGCACTTTGTAGTTCTACCATTCCTGACTGTAGTCCATCTATTTCTCTACATACTTTTTTTAACCTGCTTTCACCCTGTTCTTCAATGGTCAGGACCACCACAGAGCAGGTAATATTTAGGTGGTGGATCATTCTCAGCCTCAACAGTTAATGTGTGTTGTGCTGGTATGAGTGGATCAGACACAGCAGTGCTGCTGGAGTTTTTAAATACCGTGTCCACTCATTGTCCACTCCTACCTAGACCTAGACACTCCTACCTAGTTGGTCCACCTTGTAGATGTAAAGTCAGAGATGATCACTCATCTATTGCTGCTGTTTGAGTTGGTCATCTTCTAGACCTTCATCAGTGGTCACAGGATGCTGCCCACGGGGAGCTGTTGGCTGGATGTTTTTGGTTGGTGGACTATTCTCAGTCCAGCAGTGACAGTGAGGTGTTTAAAAACTCCAGCAGCGCTGCTGTGTCTGATCTACTCATACCAGCAAAACACACACTAACACACCACCACCATGTCAGTGTCACCGCACTGTCACCATGTCATGACCCACCACCCAAATAATACCTACTCTGTAGTGGTCCTGGGAGAGTCCTGACCATTAAAGAACAGCATGAAAGGGGGCTAACAAAGCATGCAGAGAAACAGATGGACTACAAGTGGAGCTGATAAAATGGACAGTGAGTGTAGAAACAAGGTGGTTTTAATGTTATGGCTGATCGGTGTATACAGTAATGCATTGTTGTAGTAATTTCTATAGTAATAATCTTTCTTTACACTGCACAGTTTATTCTTATTTAGGGAGATTTACATCAAAAACAAATACACAGTCTTATACATAGCTTGGTATTATTTGTATTGATATTACTTTTAATGCTCAGAAAATAAATAAACAGGTCTGGGAACACTTCTAAATATAGATTGGCTCACCTTCCTGTCCAGGGTGTTCCTGCCTCGCACTAAGTGTTTTCCTGTGAAACTAGACCTGCTGTGACCCTCACTAGGATAAATCGGTTGACGAAAATGAAATAAGAAAGACCAGTCTAGCAATTGCACCATTACATCCATTCTGTATAACTTTCCAATTTTAACACTTCCATTTTGTCCAACATTTCAAACATATACTGTATATTATTATTGTTTTTACTAGTAGTGAATATTATAACCAATCATAATAACCAAGATTTTATGTTAATCAGTTTGGCAAATAGCTTAGCATGTATTAGTAGCCAGGTAGAAACAGTAGGATTTGCAGTATAAAGGCTCTTTCCTTCCCTTGTTCCTGTGTCCCTGTGCATAAATCAAGCTCTATAAAGACGTAATGCAAATCTTGGTTTAAAGAAACTCCATTGGCCCTCACAGAGCCCTGATATGAGCCCCACTGAACAGCTTTGGAATGAACTGGAACATCAGTTGAAAGTTCCTTGACCAGCATTAGTGCCCAGACAAAACTCTTTTGACTGAATGGGCACAAGTTCCCACAGACAGACTTCAAAGTCTTGTAAGAAGCCTCCTCAGAGAAGTGGCTATTATAGCTAAACAGATAATATAGAGGTCACTCAATTTTAATACCATTTGTTTTTTAAATAGAATGTCCAACTCCAGTGTTGCCAACTCCTCAGTAAGGAAAGTAGCTATTGGCTGTCCTAAAAGTGGCTAGAAGTCGCTAAATGACGTCATCACCTAATTTGCATAAGGGTCATTTGCATGTAATTCACATCGATCGATCGATCGATCGATCGATCGATCGATAGATAGATAGATAGATAGATAGATAGATAGATAGATAGACAGACAGACAGACAGACAGACAGACAGACAGACAGACAGACAGACAGACAGATTATTTATTGTAATTGTAGTTATTGTACTTGTAGTTATACAACGAAACTTTGTTTGGTAGCTCTCAGTGAGACCAGCAGCAATAATAAAATAAAAATAAGATAAAAATATTAAAATATATAAAAAAGTACAAAAAATATAAAAAAAACTCGGTACAGCACAAAATAAGCTAAAATTACAAGAAATATGAGTATTCACATGGTGATTTAAAACAATATGGACATATACACGTGATTAAATTTGTGCAAACACAGTGTAACCAGTATCTTATCACAGTAGAAACAGGTAGACGCTAGAGGGGTCTGAATACTCGCTAAATATAGTGACAAATTCGCTAAGTTGGCAACACTGTGTCCAGCAAGCTCATGGACAGGTGTCTAAATACTTTTGGCCATATAGTGTGTTTATGCATGTTTATGTATGTAACAGTAACTCCTGTATTCGAGTTTTGTGGAGCACAACAGTCAGCAGTGAAAACAAGGATTGCTGCAGGCTGATTAGCTACTTGCTAATAAGCATGTTGCCTTAGTCACTTGTACAAACAAGTAGGATACAGTATTAGAGTCTTGATTCAGCATGTTAAATATTCCATAACAGTTAGCAGCTGAAAAAAACAATGGAAACATCAAATTTATAGGTTTATTATTTTGGGGCCTTGATAGTGATGTCACCCTGCGGCTGATGTTACACCTAGGGTTGCCACCTGTCCCGGTTTTACCAGGATTGTCCTTCTTTTTGAAAGTCAGTCCTGGAAATTTTTAGCTCTCTCCCAGATCCTGGTCTTCTATGGGTTTCTGTTGCATACCAGTGTTGTGTTTTATCAGGCAGTCAATCAGTTAGCTTCCTGAGGGTCCTTGTGAAGTAAGGAGCTGGTCATTAAAGCAGCAGTTAACAATTGCGAGGACAGCACGGTGGCTCGTTGGGTAGCACTGTCGCCTTACAGCAAGAAGGTCCTGGGTTTAATTCCCAGGTGGAGTGGTCCGGGTCCTTTCCATGTGCTCAGTTAAATTTGATTAGTTTGATTAAACACAGGGGCAAAGCTGCAAAAATGATCCGTCAGTCATCAATATGACAATTGTCCTGTTTTTTTGTCAGACATAGGTGGCAACCCTAGTTACACCTTATTTGAATCTAGTAAAAATTAGTCAGCAACACCCTGTGTTCAATGTAACAATGTTGCTTCAGCATATTGCCGATTCATTCGAAATAAACTGACGAATTACTGTTTTGTCCACAGACGGCACGAATCAGAGGTTTCTTTCTGAGCTTTTGGAGAGGAGTCTCTTGTCACTGCTCTTTATTCCTCTGCTGGCTGTGGTGTTCCTGCTCATCTGGAAGGTGGGTGGCTGTGTTTTTATCCTGCTATCCAATAGATAATCACTTTATTGTCCTTCTGAACTGTCTATATTTAAAGCTTTGTGACTTGTCCCGCAGGTGAAGTCCAGAAGAAGCACCCCTTCAGCGCAGAGTAGTACAGAAGCTCCACCACTCTTCATTGCCGTAGAGTCCGGCGCACCGCCAGTAGACGATCAAATCTCTGAAAAGTAATGAGAACCCAGATCTTACTGAACTAGTTTCATGTTTTATATTGCATTATAGTATCAAAGTCATACATAAAACACACTGTATGGCCAAAAGTGTTTGGACACCTAACCATAAGATTGTAAGACATCCTATTTCAAAACCAAACATCTATGTGATCTTTTCAGCCACTCTTCTGAGAAGGCTTCTCACAAGGCTTTAAAGTATATTTGTGGGATTTTTTTGCTTATTCACTCAAAAGAGTATTTGTATGGCTGGACACTGATGTTCCAGTTCATTCCAAAGCTGGTCAGTGGGGCTGAGGTCAGGGCTCTGTACAGGCCACTTGAGTTTTTTTAAACCGAGCTTTTCGTTATGTCTTTGTAGAGCTTGCTTTGTGCACAGGGGCACAGTCATGCTGGAACAGGAAAGGACATTTCCTAAAGTTGAAAGCATGTAAGTTTGTTTTGTTTTCTTTGATTATATATATATACAGTGTATCACAAAAGTGAGTACACCCCTCACATTTCTGCAGATATTTAAGTATATCTTTTCATGGGACAACACTGACAAAATGACACTTTGACACAATGAAAAGTAGTCTGTGTGCAGCTTATATAACAGTGTAAATTTATTCTTCCCTCAAAATAACTCAATATACAGCCATTAATGTCTAAACCACCGGCAACAAAAGTGAGTACACCCCTAAGAGACTACACCCCTCAATGTCCAAATTGAGCACTGCTTGTCATTTTCCCTCCAAAATGTCATGTGATTTGTTAGTTTTACTAGGTCTCAGGTGTGCATAGGGAGCAGGTGTGTAGTACAGCTCTCACACTCTCTCATACTGGTCACTGAAAGTTCCAACATGACACCTCATGGCAAAGAACTTCCTGAGGATCTTAAAAGACGAATTGTTGCGCTACATGAAGATGGCCAAGGCTACAAGAAGATTGCCAACACCCTGAAACTGAGCTGCAGCACAGTGGCCAAGATCATCCAGCGTTTTAAAAGAGCAGGGTCCACTCAGAACAGACCTCGCGTTGGTCGTCCAAAGAAGCTGAGTGCACGTGCTCAGCGTCACATCCAACTGGTGTCTCTGAAAGATAGGCGCAGGAGTGCTGTCAGCATTGCTGCAGAGATTGAAAAGGTGGGGGGTCAGCCTGTCAGTGCTCAGACCATACGCCGCACACTACATCAAATTGGTCTGCATGGCTGTCACCCCAGAAGGAAGCCTCTTCTGAGGTCTCTACACAAGAAAGCCCGCAAACAGTTTGCTGAAGACATGTCAACAAAGGACATGGATTACTGGAACCATGTCCTATGGTCTGATGAGACCAAGATTAATTTGTTTGGTTCAGATGGTCTCAAGCATGTGTGGCGGCAATCAGGTGAGGAGTACAAAGATAAGTGTGTCATGCCTACAGTCAAGCATGGAGGTGGGAATGCCATGGTCTGGGGCTGCATGAGTGCAGCAGGTGTTGGGGAGTTACATTTCATTGAGGGACACATGAACTCCAATATGTACTGTGAAATACTGAAGCAGAGCATGATCCCCTCCCTCCGGAAACTAGGTCGCAGGGCAGTGTTCCAGCATGATAATGACCCCAAACACACCTCTAAGACGACCACTGCTTTATTGAAGAGGCTGAGGGTAAAGGTGATGGACTGGCCAAGCATGTCTCCAGACCTAAACCCAATAGAACATCTTTGGGGCATCCTCAAGCGGAAGGTGGAGGAGCGCAAAGTCTCGAATATCCGCCAGCTCCGTGATGTCGTCATGGAGGAGTGGAAAAGCATTCCAGTGGCAACCTGTGAAGCTCTGGTAAACTCCATGCCCAGGAGAGTTAAGGCAGTTCTGGGAAATAATGGTGGCCACACAAAATATTGACACTTTAGGAACTTTCACTAAGGGGTGTACTCACTTTTGTTGCCGGTGGTTTAGACATTAATGGCTGTATATTGAGTTATTTTGAGGGAAGAATAAATTTACACTGTTATATAAGCTGCACACAGACTACTTTTCATTGTGTCAAAGTGTCATTTTGTCAGTGTTGTCCCATGAAAAGATATACTTAAATATCTGCAGAAATGTGAGGGGTGTACTCACTTTTGTGATACACTGTATATCATTAATTTATTACACCTTTTAGCAATTGTTGTGGCTAAAATACATGAATTCAAAAATTACAAGCGGTGTCCCAATACTTTTGTCCATATAGAGTCAATAAACCTTAAACTCTTACAAACTCTTATATATATACAGTGTATCACAAAAGTGAGTACACCCCTCACATTTCTGCAGATATTTAAATATATCTTTTCATGGGACAACACTGACAAAATGACACTTTGACACAATGAAAAGTAGTCTGTGTGCAGCTTATATAACAGTGTAAATTTATTCTTCCCTCAAAATAACTCAATATACAGCCATTAATGTCTAAACCACCGGCAACAAAAGTGAGTGCACCCCTTAGTGAAAGTTCCTGAAGTGTCAATATTTTGTGTGGCCACCATTATTTCCCAGAACTGCCTTAACTCTCCTGGGCATGGAGTTTACCAGAGCTTCACAGGTTGCCACTGGAATGCTTTTCCACTCCTCCATGACGACATCACGGAGGTGGCGGATATTCGAGACTTTGCGCTCCTCCACCTTCCGCTTGAGGATGCCCCAAAGATGTTCTATTGGGTTTAGGTCTGGAGACATGCTTGGCCAGTCCATCACCTTTACCCTCAGCCTCTTCAATAAAGCAGTGGTCGTCTTAGAGGTGTGTTTGGGGTCATTATCATGCTGGAACACTGCCATGCGACCCAGTTTCTGGAGGGAGGGGATCATGCTCTGCTTCAGTATTTCACAGTACATATTGGAGTTCATGTGTCCCTCAATGAAATGTAACTCCCCAACACCTGCTGCACCCATGCAGCCCCAGACCATGGCATTCCCACCACCATGCTTGACTGTAGGCATGACACACTTATCTTTGTACTCCTCACCTGATTGCCGCCACACATGCTTGAGACCATCTGAACCAAACAAATTAATCTTGGTCTCATCAGACCATAGGACATGGTTCCAGTAATCCATGTCCTCTGTTGACATGTCTTCAGCAAACTGTTTGCGGGCTTTCTTGTGTAGAGACTTCAGAAGAGGCTTCCTTCTGGGGTGACAGCCATGCAGACCAATTTGATGTAGTGTGCGGCGTATGGTCTGAGCACTGACAGGCTGACCCCCCACCTTTTCAATCTCTGCAGCAATGCTGACAGCACTCCTGCGCCTATCTTTCAAAGACAGCAGTTGGATGTGACGCTGAGCACGTGCACTCAGCTTCTTTGGACGACCAACGCGAGGTCTGTTCTGAGTGGACCCTGCTCTTTTAAAACGCTGGATGATCTTGGCCACTGTGCTGCAGCTCAGTTTCAGGGTGTTGGCAATCTTCTTGTAGCCTTGGCCATCTTCATGTAGCGCAACAATTCGTCTTTTAAGATCCTCAGAGAGTTCTTTGCCATGAGGTGCCATGTTGGAACTTTCAGTGACCAGTATGAGAGAGTGTGAGAGCTGTACTACTAAATTGAACACACCTGCTCCCTATGCACACCTGAGACCTAGTAACACTAACGAGTCACATGACATTTTGGAGGGAAAATGACAAGCAGTGCTCAATTTGGACATTTAGGGGTGTAGTCTCTTAGGGGTGTACTCACTTTTGTTGCCGGTGGTTAAGACATTAATGGCTGTATATTGAGTTATTTTGAGGGAAGAATAAATTTACACTGTTATATAAGCTGCACACAGACTACTTTTCATTGTGTCAAAGTGTCATTTTGTCAGTGTTGTCCCATGAAAAGATATACTTAAATATCTGCAGAAATGTGAGGGGTGTACTCACTTTTGTGATACACTGTATATATTAGGGATGTCCCGATCACGTTTTTTGTTCCCGATACCGATCCCGATTATTAATTTTGATCCCGATCCGATACCGATTCTCAAACTGATACTTGTATTTTCTAGATATTGTCTAGATAAGAACTGGATAATACTGTTCACACAGTGCACACTTCAAGTACATTACAGTTATTCAAATTAATCCAGTGTATATGTTTAACAACTAAATAGCTCTGCAGTGCTGTAGGGAAAAATGCTGCATCCAAGCTATTGGCTTAATGTTTTGTATTTTTACAAAATCAATCAAAATGAGTGAGATAATTACAGTTTTACTTTAAACTTTACATTCAAAGAAAAAAAATGTTTAATGCAGTGATACACTAAAAATGAACAGAAATCTGTGTAGCAGCTTAACTTGAATATAAGAAAAAAAGTTACTTAAAAGCATTACAGTAAAACCTGAATACCAAAATAAAATGGAAAGGCTCTTTTGTTATGAAGGAAAGCCAGTTCTTAAAGTGCTTGTATTGTGACAATGGTTTGATGGACGTTTGTACACGAAGTGAGTGTGTTTTGACCCTTTAGGCCTTCCATAGAACATAAAATAGCGTGCTTGACTCAACTGTTGGCTATTCGGTACCGTAACAGAAGAAGTTAATAAAGTGTTCTGCTCCCGACAATATGTGAATATACCGTGTATTTATTTCTTTATTAAACGAGTGCATCATATACTGTATATATACAGTATATATAGAATATAAAACACTAATGAGGTGGCTAGCTAATACACTACAGACTGTGTCAAAGCCGTAACACCAATGAAAGTGCAATATTTTGACATATAATTTGAAACATTGTTTGGGATTTGGGACACAGCCGACATGAATGTTCTGATTTATTCTAGTAAGTTTAAGAAGAGACTACTTTGTACTTTCAAATTGAATAAGGGACTGTTGTGGCGTAGCGGTTTAGGTACTGGACTGGTAATCCAAAGGTCTCTGGTTCAAACCCCACTACAGCCAGGTTGCCACTGTTGGGCCCTTGAGCAAGGCCCTTAACCCTCAATTGCTTATACTGTATACTGTCACAGTACTGTAAGTCGCTTTGATTAAGATTACAATGCTGAAATCTTAGTGTTGGTTGTGGCTCTATATTTAAGATACTTGACTGTTCAAAAGGTTGTGGTTTCAAGCCCCACCACCACCAAGTTTTCTATGCTGGACCCTTAAATGTGGTCCTAACATGATCCTAAAAGAAGACATTGTCTTGTTTTACTTGTCTAAGGTGTAAATACCTCTAAACATGTCTACATTGGCACTATACAACTTTGGTAATAAGTAGCAATTTAGATCTATTCCATTACAACTACCCACTATGCCTGATACCTGGCTGGTATCACAAACTTCTTGCAACAGCTGGTGCCATATTGCCATTTCAGGTTAATCTTGGTCGAGTTACTCAACTACGAAAATCTGATCCAGGTAGGGTGAGCATGACATTAAAAGAGTTTTAGGTAAGACAGTTTGGTAGGGCTGTTGTAGCCTAGTGGTTAAGGAACTGGTCTAGTAATTGAAAGATTACCGGTTCAAGCCACACCGCTGCCAGGTTGCCACTGTTGGGCCCTTAACCCTCAATTGCTTAGACAATATACTGTCACAGTACTGTAACTCGCTTTGGACAAAAGTGTCTGCTAAATGATGAAATGAATAAAACAGTTTTAGCAGTTTAATATAATGTAGATCAATACTGGTATAGTTTGTATTATATAATTTACTTAGGAGCTGTTAATATTATTTAACATGTATTTTCTTTGCATGTGCAGCAAAAGGTTCGACAGTACCGGCGTTGTCTAAACAATTAATCTTCATCACAACAGGTAAGATTTGTTTTAACATATTAATCCTTTGCAAAAGTATATATTTAAAGAAAACAAATACAGGTTCTCATGGTGTTCATCCTCTCTGCAGATTGTACAGTGAACAACAGACAGCAGCAACTGGAGACCACCGAGATCCAGACATATAACTATACTGTAATATTAGCTATGAGGGACCTCCACTGAAGAACCGCCAGATGAGTTACGACATGCTTTCTACGAACAATGACAATGACAATGATATTTTCTGCGATAGCAGGGTGGGAGGGGGGGGTTCATGGTCGTTCCATCATAGAACTGATGCTCGATGCTTGTCGTGGTCCAATTGTGAAGCTTTTTTTCCCCACTCTTGGAGATGCTGAGTGCTGCAATGCATGCATGGAGATTGTAAAGGAGGATCCATGTACCCTGAAGATGCTGTGCTTAAATAAAATAGGCGCTTCAGTTCCAATTCGATGTGGATACAGTTAAGACTTTGTGAATAATTTGGAGGGCAAGCAGCAACGATTCTACAAAGCTTCTGTATTCCCTCCTGCTTCCTGTTTTATAAAGTTCTCTTATCTTTGTGCTTCAGGCAATCACTACTTCATTTTGGAATTGTTCTAATCAGTAAAGTTGTATCAGTTGTATCATCTGAATTGTGTACCATTTTTATTGTCGCTTAACTGGTGGTGTGGACTTAATTTATTTATTTTCAGATGTTATTACAAGAGATTTGCTGCTCCTGCATGGAAATGAATTACGATTAAGATGGACGTCATTAGTTTGCCCTAATCCTGAAACTATCATGCTAATGCCAGCTGGTTAATCTTTTTATTTTTTTTAACCTATGCATACCATTTTTAAATGTGCTTTTTAATAGATGCATCATCAACATAATAATAATAGTAATCTTTGAGTTAGCATATACCCATAATATAGTTTTACATGGTATCAAAATATAGTACATACTGAATATTCTCCTCTACAAGGTCCTGTTTGCAAAGGGCTGGTTTTGGCTGTCATGGTTTGGGTCCACTTTTCATACTGTTCATACAGATTCATACTGTCTGATCACTTCATAATTATGACAAAACATTTGTACCCTGATAGGAAGTGGCTGTTTCAGGATGCAGTTTTCCATTCGCAAGGCATAAAAAGTCACTAAATGGTTTGTTTATCCAACTCTCCATTGTAGAACCTAAGCCAGGCTGCGCTGGCAACTTATGATGGGGTCCTTTGGTGTTTTTTCCATTGTTACGTATTAATACACACTCACTTTCTTAACTGCTTATCCAATTAGGGTTGTGGGGGGGGTGCTGGAGCTTATCCCAGCTTTTCAATGGGCGCAAGGCACACAGTAACACTCTGGACGGGGCGCCAGTCCATTGCAGGGCAGACACACATACACACACACACACACACCCATTCACCTATAGAGCAATTCAGTGTCTCCAATAAACCTGACTGCATGTTTTTGGACTGTGGGAGGAAACCGGAGCTCCCGGAGGAAACCCACGCAGACACGTGGAGAACAAGCAAACTCCGCACAGAAAGGACCCGGTCCGCTGTGAGCTACCGTGCCACCCACGTATTAATATGTGCATCACAAAGCGTAAACGCTGCAATCAAAGAAATTGAGAATTTTAATCCACATATTAATGCACAAATTTTATTAAAGAGCAGAATGTCATGTCACATTAGGCAATTTCCTTTAGAGCACTGTGCCTAGCCATACTAGGCTATTCGTCCTGTGTTTATTTCCTGTTTTTGCAGAGTATAATTAAAACAGTGTTGCACTAGTTACATAAAACAAGTGTTATTACATTGCAGTTCGTTCTCCTCTAGGTTTAGAATAGCTTTGGGTCAAATGTGACTCATTGCCAGATCACTGTTGCCTGTTCATGATGAGTAACCTACATGCTTTCTGCTCTTTTTCTGTTAGTCAGACGGCGCTGAATCTGTACATATCGATTTTTGTAATACCTAGACAATCTAAAACCACTCAAAAGTATTTGTCCATATCATAAATGATTCTGTTTTCTCCAGCTGGTTGTTATGATCTGCGTGGGAACGACCCGTATATAGCCCACGTCTGTCCATTCAACCACTCTGATAACTGATAGACTTTAATATAGCATAAACATGTTGGTTTTCTCTTAAGATGTGAGATGTGACAGCAGGCATAAGTTGCCTGGTATTAAACGTTTACAGCCTTGTATTTATTATTGCAGCATCATTAAAAACCTTTGTGCACATACGTTTTAAAACTTTTACCTTCCGTCGCACCGCTGAAGCAGTTCAATATCAACTAATCAATGTATTGATCTTTATATCAGTAATTCAATTAAGTCTCTGTCAATAGGACAAAGGTTTGTGAGAACTATTTACCAATCAGACTTAAAATATGTGTAGAAATACTACAGTACTCCTTATTAATGTAGAAAACCAGTGATAATGTTACAGTGTGTATGAGCATGTGGTTATGTGTTATGTCATGTTAAAGCTGTAGGATGGCTATTTAGTACTCATCCCATCTAAAAACGAAAAATATATATATGGACTTGAGAACTGTTGACACCTTTAGGAGTAACATTACATATCCACTTGCATTTCCTCTGAATTTGGGGTCTCTGTTGAACATAAGTGGGCGTCTCAACATGATACATTTACTCTTTGTAATAATCCTTATCCTAATCTTTAAACTCAGCCTAACCCTATTACCCAACCCTTACCAAAATCTAAACCATAATACTAACCTTTACATTTTCAGCATTTAGCAGATGCCTTTATCCAAAGCAACTTACAGTACTGTGACAGTATATTATCTGAGCAATTGAGGGTTAAGGGCCCAACAGTGACAACCTGGCAGTAGTGAGGCTTGAACCAGCAACCTTTGGATTACTAGCCCAGTACCTTAACCGCTAAGCTACAACTGCCTTTACATTAACTTTAATCTTATTCATAACCCTTACCCTAACTCTAACCCTAATCATATCTTCAACATGATGTCTAAACCTAGTCTTAACCATTACCTCAAGTATTACCCTAACCCTTAGTGTTACATTACATTAGTCAGGTATAACACTCATTCTAAACACACTGCTGTACCCTAATCACAACCTCTATTATTATTCAGGCATTACCCTAACGCTTAACCTCTACCATTAGTCAAAACACTTACCACTTATCTAAACCCTTATTAAACCCGTACCCTAACCCAATCCTCAACCATTCTTCAGGCATTACCCTAATGCTTAGCCTGTAACTGTATCCTAACCCCAACTTAAATTTTGTCAAAAAATCTGGCACACATCTCTCTTGGAACACACTTTCGGATCCCCCGCAATCCCCCTAAATTTTGCCCTTCATTTAAGGTGGTACCACTACTCTGCTGCACACTGTTGTATGTATGTTCTCTATGTATGTAAAAAAAGCCCTTTTCAGGATGCCAGAATGCCCATAATAGTTCTCCAGAGACTCCTTGGTGTTTCTTTTTGCCATATGATATCACCCCTACATGCTATGGGTATGTTTTTTCTCTCATAACAGTAGTGGTGTACGGAGCACCGCGCCAGAAATGACCATGCACGACAACTCCGACAATACAGTGAGGCTAAATGCAAGTGGATGAGAACTCTAATGGGTATAAAACTCATTCACTTGTAGTAAAATAAGAAGAGCAGATGTATCAGAATGATAATCATATACATATTTTACAAATAAATCCAGCAGATATTATTACATTTTATTAGATTTATTTTTGTGTGGAAGCTGTGAAACTTTGTGTGGTGGCATCCTTAAATTTTCTAGCCACCTAAGAGCCTCTGACCTCGAACCTGTGGACAGTATGTGACATGCCATAGAAGGCCATATTGAATGCTTTGATTGATAAAAGTTCAGAGTTAGTCTGATTGGTCACGTCTCGTGTCGTTCACACCTTATTTAGAAGTAGCCTGATGTACATGGACTGAAAAGGCCTCCGAGGAGTTTGATTCATGGGAAAGAGAAGAAAAACTCAACAGGAACTCATGATGATTGGCACACGTCACTTGGCATGATCGTGTTTTTAGGCATTCAGTCACATAGCAAGGCTAGCAAGGAAGATAGTCAGGGTGCCAAATGCAAATAAGTCATTGTGGCCCAGTTGATATCTGGGTGACAGTCTACTGTATTCTGTATTTTTATAAGAATATATGCATATAATGAAAATATATGTATGAGATGTGAATAAAGTACATTTATCCAGCAAGACTTTGAGTACATTGTATACATATCTTTATATATCTATAATTCTTTACAGTGCCTTTAAATGTTCAGTCTATTTTTTACACTATTTTTTAGATGCACATTTCCAACAGGTTTTTTTTCCCACAGTTGATCTATTAAACATCATTATTCTATTACATTAAATACAAAAAACAAAGCACATTACCAATTGACAAAAAACAAACGCTTATAGGTTCAGTCTCATTTGATTTAATAGTCAACACCTTCTTGTTTCTACACTCACTGTCCATTTTATCAGCTCCACTTACCATATAGAAGCACTTTGTAGTTCTACAATTACTGACTGCAGTCCATCTGTTTCTCTGCATGCTTTGTTAGCCCTCTTTCATCCTGTTCTTCAATGGTCAGGACTCTCCCAGGACCACCACAGAGTAGGTATCATTTGGGTGTTGTATCATTCTCAGCACTGCAGTGACACTGACATGGTGGTGGTGTGTTAGTGTGTGTTGTGCTGGTATGAGTGGATAAGACACAGCAGCGCTGCTGGAGTTTTTAAACACCTCACTGTCACTGCTGGACTGAGAATAGTCCACCAACCAAAAATATCCAGCCAACAGCGCCCTGTGGGCAGCATCCTGTGACCACTGATGAAGGTCTAGAAGATGACCAACTCAAACAGCAGCAATAGATGAGCGATCGTCTCTGACTTTACATCTACAAGGTGAACCAACTAGGTAGGAGTGTCGAATAGAGTGGACAGTGAGTGGACACGGTATTTAAAAACTCCAGCAGCACTGCTGTGTCTGATTCACTCATACCAGCACAACACACACTAACACACCACCACCATGTCAGTGTCACTGCAGTGCTGAGAATGATCCACCACCCAAATAATACCTACTCTGTGTTGGTCCTGTGGGGGTCCTGACCATTGAAGAACAGCATGAAAGCAGGTTAAAAAGATATGTAGAGAAACAGATGGACTACAGTCAGTAATTGTAGAACTACAAAATGCTTCTATATGGTAAGTGGAGCTGATAGAATGGACAGTGAGTGTAGAAATTAGGTGGTTTTAATGTTATGACTGATCGGTGTGTGTATATATATATATATTTAGTAGTATTAATAATATAATAATTAATAACGTTGTTAATAATAATCACAACAACAAATGCATAAAACAAGGTAAAGCTATGTGACTTTTCTAATGCTATTAGCATAGTTCTGGTGACATTTGATCATACAAGAGATTTAATCTGATTCTATTTGGGTCCATGTGATTGGCTGTTTATATTGTTATTGGATTAAAGATCACTGAGTCGTTTGTAAATCTAATTGTTTTTTTGCATTCACTACAAATAGCTTCGTCTCCAGCCAGTGCATTTTTGACCCATGTGCCGCTCGGACAAGGGGTAAAGACCTGGTAA
This sequence comes from Trichomycterus rosablanca, assembly GCF_030014385.1. NCBI lineage: Eukaryota > Metazoa > Chordata > Actinopteri > Siluriformes > Trichomycteridae > Trichomycterus > Trichomycterus rosablanca. The sequence continues at coordinate 33,176,376 of NC_085995.1, forward strand.
TTACTGTGATAAACAATATTTTCTGAAGTTTTGTCCGACTTTGGTCAGGGGTGCTCTGATGTCTACACAGATGTCCAGCAACAACAGAGGACAAGAGCATTTTGATTTCTTAGAAAGCTATTTTTAGTTCTTCATTAAGTGTCTTAGATTTTTAGTTCCTTTGTTATTTTTATCTTGTTAATGTTCACATGTGAAAGTTTCTGTCCACAAACAGCCATAATTTATTTTATTTTCCAGTTCACTCCGTATCCCACAAACGTAATACGCTGTTTTTGTAGCTCTGCCTTTGAATTGATTAGAATCAACTCCAGAATTATATAAAAAAAAGTTGGGATGGGGGAAATTAAGGGCTAGAAATGAGGTGAAAAAACTAAATAATGATGCGATTTTAAACGGGTCATTGTAATCATGGTTAGGTACAAAAGCAGCATCCAGGAAAGGCTGAGTCTTTGATGAGTAAAGATGATCAGAGGATCTCCAGTTTGTCAACAAATGTGTGAGAAAATGATTGAAATGTTTAAAAACAATGAACCTCAAAGAAAGATTGGGAGGGATTTGCATATTTCTCCATCTACAGTGCATAATATCATTAAACCATTCAAGGAATCAGGAGGAATTTCAGTGCGTAAAGGCCAAGAGCGCAAGCTTAAGCTGAACTCCTGTGATCTTCAATCCCTGAGACGGCACTGCATCGAGAACATCCACTCAACAATAGCTGCCTCATGTTAACCATGTCTAGAAGCGGCGTTGACTTCTCTGGGCTCACAGGTTTCTAGGATGGACCATTACACAGTGGAAATGTGTACTGTTGTCAGATGAATCAGCATTCCAGGTCTTTTTTGGAAAAAATTGACGCCGTGTGCTCCAGACCAAAGACAAAAAAAAACATCCAGACTGTTATCAGCTACAAGTCCAAAAACCAGGGTCTGTCATGGTATAGGGCGGTGTCAGTGCCCTTAGCAAAGGTCATTTACACTTCTGTGATGGCAGCATTAATGCAGAAAAGTACATTGAGATCTTAGAGCAACATGTGCTGCCTTCAAGACGTCATCTTTTCCAGGGACGTCCATGCATATTTCAACAAGACAATGCAAAACCACATGCTGCACACATTACGAAGGCATGGCTGCGGAAGAAGAGAGTACGGGTACTGGATTGGCCTGCCTACAGTCCTGACCTGTCCCCAATAGAGAATGTTGAAAGGAAAAATGAGACAATGACGACCCCGTACTGTTGTACATCTTTAGACGTGTTTGCAGGAAGAATGAGACAAAATAAAAGCTGAAACACTAAATCACTTGGAATGGCAACATTACAAAGTGGTAAATGCTTTACTGTCCCAACTTTTTTTGGAATGTGTTGCAGGCCTGAAATGCAGGAATGGATGTTTATTGATAAATGAAATGAAGTTGAGCAGATAAAACATGAAATATCTCAGGTTCATCCTGTCTGCAATCAAATAAAAGTCAAAGTACATGTAAGAAACTCTGTGTTTTTTTATTATTTGCATTTTCCATACTGTCCCAACTGCCCAGTTAGTTAAGTATCACCCACTATCAAAATGCCATCAGAAAAAAATTAAGGCTGTGGCTTTAAGCGTCCAAACAGACTCCCACCAATCACACGCAGCATCTTGTGGTCTTTATTGTTACAGAATTTGATATTTTCCACTGCGACCATTCCTAGATCCATTTTTTTGCTCATGTGAAACTAAAATCAAACTAAATATCATGTCATTGCCATTATGTGTATGTATCGTATATCATTGTGTTTTGTTACCGACTCGACACTATACAATATGACAAAGCAACCACAAAAAGTTCAAACTAGCCGACAAAGCTAGAAATCTGTTAACACCTGCACACACCTGCCAAGTTCACCTGGGGAATAAAACTGGCTTGTTCAGTATTAGTATAAACTCACATATTTACTATCATCTCTGTGTGTGTTCTTATACTGCAACAGGCCCACCTGCTGATCTCCACAACATGTAATATAACATACCTGTATATACATATACAAACATACATACTGTACATACACACAACAATTGCTAACAGATGTAATTAATTAATTTTAATAAAATTGTATGCTTCCAATTTTGCAGCAACAATTTCGGGAAGGCCCATTCCTGTTCCAGAATGACTGTGCCCCGTGCACAAAGCAAGCTCTATAAAGCCGTAATGAAAAGTTTGGTTTAAAGAAACTCCACCTGCACAGAGCTCTGACCTCAGTCTTACTGAACAGCTTTGGAATGAACTGGAACACCAATTGAGGCTTTCCTGGCCAACATCAGTGCCCAGCCATACAAATGCTTTTTTGACTGAATGTGCACAAATTCCCACAGACATACTTTAAAGTCTTGTGAGAAGCCTTCTCAGAAAAGTGGTGGTTGTTATAGCCGAAAAGGTCACATAGAGGTGAGGTCATATACAGTGTATCACAAAAGTAAGTACACCCCTCACATTTCTGCAAATATTTCATTATATCTTTTCATGGGACAACACTATAGACATGAAACTTGGATATAACTTGGAGTAGTCAGTGTACAGCTTGTATAGCAGTGTAGATTTACTGTCTTCTGAAAATAACTCAACACACAGCCATTAATGTCTAAATAGCTGGCAACATAAGTGAGTACACCCCACAGTGAACATGTCCAAATTGTGCCCAAATGTGTCGTTGTCCCTCCCTGGTGTCATGTGTCAAGGTCCCAGGTGTAAATGGGGAGCCGGGCTGTTAAATTTGGTGTTTTGGGTACAATTCTCTCATACTGGCCACTGGATATTCAACATGGCACCTCTGAGGATGTGAGAAATAGAATTGTTGCTCTCCACAAAGATGGCCTGGGCTATAAGAAGATTGCTAACACCCTGAAACTGAGCTACAGCATGGTGGCCAAGGTCATACAGCGGTTTTCCAGGACAGGTTCCACTCGGAACAGGCTTCGCCAGGGTCGACCAAAGAAGTTGAGTCCACGTGTTCGGCGTCATATCCAGAGGTTGGCTTTAAAAAATAGACACATGAGTGCTGCCAGCATTGCTGCAGAGGTTGAAGACGTGGGAGGTCAGCCTGTCAGTGCTCAGACCATACGCCACACACTGCATCAACTCGGTCTGCATGGTCGTCATCCCAGAAGGAAGCTGACACACAAGAAAGCCCGCAAACAGTTTGCTGAAGACAAGCAGTCCAAGAACATGGATTACTCGAATGCCCTGTGGTCTGACGAGACCAAGATAAACTTGTTTGGCTCAGATGGTGTCCAGCATGTGTGGCGGCGCCCTGGTGTGAAGTACCAAGACAACTGTATCTTGCCTACAGTCAAGCATGGTGGTGGTAGCATCATGGTCTTGGGCTGCATGAGTGTTGCTGGCACTGGGGAGCTGCAGTTCATTGAGGGAAACATGAATTCCAACATGTACTGTGACATTCTGAAACAGAGCATGATCCCCTCCCTTCGAAAACTGGGCCTCATGGCAGTTTTCCAACAGGATAACGACCCCAAACACAACCTCCAAGATGACAACTGCCTTGCTGAGGAAGCTGAAGGTAAAGGTGATGGACTAAACCCAATTGAGCACCTGTGGCGCATCCTCAAGTGGAAGGTGGAGGAGTTCAAGGTGTCTAACATCCACCAGCTCCGTGATGTCATCACGGAGAAGTGGAAGAGGATTCCAGTAGCAACCTGTGCAGCTCTGGTGAACTCCATGCCCAGGAGGGTTAAGGCAGTGCTGGATAATAATGGTGGTCACACAAAATATTGACACTTTGGGCACAATTTGGACATGTTCACTGTGGGGTGTACTCACTTATGTTGCCAGCCATTTAGACATTAATGGCTGTGTGTTAAGTTATTTTCAGAAGACAGTAAATCTACACTGCTATACAAGTTGTACACTGACTACTCTAAGTTATATCCAAGTTGTATTTCTATAGTGTTGTCCCATGAAAAGATATAATAAAATATTTGCAGAAATGTGAGGGGTGTACTCACTTTTGTGATACACTGTATATACACCAATCAACCATAACATTAAAACCACCTCCTTGTTTCTACACTTACTGTTCATTTTATCAGCTCCATTTACCATATAGAAGCACTTTGTAGTTCTACAATTACTGACTGTAGTCCATCTGTTTCTGTGCATGCTTTGTTAGCCTGCTTTCACCCTGTTCTTTAATGATCAGGACCCCCACAGGACCACCACAGAGTAGGTATTATTTAGGTGGTGGATCATTCTCAGCACTGCAGTGACACTGACATGGTGGTGGTGTGTTAGTGTGTGTTGTGCTGGTATAAGTGGATCAGACACAGCAGCGCTGCTGGAGTTTTTAAATACTGTGTCCACTCACCGTCCACTATTAGACACTCCTACCTAGTTGGTCCACCTTGTAGATGTAAAGTCAGAGAAGATCGCTCATCTATTGCTGCTGTTTGAGTTGGTCATCTTCTAGACCTTCATCAGTGGTCACAGGACGCTGCCCATGGGGAGCTGTTGGCTGGTTATTTTTGGTTGGTGGACTATTCTTAATCCAGCAATGACAGTGAGGTGTTTACAAACTCCTGTCACTGCAGTGCTGAGAATCATCCACCACTCAAATAATACCTACTCTGTAGTGGTCCTGAGAGAGTCCTGACCATTGAAGAACAGCATGAAAGGGGGCTAACAAAGTATGCAGAGAAACAGATGGACTACAGTCAGTAATTGTAGAACTACAAAGTGCTTCTATATGGTAGGTGGAGCTGATAAAATGGACAGTGAGTGTAGAAACAAGAACATTTTATTTTTATGGTTGATTGGTGTATATCCAATCACTACTCCTTCCACCCTCACAATTTCCAACCAAAATATAAAAGTGCAGAAACTTTTTGAAGATCCCTCTTATCTGTGGCATTGCGATGCTGCTGTGTGACTGGCTTATTGCATAATAACATGTAGGAAAGGGTGTCCTTTTTCAAAACAATGGAAATGAATATGGAGTTGTCCCCATCCCCCACACCAATCTATCAGTAAACTTGAAAATCGTGCAACAAATATATAGTGTACAATCATTGTGGGCCCGTGTCTGGTTCAGGACCTTGGAGTGCACCTAACCTCCTCTTTATAATACCACATTCGAGAGGATCCACTGCAGACTGACTTTAACATGACACACTGTGATTATTTATTCTGACGTATTTGGATTGTGAAATAGCTGTGTGAAAGAAAACTGGTTCTTGGCAAAGACAAACAACCAATAACTTCAACCCTAAAACTTTTATTGCTCTGTTGTCTACTCATTGTACTGTTCTTTTGATTATAAGACTGGATCTCTAATGTCATCAGGTAGTAACAAATAACACCAGACATTTACAAGCGTGTTTCCCTTTATTGTATTGATGTAAAGAAAAATAAAACAGATAAAACGAGGCTTTACAGTCTTATTCTAATTCCCCAACAAAAACTCTTTCATAGCCACTGGCAGACGGCACCCAGCATGATCCAATTTATATTTTATTAATGTTTTGAAACTGATACTGGATTTAAAAGGTGTATAGACGCTCACATGCAACGTGTGACTGAGCAAGAGACTGAAGCTTCACTAAAAAAGATTCCAGTAGCACTCATGTCAAATTAAACCTTTTACTTTTATTTTTAGTAACTGCTTTATAATGGTTTATGGTCACAGGGGTTCTGGTACCACCCACAAACCTTTGGTGCAGGGTGGATACACACTCTGTATGGGGCACTAATCCATTACAGAGCATTAAAAACTCTACCTCACTCACACCAACTCAAAGGCATTTTATAATTTTTTATTTTTAATATATAAAATTTAATTTTAAAATACCAAGCGTACATAAAGATACCAATGCAAACACTAAAAAACATGGCAAACTTTGTAAAGACAGGGATCAAACCTGGTTCTCTAAAGCTGTTTAATGTCAACATACTGTGGCGCCAGCGAGCAGGAAGAATAGCGTCAGGGCCGCAAGTGAGCTGCCTTTGGCAGTTCATTCAGTGGTTTAGGGACAGACACCCATTCATACACACATACATTCATACAACAGACAAACATATAAGCTACTTACCCAACCCTCACCGCAGCCACCCCACTCCCAACAACGGGATACACGGCTACGGTGAGCTTAGACACCACTGCCGCAAGGCTTTCTGGGTAAAGCCTGTGGCGACGCTACACTGCCCCCTCCCTAATGGTCAACCGTCCCGGTGACCTACTCACCAGCGTCCACTGGGTGGCTCCATGTCCGGACCGCACTCCATTACACTGCCGAGCCGCTCTTCCACCCACTGCTGGACCGGGCACCCTGCCCCTACAGCCACCTGGGCTAGCGCACTCAGACAGATCGGGCATATTGGCCCACTGTACCACCAGAGCCACCCAAATGCCACAATCCCACTTCTGACACCAATGTGGCGCCGGCGAGCAGGAAGGATAGCGTCAGGGCCGCAAGTGAGCTGCCTTTGGCAGTTCATTCAGTGGTTTAGGAACAGACACCCATTCATACACACATACATTCATACAACAGACAAACATATAAGCTACTTACCCAACCCTCACCGCAGCCACCCCACTCCCAACAACGGGATACACGGCTACGGTGAGCTTAGACACCACTGCCGCAAGGCTTTCTGGGTAAAGCCTGTGGCGACGCTACAATACCATCACTGGCATGGTACCACTGTGCTAATAACAAAGGTTTAAATGTAAGCTTATAATATACAACTTTGATACTGATGGTGGCAGCCTGTTCTTTATGGTATTATGTAATTTATTGTATTATGTTAGCATACACTATATAGGGTTGCCAACTTTCAGAACTTGAAATAAGGAACACCTTGGGTTGGCAGAAGGCACAGGGTGTGGGGTGGTTTTGGCGGGTGTTTACCTGAGCGGGAGCGGGGGGGTAGGCGGTTAGGGTTGCACCTTGCCATAGCACCGGCCCTGCTTGTGTTACTGTAGTTTCGCCCTAAGCCGGATTTGAACCTATGACGGAAGAATATGCGTGATGCGCTCTGCCCACTGCGCTACTCAAACAGCGGAGTAATAAATAGGTTATTATGCTGATATGTCTGCGCACACGGCGTTACTAAGACTAAAAGTGAACACTACTTAAAATAATAACCAAACGCTTTGTGATATACTGTATATATATATATACTGTATATTCTTTAGTTATATGCTGACCAAGAGATGTATCAAGATTTACACTGTGGTTGCCATACTCATTTCAGGTGGCAATAAAGCTGCCAGTGGTGTAACTACGAGCTCATGGGCCAAGTGCAAAAACTAATTTGGGCCCCCTCAACAAATTTTATATATATATACGTATATACAGTATATATACAGTATATATATATATACAATCTGTTGAGGGGGCCCAATTTTTTATTTTTTTTTGCACTGGGGCCCATGAGCTCGAAGTTACACCACTGGCAGTTTTATTGCCACCTGAAATGAGTATGGCTGGATGTTTTTACTCTGCCTGCTCCTCATTTTCATTGCCTGATTGTAACTTTTACTCTTAATAGTAACAGCTTATCAAAAACATGCAATTTACTGCCTTTTTAAAGAGATAAAATAAGTATTAAGTGGAATTAAGTTCAGTCATTGGTCCGGCACTCCACAACAGTCCCAGTTTCTAATGTGGCCCCCACACCTGCTCCAGGGCATATTGTGCTTGAAAATACCAAATCAACAGTTTCTAACATACACAAATCAGCCTGGCTTCAAAAATCATGTCACGTAACGTCAACATTAAAGTCACTCTAATCACGTTATTTTATCATCTTGAAGCTCAGTGTGAACATTAAAGCTCTTGGCTCTGTATGTCTGTATTCTTTTATGAAGCATTGTGCTGCTGCCACATGAATGGCTGATTGAATAATTTCATTGCACTACAAATAAGCAGATGTACAGATGTTCCTAATAAAGTAGCCAGTGAGAGTAAGTATCTGGTTTCAGCCCTTGAACCTTATAGTAGTGTCCCAGCCAATAACATTGATAGATACAGTGATTTATGTGTTTCATAAGTATTTCATTCATTTGTTCTGCAGAAATTGCATCGTTATTAGGGTTGCAGTATGTTTAGAGTTGAACACTTAGTGAAACACAGTGTTCTGGGGATTTTAATGATTTATTAATAATTTAATGGGTTATGATACATTTAAAAATACACAGTACATTTCCCAGATATATGAATGCACACACACACACACACACAACAGAAAATCAAGTGTGCATTTGTGAAATTAATAGTCAGTTATATTAACACTAATCACTAAATCCCTTAAATATCTTAATAATGATAGAAGAAGAAAAGTTCATTTCTGAGCTTCACACACCTGCAGTGTATTTAACGTCCCTCTCTTAATAAAGATTCATCCACATTACAGATAACCTAATATAACAACTGTCAGTGTTCCACCTCCAAACATCATTAAGTTATATCACCTTCCACTGCTTCAACTCGGATTTCAGTGCATCTCACACAGGTAGGTGAAATGGAAATCTGGCTTGTATAACCGTCTACGTCTGAGAGCTCTTGCCTCTCAGGGTGAGTAGCAGCATTAGTCAGAGTGCTGTGTGAGCAGGTGTGTGGGCAGGCTGACTGGTTGAGAGCCCAGGCAGATGAACCTAAAAGCTCATCCTCTGAATACCTAGCCTCTCCTGTGACAGTGCATGCATTAACAAAAAGGGGCATTATCCCTCACTTTTGAATGTTCCACAAAGGTCTTTATAAATTTAAACCGCATGTGTTTTTTTTTTCCTCGGCAGTGGGAATTAGCACAGGACCTTAGTCACATGTCATGTGGTTTAAGGTTACTAATAGCTCCCACCAATTGCCTTTTTTTTTACTTTCTACTTTTTTTTTTTTTTTTTTTTACAAAGCGCTTCCCTGCAGTGACAGAGAAAGCCTTTGCCCCCAGGTGGGGAGCGGAGGCGGACATGCCCGCTCCCTGGAGGCCGTAACCAGAGGCTTGTAAGGGCCCGGCGCTGTTCTCTAATACTCCTGTGAAAGACCTTCTCCAGCGCCTCCCAATGAGCCACCTCTCTAAACGCGGAGGCTGAAATGGAAAACGCCTCAGTCCTTCAGTGGAGTACAGAGAAAAGACCATCGGGGGGTGGGGGGTGAAGTTGTCTCAGGAGTGGGTTGCTTGTTCTGGAGCAAAAAAAGGAAGAAGATAAAGTGTGAGAGATAGACAGGGAAGGCTGGGAGAGAAGTGGTACTTCTATGCGCGTAGGCGGAAAAAAGGGGGAGGGAATGAGCAAGTGAGTGAGCGGAGAGGCCGTTGCACTTCTTTCGGGGTCCCTGTGCTGAAGATCATCTCCCTGGCGGGGGTAAGTGTAGGGGGGGGTAACGCCCGACATCCGAGCGCATCAGCCTTTTTTCAGTGTGTCTCAATGGAGATGGAGCATAAAGATGGTCTGGTTCATTTCAGTTCAGTGACATTCAGACGTAAATGGAGTCTTCGTCACTTTTCCATTCATCACTCCATTATTTAATATGACTAACTGAATGATGGGCACTTGTGTAATGACACCTTAGAAATATTTGCCAGCATCACTTGTTTTTGTTCTTTATCAATTGTGTCTCTGATTTGCATTCCAAATCAGCAGATAATAAACAAAGCCTAAGAGGTCATGTTAAATGCCACAGTGACCAGTGTGTTCTTGCGTACTGATACTGTCTTTTATGGAAATTTCCCTCCTATTAGATAAGCCCACAAAGGACACAATGGACAGAAATGGCTCATTTCCAGCACGACAAAAAAACAACAAACATACACAAAGAAGCACAATGTAAACTAACAGTGTCAATAAAGCTGTACAATTACTCATGGGGGGCGGCACAATGGCTCAGTGGGTAGCACTGTTATCTCCCAGGTAAAGCGGTGTGGGTCCCAGCTATAACATGCAGCCACTTTTGGGCCCTTGACCCCTATGGCTCCAGGGGCGCCGCACAATAGCTGACCCTGTGCTCTGACCCCAGCTTCCAAATGAGCTAGGATGAAAAGGCAGAAAATAATTGAATTGTACTCTACTCGTGTATATGTATGTATGACAAATAAGAATAAATATTCTAAAATATGTGGTTTGCATGTTCTCCCTGTGTCTGTGTGGGTTTTCTCTGGGTGCTCAGGTTTCCTCCTACAGTCCAGCTGGACATTCTAAACTGCCCTGTGATGGAGTGCAAACACGTCTTAAGATGTGCAACAGTTCAAAATTCTCCACACATTCTCTATTGGGGACAGGTCAGGGCTGCAGGCAGGCAGGCCAGTCCAGTACCCGTACCCTCTTCTTCCACAGCCATGCCTTTGTAATGTGTGCAGTATGTGGTTTTGCATTGTCTTGTTGAAAAATGCATGGACGTCCCTGAAAAACATGACACCTTGAAGGCAGCACATGTTGCTCTAATTTTTCAACGTACTTTTTTGCATTAATGCTGCCATCACAGAAATGTAAATGACCTTGCTAAGGTCACTGACACAGCCCCATACCATGACAGACCCTGGCTTTTGGACTTGTTGCTGATAACAGTCTTTGGTCCGGAGCACATGGCGTCTATTTTTTCCAAAAAAGACCTGAAATGCTGATTCATCCATTCATCCATCAAACCATGATTACAATCACCTGTTGACATCACCTGTTTAAAATCGCATTATTATTTAGTTTTTTCACCTCATTACTAGCCCTAAATTGCCTCGTCCCAACTTTTTTTGGAATTTGTTGCAGGCCTGAAATGCAGGAAAGGAGGTATATTAAAAATTAAATGAAGTTGAGCAGATAAAACATGAAATATCTCAGGTTCATCCTGTCTGCAATCAAATAAAAGTCAAAGTAAATGTAAGGAACACTGCATTTTTATGTAATTAGCATTTTCCATACTGTCCTAACTCTTTCTGATTTGGGGTTATAATAGCACACAGTACCTGCTAATGAACGAGCTAAAACCTCCTCCTGTGTGTGGCACTCACACTACAGGATTTTGCAAGAGCAGCATTTTTCTAAAAACATGTTTGGTCAGGTTTTAGGACTTTTGCCAGCTTCCCACCCTCAACTCAGGGAGGGAACATGGCAGGGTATAAACACTTCATCCTAGTTATTACTTAACAAATACTTTTCTTAAATAAAATATGTGATCAGCCTTCAATTCTGCTGACTTTTTTCAGCTCTTTTGGCATCCACCGTGTTTCAAGTCTTATCATGTCAGTCACACATATGTCATGTGTGACAGACTGATGAATTAGTTTTGTCGCTGGTCCTTTTGTGGTTCAGCTTTGATCTTTTAAAAATCTCTCATTAAACCATTTCTTTGTCAACCCGGTTTTGCACAACATTTGTAGCGCAACCTGTTTTAAAGTTGATTATTGAACTTTAAAATTGTGGGTTGCCCAAATTGTGTTAAGTCCCAAGTTAAATGCAGTCCTTTTCTGGGGGGAAGACTTACTCTATTTGAGTCTTCAAAGCAAGCCTGCTTTAAACTTCTGCAAAAGCAAGAGCACGTCATGCTCTAAGCTGCTAAATGACCTTAGGGGTGAAAGAGGAAGAATTCCCTAAACATAACTCAACAAATGGACTGTTAAATATTCTCCTCTCTTTTTTAAACAGGTTGCCCTTTTGACATTTGTAACATAAAATGTACCATCCTATACCTATAAAAAACCGTTCACTTTTTTAATTGTGAAGAGATATTTAGAAAACCAGCTATTATTTGCAAAGGTGTTTTCTGTAGTAATTAAGTTTAAATTCATTGTCAATACTACAAAGGATAGTGGTACTGAAAGGCTTCTGAACGCTATCATTCTTTCCTTCTCTACTATTTAAAAAGCAAAGTCTTTTTTGTTTTTTTGTGATTTTTATTTATTTGATTGATAATGCAGTGATTGATAGTCAAAATATTATAGCCATAGCAACCTCCTTGTGTTAATAAGAGGGATGTTCATGATTTGGTAAAGTTATACTTTAATATCGGTTTCACAAATAAAGAAATCCCCAATCTCCTGCACATCAGCACCAGTTTGTTATTAGTATAAGGACACTGGACCAGCTTTACAATAAACTGTGTTTGTTTAAAAGAACTTGCACCATCGGTGCGCTCAAGTCTGCGTCGTCGCCAGTACTTCAACCGAGCCTTATGGACTCATACGATAAACTAAAGCCGTATGGCATCGCTATAAATGGTTGCATTGCCGGGTTTAGTCATCATGTCATGTGGATGGAAACGTACAATACAGCAGTAGTAGTGGTATTGTTATTATTATTATTAGTAGATGTAATAGTAGTAGTAAAAGTATTATTATTTTTTTCTTCTTAGTATTATTACTATTACTTTTATTGTTATTAGTAGAAGTAGTAGTAATAATAATAGTATTCATTTATTCATGTTTACACTAATAACACATTATCTTATACATCATATGTACGAACTAGTGTTTAACTGTGGCACTGGTAGGGCATCAATTTAGAATTAATTCTACTAGTGTGCACTTTTTTTTACTGTGCTGTGTAAAAACCTAGAACATCCTACAACATTCATTTATTCACTGTCTGTTTTACCAGTGCTTTATTCTGGTCAGGGTCAGATCTAATTAATTGGGCGAAAGACAGGAAACACCCTGGACAGGTCACCAGTCCATCACAGGGCAAACACACACGGCTTAGCCAGCTTAGCTACCGTGATGCTGATCTGTGGTTTCAGTGCAATTTTTTTGCATTGAGCAAATACCGATCACTGCATAATACAGACTTTGCAATTCACTCTAAATAACATGTTTGGGTTTGTGGCACAAAACATAATAAGTTTAAAGGTGAACTATTTAATAAAATTTAGAAATTATTACTGAATCATGTAAACATGGGCCTCTTAAAGTCTATCCAAACACAGTGTGCACCCCAGGCTGTCCAGATGAACCGTAACCAGAAGGCATTTATCTTAAATGGAAAAATAACAGATTATTTTATAATGAAATAACAGTGAAATAACAGATGTACTGTAATAACAATAGTAAACTGACCAAACAAAGGTCATCACAGTAGGGTGACAGGGTTAACCTAAACCACAGGATTTAATCACGATGCCCGACTGTTGTTTCAAGTAGCAAAAAAAGGAAAAGGTATGTGTTTTAACAATGACATAACATTTATTTTGTCCTCAACAATAAACGTCACAGCTGCTCTTAAGCATGAAAGTAATATTTCTGTGCAAGGTCACCTAAGGAGCACAAGGTCAAACATTCACATTCATAAAGTTTTACAGAAACCTCAGGGCTACCAAAGAAAAAACTGCAGGTATGTTGAAGGTGTGGTTGAGAAGTTGGCGAAGTTCCCAGACATTTCGGTCTGTCAGTGGGACAGTAGAAAGGTGTTGAACATTTACATTCCCTGAGTATTTTACCTACACTGATCAGCCATAACATTAAAACCACCTCCTTGTTTCTACACTCACTGTCCATTTTATCAGCTCCACTTACCATATAGAAGCAATTACTGACTGTAGTTCATCTACATACTCTCGACATACCTTTTTAGCCTGCTTTCACCCTGTTCTTCAATGGACAGGACCCCAACAGGACCACCACAAAGTAGGTATTATTTAGGTGGTGGATGATTCTCAGCACAGCAGTGACACTGACATGGTGGTGGTGTGTTAGTGTGTGTTGTGCTGGTATGAGTGGATCAGACATAGCAGCGCTGCTGAAGTTTTTAAATACCGTGTCCACTCACTGTCCACTCTATTAGACAAAAAAAAGTCAGAGACGATCACTCATCTATTGCTGCTGTTTGAGTTGGTCATCTTCTAGACCTTCATCAGTGGTCACAGGGCGCTGCTCACAGGGTGCTGTTGGCTGAATATTTTTGGTTGATGGTTTATTCTCAGTCCAGCAGTGACAGTGAGGTGTTTAAAAACTCCAGCAGCGCTGCTGTGTCTGATCCATTCCAGCACACTAACACATCACCAACCATGTCATTGTCACTGCAGTGCTGAGAATGATCCACCACCCAAATAATACCTGCTCTGTAGTGGTCCTGGGAGAGTCCTGACCATTGAAGAACAGGGTGAAAGCAGGCCAAAAAGTATGTAGAGAAACTGATAGACTACAGTCAGTAATTGTAAAACTACAAAGTGGTTCTATATAGTAAGTGGAGCTGATAAAATGGACAGTGAGTGTAGAAACAAGGAGGTGGTTTTAATGTTATGGCTGAATGGTGTAGCACTAGTGTCTAACTGTACACCTACAGTACATCAAGTGCCTAAAGGGGATTTGTTCCTGATAAAGAGGCCTGCTGTACCTGATACCCTTTTGATTGATACATGAGAAATGGGGTGTAAATTGTACACCCGCAAAGTTCATCTGTATAGAAAGCGCAGCTTGAAACACGACCAATTCAAGTATATACCAGACAGGTGTACCTAATAAAGTGCTCACTTAGTGTATACGTACACACATGAATTTACTGATCCGTGAAAACCTTTTTTAAAATGTTGATGATACCGGTTCCTCAATATTACTACTGAATTGCTGGAGGGTTTCACCTGTTAATCACTCTGACTGTCTTTCTTCACCCGGAGAAAACCACCAATAATATGTAAGTGACTAATCCAGTTTGACACAAGGTCATTATATGTGAATATGGGAAAAGCCTGTGTTTCGTTCAAACTTGAAACAATTACTAAAAGATAAATATTGCTTTGGCTTTGCCAAGTTCTCACAGACTCCTAGATCTATTATGGATAAATAAATAAAGAAAAAAATAAACACAACGGCTTCGTGTTCCAAAAAAGTTGGGACAGTGGTTCTATTTACATTGCTTTTCTTTGTAGCAGTGTTTATTATTTGTTTGGAAACCAAGGACAACAGATCTTGTAGTCGCAGAAGCCTTGTTTTCATTTTTGCTGGCTCCCACACTTCATTTGTTCAACAGTCTGAAGTCTTGATTGTTGTATATTTCGCTCGCACATTTTCAATGAGACAGGTCTGGATTGCAGGCAAGCCAGTCTAGCACCTGCACTCTGTGATCACAAAGGCACACTGCTGTAACACGTACATTCTTGCTGAAACAAGCAACCGGTTCCGGAAAACATTTTGTACCCATTAGCATTATTTACAGATATGCAGGTTACCCGTTCTGCTGGCACTAACACACTCCCATACTGTGACAGATGCTGGTTTTCAAAACTTTGTATCTGTCACAGTTGGTTTAATTGCCTTTTATGTACTGGGACTTTTCTAAATTCTTCACATTTTTTCATTTTATGGACTGTAGTGCATTAAGAAATATCGTGATTTCTTTAGCTGGGCTAAAATTGGCCACTAGTCTGCTGGGTGGGAAAACACCAGACTAAAAAGGGGGGTACTTCAAAGCCCATGGTGATGTAAAGTTTACTTGACTGTGGACAGTGACACCTTAAAATAAATAAAGTATCTATCTATCTATCTATCTATCTATCTATCTATCTATCTATCTATCTATCTATCTATCCATCTATCCATCTATCCATCTATCCATCTATCCATCCATCCATCCATCCATCCATCCATCCATCCATCCATCCATCCATCCATCTATCCATCCATACATCCATCCATCCATACATCCATCTATCTATCTACATACCCACCAGCCCGTCTGTCTGCCTGTCAGTCTGTCTATGTTCGAGCAGTTTCTATAAGAGTAAGGATTTTGTTAAGGGTGATGTGTTTGATGGGGTGATTCTTGCTGGTCCGGTCGGACAAATTACCTTCTAACATAAGATGCCGTTTTGGGTTTTTCTCTTGACCTTGGCAAAAAGACCACTGTTTTATGTACTTAATAGATGCAGTCAATTTAGACATATTCTTAAGGGCACAGAAGAGTCTCCAACTAGGATTTAGGATCATTCCACAAACTTAATTGATGTTATAGAAAATTTTCACTCTAACTTTATAATCTAAGTTGCTGTATGTATATTTTAAAGCCCTAGATTTTTGTTACATTTTTTGGAAAAAGGTCAACTTAAGAATAAACTTTCTGTTCGACAATGTGTATGTGTCCCAATTATTCTGTCACAAAAACATCTGCACATTGCCAACATCACTAAAGTCTAAAGTACCGTACATGTCCCGTCATGTATCAGGGCTGTAGTAGCTTCAACTTTTGAGAGATCATAAACTGCTGCCTTCCCTCTATAGTACTATTCTTCTGCCTGAACTTTTCATTCATTTTGGGAAATAGTTTTTCCCAGCATTCACTCACAAGCCGAGGCTGAAAATGTTGGAACAAACAGAAAAAAACACTTAATATAAGTGTGCAAACAGGGAGCAAGAAACAGTTCAGCAGTGCTTAAATTAGTCTTCCTCGCCAAACCATAAACTTTTAATGACCCAGTTTAGTTTTACGTCCGGACATTTTTACTGCATGCCTCAGCTTTATTGATACTTGTTAAACGGATGATTACACATAATATATAGCGCCTTAAAAGTATCCATCCCTTAATCCTCTGTTTACATAAATGATGTCACAACCTTGGATTTGTAACCATTTGCATAATTTAGGAAATTATTTGGGAAGTAGACGTTAATTTTCTCAGTAAAGACCTCAAAACTAATCATTTAATCCCTCTTAGTTTAGTACTTACTGTATTTGTGCCATACGTGGACATGACCATCATTATTCTTTATCCATCATGATTTTGTTTTATGTCCATCATTATAGGACAGCTCAGGCATTAATACAGTTAAATAGTATAGACTTGTCTCACACTGTACGGCTATAAAAGCAGCCATAACATTAAAACCACCTCCTTGTTTTTACACTCGCTGCCTATTTTATCAGCTCCACTTACCATATAGGATCACTTAGTAGTTCTACAATTATTGACTGTAGTCCATCTGTTTCTCTGCATGCTTTGTTAGCCCCCTTTCATGTTGTTCTTCAATGGTCAGGACTTCCAGGACCACCACAGAGCAGGTATTATTTAGGTGGTGGATCATTCTCAGCACTGCAGTGACACTGACATGGTGGTGGTGTGTTAGTGTGTGTTGTGCTGGTATGAGTGGATAAGACGGAGTTTTTAGATGGAGGTTTTAAACACCTCACTGTCACTGCTGGACTGAGAATAGTCCACCAACCAAAAATATCCAGCCAACAGCGCCCTGTGGGCAGCATCCTGTGACCACTGATGAAGGTCTAGAAGATGGCCAACTCTAACAGCAGCAATAGATGAGCGATCGTCTCTGACTTTACATCTACAAGGTGGACCAACTAGGTAGGAGTGTCTAATAGAGTGAACAGTGAAAGGACACGATATTTAAAAACTCCAGCAGCACTGCTGTGTCTGATCCACTCATACCAGCACATTACACACTAACACACCACCACCATGTCATTGTCACTGCAGGGCTGAGAATCATCCACCACCTAAGTAATACCTGCTCTGTGGTGGTCCTGTGGGGGTCCTGACCATTGAAGAACAGGGTGAAAGCAGGCTAAAAAGGTATGTAGAGAAACAGATGGACTACAGTCAGTAATTGTAGAACTACAAAGTGCTTCTATATGGTAAGTGGAGCTGATAAAATGGACAGTGAGTGTAGAAACAAGGAGGTTGATCAGTGTATGTGGTCTGGCTCTGGCACTGACACTGGACCTATGGAAGGAATAGGCTATTTATTATTGGTAATAAGATATTTTTGATGATGTACAAAAAGATTTTTAGGTGTGAAGCTGTACACAAAACAACCTCACAAAAAAGTCAGGCAAAGCACAAGGTTAAAAAATATTTCTTACAAACTGCTTCTAGAAGGACTGTCAGTTTGTGTGGAGCATTATTGATTGCGCTGACTTCAAGACTTCAATGTCAAGTTTTAAACAACCAAGAACCATACAAGGCCAACACCAATAACTAAAGCCCTACCTAATTCACAGCTGTGAAAATCATGTCACAGACCGTAGAATGAGCCGTTTCCTGTGAAATATTAAAAATGATTTCTTTGGAAACAGCACTTTATATTAAGTTACAAACTGCTTCTAGAAGGACTGTCAGCACAGAAACTGTTTGTATGTAGCATTGATGATTGCACTGTTTTCTTTTCTCTCTTTTTCTCCAACTTTTCCTCCCAATATTCTCACCTAATCTAGTCATATCCAATTACCCTAATTGGGTTACGCTTCAACCCTCCACTGCTGACTGAGGATCTTTGCAACTGACACACGCCCTTCTCAGACACGTGTGCAGTTAGATTCAGAATAAACAACCAACCGTCATCCTGGTCAGACATGGGGTCTGCCTGGCACCACCTGAAAACACTCGTCCATTTACTTACATTTACAGTCCACATACATTTACTTACTCAATCACATCTAAGGGCGACTGAGCGAGGTGGATAGAAACCTGAGTAGCCAAACAAGACCCATGAACACTGGAAGAAAATGCAAAAGTCCTCACAGAAAGTGATCAAAAGCTATGGTCCAACCTAGGACAATGCTGCTCAGCTTTTCCCACTCTACCAGAAATTCTCTTTTCCCAGCTTGTTGAGAAATTGAGGTCAGAACACAGGGTCAGCTTTGATACAGCACCACTGGAGCATTGAGAGCTTTGCTGTAGGACCAAACAGTGGCAGATCGGTGGAGACAGAATTTGTGAACCCTCAAACTTCCAATCAGTAGTCCAGAGAAAATTGGCTTAAGGCCAAGGAGAAAAGATGAGGGAACAGTGGTCTCAGGACGGGTCCTAAGAACTACAACCCTGCATTAAAAGACATAACTATTTTTTTTAGTGAACAGAGGTGAAGCTCATCAGATCACTTAATAGCTAAGCATCTGTCTTGAATGTGAAGCATGTGTAAGACCAGTGACCTCCCACCATGATGAGCTAAGCAGGGAGACACTCCGGTGGCCCTTACTACGTTGGCTTTGAAAAGCAAACAGCAGCATTAAAGATGGAACAATTTGCTGCTAATAACATTCACTATGGGGGATCATACAGAGCAAATACACAATGCATGGTGATCAGTTCTTCATTGCAACCTTTGAACCAAAATAAATTAAAAGAGCAGCAAGCCAGTCAGTAGCTAAATAACTTTCAGATATAATAATAAACAGTAGCATGATAATAATATCATGTAGACAATGTACAGTAAATAAGGAAGTAGATTGAACAGTAACAAATGAAGCCCCTAGAGCACTGATGGTGCCTGTGTGTCTATGGAGGAAAATCACATTGAGTTGATATCAAGTGCAGAAAAAATACACTTGATTCTGACCAGCACAGAAATGCAAGCAGTTCTGCTCAGAAACAGGTTATTTTAAGGGGGACGCTATCTAGAGCAGACTCGCTGAGGCCCCCTAGGTGACCTTAGTGAGCCTAGAATGGGGTCCAGTAAAAAAGTAACATTAAGCATTAAAACATAGTAACATTAAAACCACCTCCTTGTTTCTACACACATTGTCCATTTTATCAGCTCCACTTACCATATAGAAGCACTTTGTAGTTCTACAATTACTGACTGTAGTCCATCTGTTTCTCTACATAACTTTTAGCCTGCTTTCACCCTGTACTTCAATGGTCAGGACCACCACAGAGCAGGTATTATTTGGGTGGTGGATCATTCTCAGCACGGCAGTGACACTGACATGCTGGTGGTGTGTTAGTGTGTGTTGTGCTGGTATGAGTGGATCAGACACAGCAGCGCTGCTGGAGTTTTTAAATATCGTGTCCACTCACTGTCCACTCTATTAAACACTCTTACCTAGTTGGTCCACCTTGTAGATGTAAAGTCAGAGACGATCGCTCATCTATTGCTGCTGTTTGAGTTGGTTATCTTCTAGACCAGACCTGGGCATTGTACGGCCCGCGGGCCGGATGTGAGACAACCCCAACCGGCCCGCATGAGGTTCGTGGCAATTAAAAATTATATGTAAATAAATGTACATCAAACATGCAATATAACAGGATTGATTTTGACGGGAGCGCTGTGTCTTTAAATATCTGCAAGTTTTGTTTTACGTGTGTGCGCGAGTGTATCAGCTTCACTGTAATGCTGTAATGTTGTTTTTACTCTGCCTACTTCTAATTTTCTGATTGTAACATCTATACATTAACAACTTATTAGAACTGCACAATTTACTGCTTTTCATAAAGAGTGGGCAGTTGTAGCCTAGTGCTTAAGGTACTGGACTAGTAATTAGAAGGTCGCTGGTTCAAGCCCCACCACAGCCAGGTTGTTGCTGTTGGACCCTTGAGCAAGGTCCTTAACCCTCAATTGCTCAGACTGTATACTTTAACTGTATTGTAAATTGCTTTGGATAAAAGCGTCTGCTAAATGCTGAAAATGTAATGTAAATGTAAATAAAGAGATAAAATTAATATTGATCAGAATTAAGTTCACCCTATTGGTGCGGCCCTCCACAACAGTCCGAGTTTCTTATGTGGCCCCTTGGAAAATTTAATTGCCCACCCCTGTTCTAGACCTTCATCAGTGGTCACAGGACGCTGCCCACAGGGTGCCGTTGGCTGGATGTTTCTGGTTGGTGGACTATTCTCAGTCCAGCAGTGACAGTGAGGTGTTTAAAAACTCCATCAGCACTGCTGTGTCTGATCCACTCATACCAGCACAACACACACTAACACACCACCACCATGTCAGTGTCACTGCAGTGCTGAGAATGATCCACCACCCAAATAATACCTGCTCTGTAGTGGTCTTGGGAGAGTCCTGACCATTGAAGAACAGCAAGAAAGGGGACTAACAAAGCATATAGAGAAAGAGATGGACTACAGTCAGTAATTGTAGAACTACAAAGTGCTTCTATATGGTAAGTGGAGCTGATAAAATGGACAATGTGTGAAGAAACAAGGAGGTGGTTTTAATGTTATGGCTGATCGGTGTATATTATGCATTTTCTCCCTTTTTCTCCCAATTTAGTATAGTAAATTTGTTTTCCGCTGCTGGGGGATCCCCGATTTTTTGCAGTTGAGGAGGGTATATTGCTGCTCACGCCTCCTCCGACCCATGCGCAGCCCTTAACTGAACCCTCTTCCACCCATGCACTCTGCACAGGTGCCTCTATCTGCCAATCAGGGTCCTTACACAGCGTTTGAAGGCCCTGCCCTCATATTCCGGTCATACATCCCTGCAGGCACTGCCAATTACGCCCGCTAGCTGGCGCCCAGCCGACGGTGGCAACACCGAGTTTCGAATGGAGGAGTTCAGAATCTCGGAGCTGGTGTGATAGCGGAATATCCCGCTGCGCCATGTGAGCGCATAAATACTTTTTTAAAGTACGGTTGGTGAGCAGTAAAAAGCACTATCCCACTACTGCTAGGATCCAAGGTTTGAATACAAACATGTGCTATTAGCCGGTCGGGCATCTACATACAGACATGATTCGCTGTGTCTTGGGGAGTTTATTCGAAACCTATATCGCCCATGTGAAAAAGTCATTGCCCCTAAACCTAATAAGTAGTTGTAGTAATATTTTGTTTTATGCATTTTCTCCCCTTTTTAGCACATCCTATGCGCCATGCTTTCTCTCCACTAATGCCGACCCCCGCTCTGATTTGAGAACAAAGCTAACCCACGCCCCCTTCGACACGTGGGCAGCAGGCTTATGCATTTTGTCACCCACACTAGGCAAGTGCATATATGCAAATCAGCCTTGTGTACGGAGAGACACACCCTAAACCGCACTCTTTTCCCCGCCTCTGTGCAAGCACCATCAATCAGCCAGCAGAGGTCATAGTGCATCAGTTACGAGAAGTCCTGGCCTATCTGGCTTAATACCCCACCCCTATATGAACAACAGGCCAATCGTTGTTCATGTAGCCGCCCAGCCCAGCCCAGCCCAGCCCAGCCCAGCCCATGGCAGACCTGAGATTCGATGCGATGTATTCGAAATCCCAGCTCTGGTGCGCTAGCGTGTGTTTTTTTTACCGCTGCACCACCTGAGCGGCAAATAGATTTTTTTAATAGAGAGCAGAATTCTTGTTTCATCACTTATGAAAAATTGTCCAGATCCTACAGAAGCAAAGCAGCCCCAGATCATCACACTACCACCATCATGTTTGACTGATGGTATGATGTTCTTATGTTGGAATGTGGTGTTAGCTTTATGTCAGATGTAACAGGACCCATGTCTTCCAAATTCCACCTTTGACTCATCAGTCCATAGAATATCTTTTGTGTCATTTAAAGGTATTTTGGCAAATGCAAGATGAGTCTTTGTGTTCTTTTTGGTCAGGAGTGGTTTGCACCTTGCAACTCCTTCATGGATGCCATTTCTTACTGAGGCAGTAAGGTGAGGTGAAATTTGTTACGCCAGGAATTCCTAAATCTAAATCTAACTAAAATCTTACTTTATTATATTTCAATCCTGCAGATAAATCTGAAAGAGTGGCATAATAAAAATAGTTTGTTGGACTGAATCAAGGCATTCTAGGTCACACTGTTGATCTGTAACATCTTGGTGGGTTGGAATCAGCTGACAAATCCAGATGTTTTAAGACGCTGCAGCAGGGCTTTTAAGTAACAAAATACAAGTACTTTGTTACTGTACTTAATTTACAGAATCAATCAAGTTAAGAAATGAATACTTTTATTTTACCTACAACATAAAAAAATGGACTTTTTATTCACTACATTTTAAAAACATGTTAGTTACTTTAGCTTTCATGAATCTATTTATTAATTTGTTTTATCTCTCTATTTTTCTCTTTTATTAAGGCAAGTAATTCGATTACCAGAAATCATCAATGCAAATGTTTCGCATCAAAGCGTCATTTAATCTATACAACTATATACATCTCGTGTTGTTTTGCATGAACGACTTTCACTTTTGCACAACGCGTTCACGCTGTGGCCGGGTGACATGAAGAAGACGATGGCTTTGTCCGAAAACACATACTAAACAGTACGTACTAAATTAGAGGCAGTGCGCTCTGCTCGGCCAGAGGTAAGCTGTTTGTTTGTTTGTTTGTTTATTAGGATTTTAACGTCATGTTTTACACTTTTGGTTACATTCATGACAGGAAACAGTAGTTTATCTTCACACAAGGTTCATCAGTTCACAAGGTTATATCGAACACAGTCATGGACAATTTAGTGTCTCCAGTTGCACTTGCATGTTTTTGACCTGTGAGAGGAAACCGGAGCTCCCAGAGTAAACCCACGTAGACACGGGGAGAACATGCAAACTCCACACAGAAAGGACCCAGACCGCCCCACCTGGGGATCGAACCCAGGACCTTCTCAGAAGTAAGCTCTTTTAGTACGCAAGTATGCTGTGTTGCATACTCCATGTGTTTGCAAATGGCATCATCCGGGTACTGTTCGTGTACTGTTAACTGTTTTACTCTCGCGTAATGTATGGAAGTATGCGATTTTGGACGCAGCTGAGATTTCATAGCTCAAACTGCAAAATTGAGAAAGAGAGAAAAAATAGTGAGCGGCGAACAGAAGAGACGGGACAGAGAAAATGACAGAAAGTGTCCAAAGTTTGGGATCATTTTAGGCTTAAAAAAACAAAAACTCAGTACAACATCCACACCATCAGAGCGTCTGTTTTTTTGCAGCAGGAAACAACATCAACGCACAAGGCAAGGCTTAGGCAAACACACATGTACACGCACACAAACAGCAAATCTACCTCATATGGGAGATACAATCCTGACAGAACTTTTTTGCCTCCTACAAATGCCTGGATACATTTTAAAAGTAATTTGAATTTGATTTATTTTTTATAAATTTGTTTTTGCATTTCAAAAAACTGTACTGTATGCAAGCAATAAAAATGTGCAGTTTGTTCTAGGAGACATGTCTTATCTTATATATACAGTGTATCACAAAAGTGAGTACACCCCTCACATTTCTGCAAATATTTCATTAAATCTTTTCATGGGACAACACTATAGACATGAAACTTGGATATAACTTAGAGTAGTCAGTGTACAACTTGTATAGCAGTGTAGATTTACTGTCTTCTGAAAATAACTCAACACACAGCCATTAATGTCTAAATAGCTGGCAACATATGTGAGTACACCCCACAGTGAACATGTCCAAATTGTGCCCAAAGTGTCAATATTTTGTGTGACCACCATTATTATCCAGCACAATTGGGTTTAGTCCATCACCTTTACCTTCAGCTTCCTCAGCAAGGCAGTTGTCATCTTTGAGGTTGTGTTTGGGGTCGTTATCCTGTTGGAAAACTGCCATGAGGCCCAGTTTTCGAAGGGAGGGGATCATGCTCTGTTTCAGAATGTCACAGTACATGTTGGAATTCAAGTTTCTCTCAATGAACCGCAGCTCCCCAGTGCCAGCAACACTCATGCAGCCCAAGACCATGATGCTACCACCACCATGCTTGACTGTAGGCAAGATACAGTTGTCTTGGTACTTCTCACCAGGGCGCCGCCACACATGCTGGACACCATCTGAGGCAAACAAGTTTATCTTGGTCTCGTCAGACCACAGGGCATTCCTGTAATCCATGTTCTTGGACTTCTTGTCTTCAGCAAACTGTTTGCTGGCTTTCTTGTGCGTCAGCTTCCTTCTGGGATGACGACCATGCAGACCGAGTTGATGCAGTGTGCGGCGTATGGTCTGAGCACTGACAGGCTGACCTCCCACGTCTTCAACCTCTGCAGCAATGCTGGCAGCACTCGTGTCTATTTTTTAAAGCCAACCTCTAGATATGACGCCGAACACGTGGACTCAACTTCTTTGGTCGACCCTGGCGAAGCCTGTTCCGAGTGGAACCTGTCCTGGAAAACCGCTGTATGACCTTGGCCACCATGCTGTAGCTCAGTTTCAGGGTGTTAGCAATCTTCTTATAGCCCAGGCCATCTTTGTGGAGAGCAACAATTCTATTTCTCACATCCTCAGAGAGTTCTTTGCCATGAGGTGCCATGTTGAATATCCAGTGGCCAGTATGAGAGAATTGTACCCAAAACACCAAATTTAACAGCCCTGCTCCCCATTTACACCTGGGACCTTGACACATGACACCAGGGAGGGACAACGACACATTTGGGCACAATTTGGACATGTTCACTGTGGGGTGTACTCACTTATGTTGCCAGCTATTTAGACATTAATGGCTGTGTGTTGAGTTATTTTCAGAAGACAGTAAATCTACACTGCTATACAAGCTGTACACTGACTACTCTAAGTTATATCCAAGTTTCATGTCTATAGTGTTGTCCCATGAAAAGATTTAATGAAATATTTGCAGAAATGTGAGGGGTGTACTCACTTTTGTGATACACTGTATTTATTTTTGCTCTTTATTAAAGCAAAAGTATTTCTTATCCGATTACTCAATTAATCGCTGGAATAATCGGTAGAATACTCGATTACAAAAATAATCGATAGCTGCAGCCCTACCATGAGCGCCACAATTTTTCATTAGTTTCATTACAAACAGTACAAAATGAAAATGATTTGCCTGGTGAATGTGTACTGAGGCGAGTGTTAAATTACTGACCTACGGACAGGAAATATTCAAGTCATCGCTATGGGCGCTCTCTTTCTTCACTGCTGAAATCTACTCAGCACTTGCTGTGGAAGACAAAGAAAAGAACACAAATGTTTAGATGAAAGAAGATCCAAGACTGTAAATAGTCAAAAACAAGACACTAAAACAAAGAGTTTGAAAAATGGTCCTGAAAAGTCATGACAGGAGAAGAGAGGAAGACGGAACAGAAAATAGCAAACAGTCAACATTGTATGTTGAGCTGGCGTGATAATAGAAAGCAGATAGAAAGGACTTGCCAAAAGTTCAAAACAAGGCCTTCAAGCTACTGTCCACTCTGTTAGGCCTGGCTACTGTCTGTTAAAAAAAGTCTACATCCTCAGACTGTACTTTGGCAAACCTTTGTCAAGCCCTACAATACAGAGTTACATGCACAAATGCCACTTAAAACTTTACTGTGCAAAAAAGAAGCCTTATGTTAACCATGTCTCGAAGCGGAGTCAACTTCTCTGGGCTCAGAGGCACCTAGGATGGACCATCGCACAGTGGAAATGTGTACTGTGGTCAGATGAATCATCATTCCAGGTCTTTTTTGGAAAAAATGGATGCCAGACCAAAGACGACTGTTATCAGCAACAAGTCCAAAAGCCAGGGTCTGTCACGGTATGGGGCGGTCTCAGTGCCCTTAATAAAGTTAATTTACACTTCTGTGATGGCAGCATTAATGCAGAAAAGTACATTGAGATCTTAGAGCAACATGTGCTGCCTTCAAGACGTCATCTTTTCCAGGGACGTCCATGCGTTTTTCAAAAAGACAATGCAAAACCACATGCTGCACACATTACAAAGGCATGGCTGCGGAAGCAGAGGGTACGGGTACTGGACTGGCCTGTCTGCAGTCCTGACCTGCCCCCAATAGAGAATGTGTGAAGAATTTTGAAACTAAAAATGCGACAACGACCCCGTACTGTTGCACATCTTAAAGACGTGTTTGCAGGAAGAATGAGACAAAATAAAAGCTGAAAGACTAAATCACTTGGTCTCCTCTGTGCCAAAACGTCTTTTAAGTGTGGTGAAAAGGAACTGTCCCAACTTTTTTTGAAATGTGTTGCAGGCCTGAAATGCAGGAATGGATGTTTATTAATAAATGAATTGAAGTTGAGCAGATAAAACATGAAATATCTCAGGTTCATCCTGTCTGCAATCAAATAAAAGTCAAAGTAAATGTAAGAAATTCTGTGTTTATTTATTATTTGCATTTTCCATGCTGTCCCAGAATTTTCTGATTTGGGGTTGTAGTACAAACCATTTTGCACCCTTATTGTCATGGATGTGTACCACCTGCCATCTATAAAATATATTGTTTCTATTTCTACTTGAGTAAAATATATAGACCATACTTTTACTTAAGTAAAAACGTACTTCTACCACTTCTGCACTGCAGTGATGCTGATTTATGGGAGTATTTAACATCCACCATAATACTTTTCTTATGACAGCCTCAAACATGTTAAATTTATGAGAGTAAGACGGGGTTTTCAAGAGAAAATGACACATAAACAGAATGATGGATCCACTGGGGCAATTCTGCTGGATGAGGATATAAAAGATTCAATATCACAGGTTTTAAATTAAAACTTTTGCTAATAGAAAACAAACTCCCATCCTGGAGTTTCCCAGGCAGACTTCGGTTCTCCTCACATTCCCTCAGCTTTTTTCAGCCCCACCTCACTTACACAACCTCTCCATCTGTCTTTGGGAAATGAATCATTCTTCAAAGCTGTGGGTATTTCTGCACCCCACGGTTAAATAAGCTTTTTTAACACCTAAGTGTCTGTCAGAATTTGTGTCTTCGTCAGGAAGGTTCATCTGCTAACTGATCTTTTTACTTCATACACCGATCAGCCATAACATTAAAACCACTCACTGTCGATTTTATCAGCTCCACTTACCACATAGAAGCCCTTTGTAGCTCTACAATTACTGACTGTAGTCCATCTGTTACTCTGCATGCTTGGTTAGCCCTCTTTCATGCTGTTCTTCAATGGTCAGGACCCCCACAGGACCACTACAGAGCAGGTATTATTTAGGTGGTGGATCATTCTCAGCACTGCAGTGATACTGACATGGTGGTGGTGTGTTAGTGTGTGTTGTGCTGGTATGATTGGATCAGACACAGCAGCGCTGCTGGAGTTTTTAAATACCGTGCCCACTCACTGTCCACCTCCTACCTAGTCGGTCCACCTTGTAGATGTAAAGTCAGAGATGATTGCTCATCTATTGCTGCTGTTTGAGTTGGTCATCTTCTAGACCTTCATCAGTGGTCACAGGACGCTGCCAACGGGGCACTGTTGGCTGGATATTTTTGGTTGGTGGACTATTCTCAGTCCAGCAGTGAAATGAGGTGAGGTGTTAAAATACTCCAGCAGCGCTGCTGTGTCTTATCCACTCATACCAGCACAACACACACTAACACACCACCAACATGTAATTGTCACAGCAGTGCTGAGAATGATCCACCACCCAAATACCTATTACCTTACTCTGTAGTGGTCCTGGGAGAGTCCTGACCATTGAAGAATAGCATGAAAGGGGGCTAACAAAGCATGCAGAGAAACAGATGGACTATAGTCAGTAATTGTAGAACTACAAAGTGCTTCTATATGGTAAGTGGAGCTGATCAAATGGACAGTGAGTGTAGAAACAAGGAGGTGGTTTTCATGTTATGGCTGATCGGTGTATATATTTTAATTAAACAGTTTTCATACACTTGTAGGAGACAAGTAGGTCACGGCGGTCTTAAAATTTGAGTTTGAGTTCTTTAATATGTTAATTTTAGGCTTTTTAAAAAACATAAAACCTCTGGGCCAAAACTACTTCGACCACACACAATAAAATTACATAAAACAGAGGTGTTCTGCCAAGGTTATTAAATCTAATAATGTTTTATAATGCAAAAATCATTAAGAATCATTAAAATTCAAAGACTGTCATGACATAAACTGTCATTTTGAAGAATACTGACTGCTGGTAGGCCACCATGTTTTTAGGACACCAGCAACAAGTAAACAACTTTTCTGTTTTTTTTCCTGGAAACATTTAACATGCAGTCGTGTGTGAAACCTCAGAAGTTTAAAGGCACAACTTGAAATGGCAATCCAAACTATCCAATAAGCTCCTGATTTTTTTCAGATCACAGCAAACACCACAGAACCCTAATAGACATACATTAGAATTAGATAACAGACATAAATTGTAATTAGATAACAGTCAACCACCAGCAAGAAGGCATTTGATATACAGTACAATCCTATTTCCGGAAAAGTTGGGACGTTTTGTAAAATGCAAACAAATGCAACAAATGTAGAATTTGACGCCTGCAACACACTTAAAAAGTTGGGACAAAGGAATGTTTTCCACTGTGATTCATTAGCTTTCCTATTAATGAAACTTTTTAATGGTTTGGGAATTGAGGGAATTGTTGCAGCTTTTCAAGTGGAATTTTTCTCAGTTCTGGCTTGATACGCGTGTCTGATTCTCCTCTTCATGATGCACCAAAAAATTTTCAATAATAAAATCCTGATGTACCTTCACATACACTATATTGCCAAAAGTATTCACTCACCCATCCAAATCATTGAATTCAGGTGTTCCAATCACTTCCATGGCCACAGGTGTATAAAACCAAGCACCTAGGCTGCTTCTACAAACATTTGTGAAAGAATGGGTCGCTCTGAGGAGCTCAGTGAATTCCAGCATGGTACCGTGATAGGATGCCACCTGTGTAACAAGTCCAGTCATGAAATTTCCTCGCTACTAAATATTCCAGTCAACCCGATAGAACACCTTTGGGATGAATTAGAGCGGAGACTGCGAGCCTGGCCTTCTCATCCAACATCAGTGTCTGACCTCACAAATGCACTTCTGGAAGAATGGTCAAAAATTCCCATCACCCAGAAGAGTTGAAGCTGTAATAGCTGCAAAGGGTGGGCCGGCATTATATTAAACCTTATGGATTAAGAATGGGAGTCACTCAAGTTCATATTCGTGTGAAGGCAGTATGCAAATCATCCACACCATGGCCACAATGCACCCCATACCATGACAGATGTTAACTTTGCACATTTTGATAGTAACAGTCTGAATGGTACTTTCTGTCTTTGACACAGATAACTTTATGTCCACTACTTAATGTAGTCTCATCTGACCACATCACACATCCTTCAGTTTATCTGAGATTAACTCAGGCCCAGAAAACTCAGTGGCGTGTCAGTATAGAATTAATGTACAGCTTTGCTTTGTGTAATAGAGCTTCAGGTTGCATTTCTTGATGCAGTGGCAGACAATGTCAAGTGACAATGGTTTGCTAAAATACTCCTAAGTCTATGTGACTATATTTATCAGTTTCTACTGAGGTCAACAGTAATGTCAGGCCTTGTCCTACACAGACTTAGATTTTTAAGATTACCTGAATCTTTTATGATATTATGTAAGGCAGAAGGTAAAATACCTAAATTTTAAATTCTTACTTACACTGACAAATGTTTTTTTTTTTTTAATTGTTTGACAATTCTCTCATAAAGTTTGGAACAAAGCTGTGAGCCTTGACCCAGAATTGCTTGTAAAGACTGATCCTTTAGTGGATTCCCTCACCTGTCACCAGTTTACCTGCTCATTGTGGAATGTTTCAAAGTGGTATAATTTGAATTTTATATAAACTTTTTACTCTTACTTTGCCTCTTTCCCAACTTTTTTGTTGTGTGTGCTGCAGGCATTACATTTTAAATTTGTTTAAATTTACAAAATACAATGAGGTTGATTAGTAAAACATTGGAATTCAGTTATAAAAGATTCAAGAAACTTAACAAGTCACAGATTCTTCTTTTTATTGCGTTTGGCTAAACATCCAAACTTAGCTGGAAATGGGGTTTGTACATTAACATAGACATGAGAAAGCCACAAACAATCAAGCCAGCATTGTGTCCACAAAAATGCGTTTTTTATTACCCTAATGACTATTTTCAGGTGTTTTCAATTACGACGAAATATGGTGAAAGACTAAACCCCCTCCATTCAACACATCATGTTTATTTCTCCTTAGTGTATCTGAATGAGATTTTTTATTCATAGCTGATATTTCAGTCAAGAAAGTGATATGAGAAACATCATGTTTGCTTGCATACTGTATAAATCATAGACTGTAAGCTTAATAGTACTTCAAAAGCATCTAATTTTTGTCCTTCCTGTGTAGTGCAAGAACTGAATCTTTTAAAGCAAGGATAGTCTAAAAATGACTCTGGAGATTGTCAGAATCTGTTTCTTAAAGTAGGAAAGGTTGACTGCTGTTTTGACTTGTGATATATTACAGCAACACTAGGCAAATAACAGAGTTCCAAACAGGCCAAATAGTATGTAAAAAAAAATAAAAAATGGCAAGTTCACGGAAACGGAAATTCACAGAACCATGGAAATTTCCTTTTAGGGACAACTGTTTAAAAAGGGGATAGCACAACATGGCTAAAACTTTGACAAATGGTATCAGCAAAAAAGACAAATTGTGCCAAATTGAAGCTCATGTCATAATTCAATTAGGACTTTCACGATAAAAAATTGTAATCATGATTACAGAACCAAATCACAATTAATATGTTAAATATATTATATGTTATATGTTACATGTCATACATGTGTAATTATCTGTACTATTATGTGTATTGTGTACTATTATGTGTTCTATTATATGTATCACCAAAGCAAATTCCTTGTATGTGTAACATACCTGGCGAAATAAAGTGATTCTGATTCTGATTAATCTCAAACTGCAAAAATAACAAAACTAATTTTAACAGTTGTGCACAATTTTATTGTAATTTTTTTCTTACAAAATTAAAAAAATACTACCATTGTCATTTGCTACAGACCTTTGCCAACAATTTCACTTGCTCACAACCTGTCTGAAATGATGAGCCACATTCCCAGCCACGTGTCTATCAGTGACATTCTAAACACCCACTGACACAAACTGTAGTACTGCACATAATATTGAAAATAAAATTGTACCTGTTATTGATTATATTCTCTGTGCTCCATTAGATGTGCTGTGTTATTTTACAAAATTTCCCAACTTTTCTCAAAATGAATTTTTTTTTATATACAGTACATCTGGAAAAACATGCAGATTAATTAGTTTCTCTGGTTTTACTATTTTTAATTGGGTGTTTGAGTAAAATAAAAATAAAAATTTTAGTTTTATTCTATAAACTACTGACAACCTTTTACCCAAATTGTCATTTAGAGCATTTATTTTCAGAAATGACAACTGGTCAAAATAAAAAAGAAGCAGTGTTTAACAGCTTGAATACTGCAAGAAAAACAAGTCTATATATATTTTTAAAGCTTTTGTGCTCTTGGTATGCCGTCCACCAGTCTATTACATTGCTGTTGGGTGACTTTATGCCCTCCTAGCGGAATAAATCAAGCAGTTTGGCTTTTGTTTGTTTACCTACTTACTGACCCTCCATCTTTATCGTGATCACATTCCAGAGATTTTTAACAGGAATGATTAAAGTTCAACAATGATTCCAGTTATTTTTGGGGTACTACGAGCACTACCCAGCTGGTCCTTATTCAAAAGGATACTGATGCCCACAGCAGTGGTTTTTATACTCTTCATAGTTAAATAAGATTTAGTTTAGTTGATCATTTCATCCTTGTTTCGTTATGTAAAACAGCCTGTGCAGAGTGCATAGGTGTAAAAGGGTTCCGCATAGGGCTGCACACGGGTCTGATCGGGTCTGCTGTGTCTGATCCACTCATACCAGCACAACACACACTAACACACTAACACACCACCACCATGTCAGTGTCACTGCAGTGCTGAGAATGATCCACCACCTAAATAATACCTGCTCTGTAGTGGTCCTGTGGAGGTTCTGACCATTGAAGAATAGCATGAAAGGGGGCTAACAAAGCATGCAATGAAACAGATGGACTACAGTCAGTAATTGTAGAACTACAAAGTGCTTCTATATGGTCAGTGGAGCTGATAAAATGGACAGTGAGTGTAGAAACCAGGAGGTGGTTTTAATGTTATGGCTGATTGGTGTATTCTAAAATGTTCCACTTTGACTCAATAGTGAGTACATTAGGGGTTTTTTGTTTGTTTTGTTTTTTTAAAGAAGGTTTCTCTTGTTTAGTAGTGGTTTGAACTGCTAAATGCTATTTATGTCCACTTGTTGTAATGTGAAATTATTAAGGTTTGCTTTTTTACTACAGTTCAAATGTTTCTCCATTTGGAAGAAGTACCAGCATTTTTCACAAGCTGCTGGTATTCTTTTTGCCCTCTCCATACCAGGTTCTGATTGATTCATAAGACTGTACATAAACTGCAACACCCAGGATACTATGGGACCTGTTATTGTTCTAGTCTAGTACAAGACAAGCACTGTTAATTCACAATATAATACTTAATGATTTGCTTATACCGGTTGATATAGATGATTTGGTGAGTTTGATGTGAAGGATCCACTGTGGCCTGCACAGAGTCCCTAAACATCATTAAACACCACTGGGATTAATACAAGTGGATAAGCCTCTCATAAAACTTGGTCTTTTAACTGAATGTGCTAATTTGTTTGTTTGTTACATTCATTCATTACACTCATTACACAAGATTCATCAGTTCACAAGGTTATATTGAACACAGTCCTGGACAATTTGGTATCTCCAATTAACCTCACTTAATGCTCATGGTTTTAGATTAGAATGTCCAACAAGCTTAATTAATGCATTTTTTCTTTACTACATGGTAAATATGCACCATCAGCCTAAACAACCTGAATAAAAAAAATAATTTTGCTCCATTTCTTTTAAGAAAAACACATTTAGAATATCTGTTTTCTTTTTGTTACAAGTGTCTGATTGCATCTGTACAAACAAAATGTGTTTAAGCTGAAATAAAACAAGAAGCAGACACCACATGTGTTGGCTCACATACCGAAATATTAGCAGTATACAGAAAATTGTGGCAAAACAAATACCAGCTGATGCTTTTATGTGACTAAAAGGGCAAATGTTTGCATACTAAAACAAGAGGTTATAAAAATCTAATTTAAACAGAATCAGAACAGCAGCCGATGTGCTGTGAGAACAACAGCATTCTCTAACATATGGTGGTATGGTTTGATTGTTAAGAACTAAATGTGAACAATAAATTGTAGTCCCAAATCAGAAAAAGTTGGGAAATGGAAAATGCAGACAAAGTAAAAACACAGTGTTCCTTACATTTACTTTGACTTTTATTTGATTGCAGACAGTTTGAATTTAAGATATTTCATGTTTTATCTGTTCAACTTCATTTCATTTATTAATAAGCATCCATTCCTGCATTTCAGGCCTGCAACACATTCCAAAAAATGTTGGGACGGGGGTAATTTAGGGCTAGTAATGAGGTGAAAAAAACGAAATAATGATGCAATTTTAAACAGGGAATGTAAACAGGTGATTGTAATCATGGTTTGGAACAAAAGCAGCATCCAGGAAAGGCTGAGTCTTTGATGAGCAAAGATGATCAGAGGATCTCCAGTTTGTCAACAAATGTGTAAGAAAATGATTGAAATGATTAAAAACAATGTATCTCAAAGAAAGATTTGAAGGGATTTGCATATTTCTCCCTCTACAGTGCATAATATCATTAAACCATTCAAGGAATCAGGAGGAATTTCAGAATTTCAGCACCTCAAGGCCAAAGGTGAACACTTCAAGGCCAAAGGTGAACACTTCAAGGCCAAAGCTTAAGCTGAACACTTGTGATCTTTGATCCCTCAGACGGCACTGCATCAAGAACCGCCACTTAACAATAGCTGATATAACCACATGGGTGAGGGATTACTTTGGCAAACCTTTGTCAAGCACTACAATACAGAGTTACATGCACAAATGCTACTTAAAACTTTACTGTGCAAAAAAGAAGCCTTATGTTAACCATGTCCAGAAGCGGCATCTAGGATGGACCATCACACAGTGGAAACGTGTATTGTGGTCAGATGAATCAGCATTCCAGGTCTATTTTGGAAAAAATGGATGCCGTGTGCCGTTCTGACCAAAGACAGAAAGGACCATTTAGACTGTTATCAGCAACAAGTCCAAAAGCCAGGGTCTGTCATGGTATGGGGCTGTGTCAGTGACCTTGGCAAAGGTCATTTACACTTCTGTGATGCAGCATCAATGCAGAAAAGTACATTGAGATCTTAGAGCAACATGTGCTGCCTTCAAGACGTCATCTTTTCCAGGGACGTCCATGCGTTTTTCAACAAGACAATGCAAAACCACATGCTGCACACATTACAAAGGCATGGCTGCGGAAGAAGAGGGTACGGGTACTGACCTGTCCCCAATAGAGAATTTTGAAAGGAAAAATGCGACACTGACAACCCCGTACTGTTGCACATCTTAAGACGTGTTTGCAGGAAGAATGAGACAAAATAAAAGCTGAAACACTAAATCACTTGGTCTCCTTGGTGCCAAAACATCTTTTAAGTGTGATGAAAAGGAATAGCAACATTAAAAAGTGGTAAATGCTTTACCGTCCCAACAGTTTTTGGAATGTGTTGCAGGCCTGAAATGCAGGAAATAATGTTTATTAATAAATTAAATTTATTGATCGGATAAAACATGAAATATCTCAGGTTCATCCTGTCTGCAATCAAATAAAAGTAAAAAAAAAAAAGTGTTTTTTTATTATTTGCTTTTCCCATGCCGTCCCAACTTTTTCTGATTTGGGGTTGTACGTTTCTCTAATATTAAATCGTTTAGCATAAATGCTAAAGAGGAATCACTGAAAGCTCATGAAATAGATATAAACTCTTTGCATGATATATTTTCAACAGTG
Source organism: Trichomycterus rosablanca (assembly GCF_030014385.1). Classification (NCBI taxonomy): domain Eukaryota; kingdom Metazoa; phylum Chordata; class Actinopteri; order Siluriformes; family Trichomycteridae; genus Trichomycterus; species Trichomycterus rosablanca. The sequence continues at coordinate 33,211,720 of NC_085995.1, forward strand.
TTTGACGTGTAAGCTGTGGTATTTTTTAATAAAGATTGATAAATTCAGACCAGCCTCTTGGGATGATATTATCATAAAGATTAATAAATACCATTTTAACACAGTTAAAACCATCTACTCTGTTTGTGCCTCCTCCAAAATACAATATGAATAAAGCGTTCCTAAATTTTCATGCAAATCAACTCCTCATGAGGAATCTAGAGTTCTAGAGCAAGACAGATGGTAACCATTTAACGTCCTTTTTCCACCTTCTTCCAGTCTTTGAGCTTTACAGAGCGGCGGTCAAGGGCCATCTTCCTGTTACCATTCAGAGTGCTAAATCTTGTCTGAAATTACCAAGTCAAAGGATTTTAAGAAATACCCGTGGACACACATCCAGTGACGTACGCCCTCGTAAATCAGGGTATTTTTATAGTTGAAAGACATTCATAGATCCAGCAAGCAATATGCAGTATGAGTTATTGGGTTCATGTGTTTCAGCTACCCCCATTGCTAACAGGTGAACAAAATCAGTTTTATTAAGTAAATTATACATTTCCAACCTTGTGGCAACAATTTGAAGAAGAACTTTTTTCTGTTCCAGCATGGGCCCTTGTGCACAAAACAAAGTGTGAAGGAACTGCATTGGCCTGTGAAGAGTGTGAATAGGAATGTCAAAGATCCTCAACCAACATCAGTGCCTAAACTCACAAATGTTTTTGAATAAACGGGCACATTTTAACAGACACAATCCCAAATCTTGTGGAACAGAACTGCTTCCAGTTACAGTGTATCACAAAAGTGAGTACACCCCTCACATTTCTGCAGATATTTAAGTATATCTTTTCATGGGACAACACTGACAAAATGACACTTTGACACAATGAAAAGTAGTCTGTGTGCAGCTTATATAACAGTGTAAATTTATTCTTCCCTCAAAATAACTCAATATACAGCCATTAATGTCTAAACCACCGGCAACAAAAGTGAGTACACCCCTAAGAGACTACACCCCTAAATGTCCAAATTGAGCACTGCTTTTCATTTTCCCTCCAAAATGTCATGCGACTTGTTAGTGTTACTAGGTCTCAGGTGTGCATATGGAGCAGGTGTGTTCAATTTAGTAGTACAGCTCTCACACTCTCTCATACTGGTCACTGAAAGTTCCAACATGGCACCTCATGGCAAAGAACTCTCTGAGGATCTTAAAAGACGAATTGCTGCGCTACATGAAGATGGCCAAGGCTACAAGAAGATTGCCAACAGCCTGAAACTGAGCTGCAGCACAGTGGCCAAGATCATCCAGCGTTTTAAAAGAGCAGGGTCCACTCAGAAGAGACCTCGCGTTGGTCGTCCAAAGAAGCTGAGTGCACGTGCTCAGCGTCACATCCAACTGCTGTCTTTGAAAGATAGGCGCAGGAGTGCTGTCAGCATTGCTGCAGAGATTGAAAAGGTGGGGGGTCAGCCTGTCAGTGCTCAGACCATACGCCGCACACTACATCAAATTGGTCTGCATGGCTGTCACCCCAGAAGGAAGCCTCTTCTGAAGTCTCTACACAAGAAAGCCCGCAAACAGTTTGCTGAAGACATGTCAACAAAGGACATGGATTACTGGAACCATGTCCTATGGTCTGATGAGACCAAGATTAATTTGTTTGGTTCAGATGGTCTTAAGCATGTGTGGCGGCAATCAGGTGAGGATTACAAAGATAAGTGTGTCATGCCTACAGTCAAGCATGGTGGTGGGAATGCCATGGTCTGGGGCTGCATGAGTGCAGCAGGTGTTGGGGAGTTACATTTCATTGAGGGACACATGAACTCCAATATGTACTGTGAAATACGGAAGCAGAGCATGATCCCCTCCCTCCGGAAACTGGGTCGCAGGGCAGTGTTCCAGCATAATAATGACCCCAAACACACCTCTAAGACGACCACTGCTTTATTGAAGAGGCTGAGGGTAAAGGTGATGGACTGGCCAAGCATGTCTCCAGACCTAAACCCAATAGAACATCTTTGGGGCATCCTCAAGCGGAAGGTGGAGGAGTGCAAAGTCTCGAATATCCGCCAGCTCCGTGATGTCATCATGGAGGAGTGGAAAAGCATTCCAGTGGCAACCTGTGAAGCTCTGGTAAACTCCATGCCCAGGAGAGTTAAGGCAGTTCTGGGAAATAATGGTGGCCACACAAAATATTGACACTTCAGGAACTTTCACTAAGGGGTGTACTCACTTTTGTTGCCGGTGGTTTAGACATTAATGGCTGTATATTGAGTTATTTTGAGGGAAGAATAAATTTACACTGTTATATAAGCTGCACACAGACTACTTTTCATTGTGTCAAAGTGTCATTTTGTCAGTGTTGTCCCATGAAAAGATATACTTAAATATCTGCAGAAATGTGAGGGGTGTACTCACTTTTGTGATACACTGTAGCTGAGGCTGAGATTCATTAGTGATTTTGCTGATGAGATGGTGAATAGCCAGTGATATTCATGTTTTTTAAACAAAGCCAGAAATGTTTGGCTGAGGTAAAAACGTTGGATAACCAATGAAGACAAAATGTACTGGGGTGGGATTTAAAAGGTTTTATAGAATAAATAATATAATGTGATTAATAACTCATTAATAGCTCATTAAAACAACAACACATAAAAAATGGACCTGTTGAGAGTTCTGGAATATTGGCCCATGTGACTCATGTTAATGTAAAGCACCCTCAACACTCAAGTTGAATGATAAAATGTACATAGAGTTCTCAAATAATAAATACAACTTAAGTGAAGCACTGTTCAAGTGTTAAAAGATAAAAATTTTTACCTTAAAGTCCAGTCAAAGAGCTGATCTCATTGGTGGCAAGACCTCAAATTCTGGGGTACTCCACTGCATCCTAAGTTACTAAGCAGAATGTTACATCATATAAAAGAACAATGCTTTATCAGTTATGGCAAGTCATTCAGACCCTGAATCAGCCAGGAATCTTTACACCATCACACTTCCAGCACGTTAGACTGTTAGTATGTTGTTCTCGTGAAAATTTACCTCACGTCAGATGCAATGGAAGCCAGAAATGTTTGGCTGGGGTAAAAACGTTGGGTAACCAATAAAGACAAAATATACTGGGGTGGGATTTCAAAGGTTTTATAGAATAAATGATAGTGCATAGAGCTTTTTGATGAATATACCACATTAATACAACAGCACATATAAAATAATAGACCTGTTGAGAGATCTGGAACCTTGGTCCATGTGACTCATGTTAATGTAAAGTACACATGATAAACTGTAGAGAGTGTTCTCAGATAAAAAACAAAACAACCAAACTGAAGCACTGATCCAGTGTTAAAATGTAAAAAATGATACCTTAAACTTCAGTCTGAGAGCTGATCTCGTTGATCTCCATCAAACGTTGGTCGCAAGACCTCAAACTCTGGGGTACTCCACTGCTTCCTAAGTTACCAAGCAGAATGTTACATCATATAAAAGAACAATGATTTATCAGTAATGGCAAGTCAACCAGACCCTGAATCAGCCAAGAATCCTCACACCACCACACTTCCAGCTCGTTAGACTGTTGGTATGTTGTTCTCGTGAAAAGTTACCTCACGCCTGATGCAATGGAACACGTATTCTAAATCACTTCACTCCGCTGAGGTACAAAAAAACCATTGGGTAACCAATAAAGACAAAATGTACTGGGTTGGGATTTAAAAGGTTTTATACAACAAATTATAGTACATAGAGCTGTTTGATGAAAAACACATACAAAAATGGACCTGTAGAGAGCTCTCAGATGAAAAAACACCACCACTGAAGTACTGATCAAGTGTTAAAATGTAAAAATGATACCTTAAACTTCAGTCTGAGAGCTGATCTCATTGATCCCCATCAAACGTCGATGGCAAGACCTCAAATTCTGGGATACCCCACTGCTTCCTAAGTTACCAAGCAGAATGTTACAGAGCAATGGGCACAAAATAGTAAGACTCATCCGAAAGTATACTAGCTGCAAACAAAGACTCAAACAATACTGAATATGGGGAGTTTATACTAGTAATTAGATTTGTACTGTGTTGAAAGTCTGGATTATTCCACATCTAGGTTGTGGTAAATCATTGTGAAGTTGTTTATTTGAAGGTTTTCTAGCAAGCTGTAAATGTGATAGAAATGGATAAACTGAACTGAGGTTGGAGTGTGGAGATCCTAATTTCTTTTACCAAAATCAGTTCACTTTTAATCCATGATAACTGTACATTGCTGATGCATCATTGGGGAAAAAGTAGCCACACACCCATCAGAAGGAAAAAAACGTGTAATTCGATCCGATACTGTTGCTTAATGTAAATAACACTTAATGTAAATAAGGCCATTCAAAAATTAAAACGCACTGATCTACTCAAACTTTTAGCATTTTAAAAAATCATCTACTACTGCCACATCTAAAAACACCATTAAACGGCGTGTCGTCCAAAGTGTCTACAATTGGATGATGTGAATGTCAATTAAACGCGATGGACCAGTTAGAATTGACGCAGAGTTGAGATTTTCCTTCAAGTTCCGTCACGTTTTTAGATTATTAAACCCTGCTGGATCTGTGGCTAAATTGGAAACGGTGTAGTTTGTTTTATTTCATAACACTAATGCATTAAATTTCGTTGAGGATGTGAGAGAGCTCCAAGCCGGGAAACCATAGATACATTTGTTTATTTTTTATTATTTAATTGTTTCATTTTTGTTTATAAACAATATTTTGTATTATTTATTTTATAATTTTTTTGCTGCCTCTTCAAGGTGTAGACTTGAGAATTGACAGATCTAGAATTTTATATTGAAATTATAATTTATTTGTTAAATACAGATAAAGTTGCACTTTAAATTTTATTTTAAATGTTTGTACGTTGCTGTTAAACAAGCCAAAAATGCTGCTAAATGTTGTGTGTGTAAAAGTGAAAATAAAAACAGCAGTTTTGCAGAAGTGTGATGTTGTAGGTTCTGTATTTATTTCTTTAGAATATTAGTTTCACAGTCTGAGCTTTGTTATTTAGATAGCTAGTTTAACCATGGTGCATTGGGACATGTATTATTTCTGCTTAGTTGTTTGAGAGGAGAAATGACAGTATCGGATTGGTATCGGTATCGGCAGTTACTTAACTTGCAGTATTGGTATCGAACATAAAAAAGTGGTATCGAGCCAGCCCTAATAAAAAGTATGGTATATATATGGTGAAGAAAGAATGCTTTATGGCCTCTGTCCTCTTTGCAAAGAAGAGCATATTACACCATTGGTAGTGACTGTGGTCATTTGAGGGAGGTTAAGTGTTTTAATTCAGTAAATAGCTTTTTTGGCATCTAATGACAAAATGATTGCTTGTGTAATCTTTATGGACAGTGTGGTAAATTAAATTGATTGGATTAATATTGTGTAACTTTACTGCTTCAATTCTTACTAATCAATTTTGTCAATATTTATCGATGCAAGGGGTGAGCAGCTGAAGGGTAGCACAGGCTTTACAGTCAATATTTATATGCCGATTATATAGAGGTTTCTGGACAGAAAGGCATGAATACAATAATTCAAATAAAAGATGTTCAACAAGTCCATGTTGATGCGTCCACATACATTTGGCCATAAAGTGTGGGTCAGAAAAATGCTGTTCTATTTCCATTTACAATATAAAATACAGAAGTGAAATCGTTGAACAAAAATGTTTAAAAGTTTAAGCAGGGAATTCATCTGGGCAGTAAATTAGCTATCAAGTATCTTATTTAGAGCTTCATGCCAAATTCTGTTTAAGACACAGTATGCTGGCCAAATCAAATCTAGGCATAAACTGTTCAGTTGGGATTCTGATTTTCTTCGCATACGTGTATGAAAATCCCATATTAGCAAGAAATGACTCAAGCTGTATTTATAGCAGCAGTCACTGTGATACTTTGCTAAAATGCACAGAAGAAATAACTTTACTTTGCTTAGTGAAAGCCTCCTACACACACTATTATCAGAAACATAGATTATACAGGGTGGTAGTGAATTTCATTTACAATTTACAGAATCCTGATTAGCCAAGTAAAAAAACCTGCTGCCAAGTGACTGAAGTGCTACAATTAAAACCCTTCTGTAAGTTCAGAGGTCCAGGTCCAGTCAATATTAAAGATTTTTACTTCTCACAGAGTGTATCATCTGCACACAGAGCCATGCTATTTTAGCACCTGCTCCCAAAATGCACCACACCAACTCCCACTATTGTTTTTGACGAAGGTCCTTGTCACTGTTTACAAGACCCTGTGTGTGACCAAAATGCCCAAAATAACTTTTCCCACGTCAAATACAGGATATCGCCACCAAGGCTCCTGGACTGCTGCAACTACGGTCCTTTAGTTAGACAATGAGATGAAATCAGTCTCACTTTGTTGCTATTTTTTGTGTGTGGCCTTTAGTGTTTATTGGAAGAAAAATCAGCAGAAAGTAATGCTCTGCAAGCACACAAAACATGCCAAGTGATTCACTTGGGGCGTCTTAAATTTCTTGCCAAACAAGGTCAATATAATTGATAATGATAACTTTAGATTTTATTTACAGGTTTAAACTTTTGCTCAAGGAGAAGTCTCTAAACACTTAATAACCAACAATAAACCACACAGATGTAAACACTTTATTAAATCCAGCATCACAAATTGTGTGATTTTAAAGCAGTGGGAAAACTTATGCTCAAAGCCGCCATTAAAATCATTTTTTGTTGCAGAAACCTTGGTTACAGAGACCAAGAGTAACATGGCCCTCTAAACTATTTATCCTTTTACTGCTGGACACAACAAAGAGGTCATTTAACTTATTTAAACCACTGGTTACCATGACAAGCATTTGTGGTTCCACCCAACAGCAATAAAATAGTGTTTTTTATTACTGAGGACAGAATTATAATAGAATAATAATAGAATTATAATAAAATTATAATAATATTAAGAACTTGTATTTTAATAATAAGAACTTTGGAACATCTACACTGGCTTCCAGTACAATATCGAATACAATATAAACTGCTGGTGCTGGTTTTTAGATCTTTACACAGCCTCATACCTTCTTATCTTGAAAGTCTGCTTACATCATATACTTCAGAGAGAGACGATCGCTCATCTATTGCTGCTGTTTGAGTTGGTCATCTTCTAGATCTTCTAGACGCTGCCCACATGGCGCTGTTGGCTGGATATTTTTGATTGGTGGACTATTCTCAGTCCAGCAGTGACAGTGAGGTGTTTAAAAACTCCATTAGCACTGCTGTGTCTTTTCCACTCATACAGGTACAACACACACTAACACACCACAACCATGTCAGTGTCACTGCAGTGCTGAGAATGATCCACCACCCAAATAATACCTGCTCTGTGGTGGTCCTGTGGGGGTCCTGACCATTGAAGAACAGCAGGCAAGGGGGCTAACAAAGCATTCAGAGAAACAGATGGACTACAGTCAGTAATTGTAGAACTACAAAGTGCTTCTACATGGTAAATGGAGCTGATAAAATGGACAGTAAGTGTAGAAACAAAAAGGTGGTTTTAATGTTATGGCTGATCAGTATATATATATATATATATATATATATATATATATATATATATATATATATATATATATATATAAAGAAGTAAAAATAAAGACGTACCTACGACAGTAATGCCCAAGTTCAAGTGGGGGTTGGGTTAAAACAGGAAAAACAAAGTAAATGTCAAAATTATTTTGAATCTTCCTCTTCTGTCTTCTAGTCAGTGCCACCTCCTCAAAGCCATACAACATAGCAGCCTCACTACTGTCTTGTAAACTTCCATCTAATGTTTTATGACAAATCACTCCTACCACTCTATGCCACCCACTCCATTTTGCCTGCACGCTCTTTTACACTTTCCTACACTTGACCATTAATACTTAACTTTTATCACCACTTTTATCACCTCAACTCCTTGCAACTTAACATTTCTGCCACCCTCCTTCTCATTCATACACATGTACTCCTTTTTACTCTGGCTAACTTTTATCCCCCTTCTTTATAACTCATACATTCATCTCTCTAGGCTCTCCTCAACCTGCTCCCAATGTCATTCCATGGAGACTCCTGCTTAACCTCATCCGTCAGCCTGTCCGTGACCATCGCACACAATGATACAGTACTCATAAAACACCGTCCACATTTCTGTTGCCATTACTGAAGCCCTATTTCACATCAGGATCTTTCATGGATCCATTAGCAGCAAAGGTTGAGACTCCTTTTATTGTCAAATCATCTCTGGAAAGAAAACATCCAAAGAGTCCAAAACCTTGGACTTGCACTTCTAAGTAGACAGTGTAAATTACAGCTGACAGTTGACATGCATTTCAGAATGACCACCTTACATGCGCGACGGTTTGGTACTCATGTGTGACGAATCGAATAGCTGAATCGAATCGATAAGACTCATTCCCAAGAAGGAGTGAGAAAGAGACCACTGTTGGTGCGATAATTCGAAAATGGAAGAAATACAAGATCACAGTCAATCGCCCTCGCTCTGGAGCTCCATGCAAGATCTCACCTGGTGTGGTAAGAATGATTCTGAGAAAGGTGAGGTCAGTCCAGAATTACACGGGAGGAGCTTGTCAATGATCTCAAGGGAGCTGGGAGCACAGTCACCAAGAAAACCATTAGTAACACACTTCGCCGTAATGGATTGAGATCCTGCAGTGCCCGCAAAGTGCCTCTGCTCAAGAAGGCTCATGTACAGGCCCGTCTGAAGTTTGCCAATGAACACCTGAATGATTCAGAGAAAGCTTGGGAGAATGTGATATGGTCAGATGAGACCAAAATTGAGCTCTTTGGCATCAACTCCACTCGCCGTGTTTGGAGGCAGAGAAATGCCCAGTGGGGATGGTGTTCTTGGGGTCATATCCAGCATTTCTCTGCTCCCAGCTCCCTTGAGATCATTGACAAGCTCCTCCCGTGTAATTCTGGGCTGACCTCACCTTTCTCAGAATCATTCTTACCCCACCAGGTGAGATCTTGCATGGAGCTCCAGAGTGAGGGTGATTGACTGTGATCTTGTATTTCTTCCATTTTCGAATTATCGCACCAACAGTGGTCTCTTTCTCACCAAGCTTCTTGCTGATGGTCTTGTAGCCCATTCCAGCCTTGTGCAGGTCTACAATCTTGTCCCTGACGTCCTTTGATAGCTCTTTGGTCTTGCCCATGGTGGTTGAGAGATTTGAATGGAAGAAACTGATTCTGTGACAGGAGTCTTTTATACAGGGACAGGACTAATTTGTGTGCCTCATGGGCACATAACTGGTCTGTGGGGGTCAGAATTCTTGCTGGTTGGTAGGGGATCAAATACTTATTTCCCTTAATTAAATACAAATTAACTTATAACTTTTATTTAATGTTTTTTTTCTGGATTTTTTGTTGATATTCTGTCTCTCTCTGTTAAAATAAACCTTCCATAAAAATTATAGATTGTTCAAGTTTTTGTAAGGGGGTAAACTTACAAAATCAGCAGGGGATCAAATACTTATTTTCCTCACTGTACCTTTTTAGCCTGCTTTCACCTTGTTCATCAATGGTCAGGACCCCCACAGGACCACCACAGAGCAGATATTATTTAGGTAGTGCATCATTCTCAGCACTGCAGTGACAATGACATGTTGGTGGTGTGTTAGTGTGTGTTGTGCTCATGTGCTCATCGCTCATCTATTGCTGCTGTTTGAGTTGGTCAGATCTTCTAGACCTTCATCAGTGGTCACAGGACGCTGCCCACGGGGCGCCGTTGGCTGGGTATTTTTGGTTGGTGGACCATTCTCAGTCCAGCAGTGAGGTGAGTGACAGTGAGGTGTTTAAAAACTCCATCAGCACTGATGTGTCTCATCCACTCATACCAGCACAACACACACTAACACACCACCACCATGTCAGTGTCACTGCAGTGCTGAGAATAATCCACCTCCCTAATAATACCTGCTCTGTTGTGGTCATGTGGGGGTCCTGACCATTAAAGAACAGCATGAAAGGGGGCTAACAAAGCATGCAGAGAAACTGTTGGACTACAGTCAGTAATTGTTGAACTACAAAGTGCTTCTATATGGTAAGTGGAGCTGATAATATGGACAGTGCTGTAATGTTATGCCTGATCGGTGTATATTTGACTGTATAGTGTAGCTGAGAGTAACTTGTAGCTTAGCCAGCTATGTTATTAAACCCATTTTCTCAACACCACACTTAACACTTGCACTTTTACACCGGCATAACACACATCCCGGGGCATGAAACTCCATTTGAACAGTACTACAGACTAATACTAGTGAAAGGTCATGACTGATGCCAAATCACTCGTAAGGAATGCTAATAAGCAAACACATCTAACTCAAAATCTGACAGGTATCAGAATGTTATCAGAGAAGCTTAAATAAAAGTACAAAGAGTGGTGTGAGCAGCAGGCATGGACCTGCTTCACCTTCTGATCATGTGAAACAGCAGTGCTTTCACTTATACATGAAAGCCAGGACTGAAAAACACTGGTTTTGTCACTCATATGTGAAATTACTCAGCTAAGTGTGCTTTATTTACAGCTGAGCGGCGGCTACTGAGCTTCCTTTGAAAAGCCTAAATTTAAAAATGGAATGATATTTCTATTTCTAGCGTTCTCCTGACAAACAGTGGGGGCTAAAAGTCTGAAAACACTAATGCTTCTAAAAATGCTTCTATCTTGGCTTTTTAGACATAAATACAATATACAATGTACAATTCCAAATCAGAAAAAAAATTGGGACAGACTGGAAAATCCAAATTTAAAAAATGCAGTGTTTCTTACAGTTACTTTGACTTTTATTCTATTGCAGAGAAGTAGGGGCGGCACGGTGGCTTAGTGGGTAGCACTGTCGCCTCACAGCAAGGAGGTCCTGGGTTCGATCCCCAGGTGGGGCGGTCTGGGTCCTTTCTGTGTGGAGTTTGCATGTTCTCCCCGTGTCTGCGTGGGTTTACTCCGGGTGCTCCGGTTTCCTCCCACAGTCCAAAAACATGCAAGTGAGGTAAATTGGAGACACTGAATTGTCCAGGACTGTGTTCGATATAACCTTGTGAACTGATGAACCTTGTGTGAAGATAAACTACCGTTTCCTGTCATGAATGTAACCAAAAGTGTGGAACATGACGTTAAAATCCTAATAAACAAACAAACAGAGAAGTAGTAATTGGTCGTGTCTGAGAGACTGAGAGAGCTTATAGTCCGGATTTAGTGCCATCTGATTTCCTCCTTTTTGGACGCTCAAAGAAGCATTAAGGGGAAGAAGATTTTCATGTGATGATGATGTAAAAGCAGCGGTGCATCAGTGGAAAACTGAAAACTTTTTGCTGAGAAAAGTGATGTAATTTGTTTGTAAAATTCTTAATAAATAGAGTTAAAAAAGTACAGAAACTATTTGAAGAACCCTCGTACAAAGAGGCGGACACCTGTAGGAACATTAAAGCAGCCCTGACTGTTAAGACAAGTGTTTATTTTTAATTACATCAATAGCCAGGGCCTTTACCCCTCATCTGTGGGACACAGTGGACACTGTCAAAAATGCCCCGGAAGCAGAAAGATCTACAGAAAACATTAAACCAAGGAACTAAACCCACAAACAACTCATTGATCTTTAATCATCTAACTATATAAAATGGACAATCACTTGGACCCTAATATAATCGTATTAAAACTTGTGTAATCTAGGCGCTCGGGATAATCCGCTAGCTCACCAGTGCTGACAATCTGAGCTCCTGGGTTCGAATCTCGGCTCTGCTACTGGTCGGCTGGGTGACCTCTAGTAAGAATAGTTGTATATGTCTGGTGGGTGGGAAAGACCAGACAAAAGGATTGGGTTATCAACGCTGTGTAAGGAGTAAGGACCTTGATTGCTCAGGGCGCCTGTACTGACTGTGCGTACCGGAGGGGGCGCATGTCAGTTGAGAGGCGTCCTCAGTCAGCGGTGAAGGGTCGAATCAGTATAGAGGATGCAATCAGGGTAATTGGACACGTCTAGACTGGTGGATAAAATTTGGGGGGGGGGGGGGGGGGGGGGGGGGGGGGAGAGGAAAAGTATAAAAAAAAAAAAAAAAAAAAAAAAAAAAAAAAAAACCTTGTGTGATCAAATGTCACCAGAAATTGTACTAGCATTCGGAAAGCCACATAAATTGGCCTTGTGGTATACATTTTAGCCCAGGCGTAAACTGATCAGCATTAAAAAAAAAATCTGTAATTACTTAACTGTATTATTTAAGGATTATCAAATGCTATCAGGGGTAATTTCTGGGGGAAAAAAAACAGTTCTTACTGGAGAATTACCATCACAAGTGCCGGATGTAGAGCTTTTAAGATTTCTCAGGAAATTGGGCTTCCTTAAGAGGGTGTCCGAAACAAACCAAGCCAGTATAAACCAAACAAAGATAACACATAAGTCACCAACATGCCTGGGAGCAAAGTTAGAATTTCAGAATTTCAGTCCATTAGCCCATTATGTCAGCTCCACTTACCATATAGAAGCACTTTGTAGTTTTACAATTACTGACTGTAGTCCATCTGTTTCTCTACATACTTTATTAGCCTGCTTTCACCCTGTTATTCAATGGTCAGGACCCCCACAGGACCACTACAGAGCAGGTATTATTTAGGTGGTGGATAATTCTCAGCACTGCAGTGACACTGACATGGTGGTGGTGTGTTAGTGTGTGTTGTGCTGGTATGAGTGGATCAGACACAGCAGCGCTTATGGAGGTTTTAAACACCTCACTGTCACTGCTGGACTGAGAATAGTCCACCAACCAAAAATATCCAGCCAACAACACCCTGTGAGCAGCGTCCTGTGACCACTGATGAAGGTCTAGAAGATGACCAACTCAAACAGCAGCAATAGATGAGCAATCGTCTCTGACTTTATATCTACAAGGTGGACCAACTAGGTAGGAGTGTCTAATAGAGTGGACAGTGAGTGGACACGGTATTTAAAAACTCCAGCAGCGCCGCCGTGTCTGATCCACTCATACCAGCACAACACACACTAACACACCACCACCATGTCAGTGTCACTGCAATGCTGAGAATCATCCACCACCCAAATAATACCTACTCTGTGGTGGTCCTGACCATTGAAGAACAGGGTGAAAGCAGGTTAAAAAAGCATGTAGAGAAACAGATGGACTACAGTCAGTAATTGTAGAACTACAAAGTGCTTTTATATGGTAAGTGGAGCTTATAAAATGGACATTGTATGTAGAAACCAGTAGGTGGTTTTAAGGTTATGGCTGATCGGTGTATGTCCAAAAGCGTAATTACGTAACAAATGCACCATAAAGTGTATTTTCTTTTTAAATAATTGGAAACCAAGATAGGGTAGAGGTGTAGGTAGCAACGCCAACATAAACAAACAGTAAGCACCATGTCCTTCATTCCAACAGAAGAACAGAATTTATTAATCACACTGGGAAAAACCAAGCCCTTCTCGCAGTAAGCATCAAAACGTGACCTATTATGAACAGACGTTATTTTTAAACTGAAGCGTCTGCCTTATTGCCACCCATAAGCCTATTTACACATTCCGGTCTGGAGGAAAAAAAGGGCTCATCAATCATAAGTCACTGTGATGGACATTAAATACTAGAGGTTTGGGTTACAGAACAGCAGTAAGTTAAGACATGGTTTCACACTCGGTTTCACCAAGGACGGATTAAGGATAGTCTGGGCCCCTGGGCAAAGAGTTCAAACTGCTTGAAATTGCTTATCTTAAATTGAAATAATTGCAAAATTGCTAAATTAATTTGTGTCTCTGCGCTTAAGAGAAATTAAACATAATAATTTTGAAACGATACAAATTCAGAAACATTAAGTAAGGGCCTGAATCGCATATTTGCAACAAAACGTCTGTTATGAAATATGGTAACTTGCCTGGCAATTTGTAGGTCCCTAGAAAGTCAAGGAGCCATGGTAAACGACTTCTATGGAAGTCTAGGGCCCCATAGCAGGGGCCCTCGTGATCAAGGGCCCTCTAATGGTATGCCCTGCTCTTCTCTAGGGCCCCCTGGTAGGGGCTCTCATAACCAGGGCCCTCTAAAAATATGCCCCCCTCTTTCCTAGGACCCCTAATAGCCAGAAGTCGAAGTCAGAGCAGTGCCACAACGCCTCATCCATTTTCATAAGGGGCCCAAAAGCATAGCTAGGGCCCCCAAAAGCATGGCTAGGGGCCCCAAAAGCATGGCTAGGGGCCCCAAAAGCATGGCTAGGGCCCCTAAGAGGCCCTGGGGTCAAAGTCCCTAATAGTCAGAGGATCCTTAAAATGGAGGGCCCTCGGAAATAAAAAATATATTGTGTCATAAATGTTGATAGGCATCGCAAAATGTTTTGGGCCAGGGCCCCCCCGGGGCCCCCTGACCTCAAGGGCCCCTGGGCGCTGGCCCCACTGGCCCGGTCAGTAATCCAGCCATGGGTTTCACACAGCAGGACAGAGGATCATGGAATGACGCTGCATGTTCGGCTGCCAGAGGAATTCATTCTGTATAATTGGTCAATTTTTTGCATATTTTGTAAGAATCAAGGTGCAAAATCATTTATACAGGGAGCTATGGTTATGCAGCTATACATTTCCACTAACCCACCACTGATGAGGGTTGGAGGGGACAGTATTGACCTAGTGGGTAGAGCTTTGAGCCATTAATCAAAGGTTGAGTTCAAATACAGTTAATGTTGGACGCTTGAACAAGGCTGTTAACCCTCTGAGTTCCTGTAGTCTGCACTGCATCCCACAGGGTACGTGGGGGAAGATCCATAGAGCGAACACGACAATCAAGGTGGTCCCACAGATGCTCAATTGGGTTAAAGTATAGGGAATTAGAGGGCCAGGGTAGTACTTGGATCATAATCTCACAACCAATGTCGGACAGTTCTAGCCGTGTGACATGCCCGCGATTCCATCCACCCAGGGAAGACAATCAGCATGTATGGTTGTACTTGATCTGCAAGGATGGATTCATACCCAAATCGGTTGAGAGTGCCTTCCACATGGATGCATGGGCCCAGAGAATGCCACGTAAACATTCCCCAGACCATAACGCTCCCACCACCAGCTTGTGTTCCTCCAGCAATGGTGGCAAGAAGAATGCCTTTATTTGTCATACACAGACGTACAGTACAACAAAATTCTTTCTTCGCGTATCCCAGCTTATTTGGAAGCTGGGGTCAGAGCACAGGGTCAGCCATTGTACGGCGCCCCTGGAGCAGAGAGGGTTAAGGGCCTTGTTCAAGGGCCCAACAGTGGCTGCATGGCAGAGCTGGGATTGAAACTCTCAACCTTTCAGTTGATAGCCCAAAGCCCTACCAACTAGGCTACCACTGGTGTTTGTTCTCTGATGTTTCTCACCTGACAAGCCAACGTCTATCCGTTCGATGAAGCAGAAAACGTGACTCATCGGAGAAGGCAACCGTTTGCCAAACATCGTAGGTGCAATTCCAATACTGGCATGAAAATTGAAGCCTTTTCTGTCGAGGTGCAGTGACCATCCGTCTGCTTCGGAGCCCCATACACAGTGGAGTTCACTGAACTGTTGTTTTAGACACAACTGGTAGCCCTCTGGTTCATCAAGGACAGTTGTAGCCTTGCGGTTAAGGTACTGGACTAGTAATTGAAAGGTCGCTGGTTCAAGCCCCACCACTGCCAGGTTGTCACTGTTGGGCCCTTGAGCAAGGCCCTTAACCCTCAATTGCTTAGACCAGGGGTTTTCAACCTTTTTGGACGTGCGCCCCCCTTCATGTGCCAGCCGCGACTTGCGTTCTATGTTATGTATGAATTAACATTTTCCATCACATTGTGCAGACAGCCTATCGCACACCCTATATACCCACCAAGCCAGCTCACGAAATGTGACTTCCTTCATGAGCTACGTACTGCTGCCATCAAAAGTGGTCATAATTATGTGACTTGACTGTGTATATGGCAAATTAAGGCATTCCATCTGCCCTAGATTATTATTATCATCATAATCACCATCATCAGGAGGGGTATCCAGCAAAAACCTGTGCCAAGGCGAGTACTCGGACCACAATTGTTCGCTGTGGTGACTCGTAACACAGGAGCAGACTTAGCTTGTCTAATCCATACATGTTACGTCTCTCTGTAAGTATCCACCACTGGCAAGTAGACAGACATAGTTGTTGGCGGCACTCATGTCAAAGAAGAAGGAAGAGGCATGGTAATAGCCTGCAGCCCTTCAAGGGCAGCGTGGGTGTCATTCAAAGCATCTGAACTACAAGGTAAAACAAGCTACAAAATCCAACACAGCAAAAATGAAAAAAAAAATAAAAACATAAAGAATTACTTGTGTTCATGGTGCAGTTCAAAGAAATAAAGACTGTGGGTGATGTGGATGTTAGATGCGGTGGCGTCTATCAGGACGTTTAAATGCAAAATTAGGGTCAAAAACAGTTCTGGAATTTATTCTAGTAATGTTACATTGTTTTTAAGTCTGATGAAATTAGATAGAGCACAACAAACAAGTTATACGGTCCATTCCATCCATTATTCATGGTTATACTGACTGCCAAAGCTGAGAGGATGGTTTCTAAACCTTAGCAAGCAAAAGTAGGCTCTGTGAAACATTTATGTTTAAAAGAAGAAAAAAGCCACATGAGGTGTGGTTGGAACTTCCTGCTGTATTATTACTAGCAGTAAGTCATATCTGAATATTCCCTATATATGTAATTTTATGTAAATAATGTATAGTCAAGAGGCAAAAGCAAACTGCCAATCAGCATGGCGGATCCAGGCAGAAACGCACCCTTACTTTCTAAGCCGCTTATCCTAATCAGGGTCGCAGGGGTGCTAGAGCCTATCCTAGCTCTCAATGGGCGCAAGGCACACAGAAACATGGGAATTGAACCCAGGACCTTCTTGCTGTGAGTCACTGTGTCACCACTAGGCAGAAACTGAATAACATAAATTGAACTCATATGAGTAAATTCTTCAACGTGTGTTAGATCAAAGCAGCAACATTTAAGACTATACCACTAGCTTACTACTTGTTAACTAGTTCTGAAGCTAATCTATTAATTAACGTTGAAACCACCTTCTTGTTTCTACACTCACTGTCTAGTTTATCAGCTCCACTTACCATATAGGAGCACTTTGTAGTTCTACAATTACTGACTGTAGTCCATCTGTTTCTCTGCATGCTTTATTAGCCCTCTTTCATGCTGTTCTTCAATGGTCAGGACTCTCCCAGGACCACCACAGAGCAGGTATTATTTAGGTGGTGGATCATTCTCAGCACTGCAGTGACACTGACATGGTGGTGGTGTGTTAGTGAGTGCTGTGGGTGGATCAGACACAGAAGCGCTGCTGAAGTTTCTAAATCCCTCACTGTCACTGCTGGACTGAGAATAGTCCACCAACCAAAAATATCCAGCCTACAGCACCCCATGGGCAGCGTCCTGTGACCACTGATGAAGATCTAGAAGATGACCAACTCAAACAGCAGCAACAGATAAGCGATCGTCTCTGACTTTACATCTACAAGGTGGACCAACTAGGTAGGAGTGTCTTATAGAGTGGACAGTAAGTGGACACACTATGTAAAAACTCCAGCAGCGCTGCTGTGTCTGATCCACTCATACCAGCACAACACACACTAACACACCACCACCATGTCAGTGTCACTGCAGTGCTGAGAATCATCCACCACCTACATAATACCTACTCTGTAGTGGTCCTTAGAGAGGTGGTTTTAATGTTATGGCTGATCGGTGTATATATGACAAATAAAGATGTTCTGTTCTATTCTATGTCTGTGACTGTATGATTACACATTGCTTAAACTGCAATAGGCTTTAATGCTGCATTACAAGGAAGAAGTTCCTGCTTCAAACTCTGCACCAGGAAATATTCCACTCTAAACTCAGGACTGAGTCAGGACTGGGTGCAATCATAATAATAATGATTATTATTATTAGGATTTTAATGTCATGTTTTACACTGTTGCTACAGTCATGGCAGGACAGGTAGATACAGGTTACACATGATTCATCAGTTCAATGCAATGTCACGGGCAATTTTGTTCTTCCAGTTCACCTCACTTGCACGTCTTTGGACTGTGGGAGGAAACCCACGCAGACACGGGGAGAACATGCAAACGAATAAATCGAAATCTATGATACATTTATGCATACTGAGCCAGGAACGGCGAGCACAACTCCCACCAGTAAAGCACTCCTCGCCTCTGCTTCTCCGAGCTCCGGGGATAAACGCTTTACAGCTCAGAGCTGTCCAGAGGTCAGAAACAACTAACAGTCTACTGACAGCGAACTGGCCAGACTTGATGTGAGAATCTCATCCGTGTTAGTCTTGCACAAAAGAAAGCGCTACGTGAGGGCTTGGCATTTAGCCATAAACAAATAACATCCCTAACCAATAAAAACAAATCCATCTTCCAGCCTGTCAGCTCAACTGTCTCTGTCATGAAGGAAAATAAAGAAACAAAGGGGGGAAATATCGGATCTGCAAGAACACAGCGTGAGAGACGATATCGTGTTTTCAGGAATCTCAGAACGCTCACCTAAAAACCTGGAACGTCCGATTTTACAGCAACACAACATGAAGATCAACCTGAAAAAAATTACATTTCACAACGTAAGTGGCGTTTATGACGTTTTATTTCAAAATACACTGATCAGCCATAACATTAAAACCACCTGCTTGTTTCTACACTCACTGTCCATTTTATCAGCTCCACTTACCATATAGAAGCACTTTGTAGTTCTACAATTGCTGACTGTAGTCCATCATGCTTTGTTAGCCCCCTTTCATGCTGTTCTTCAATGGTCAGGACTCTCCCAGGACCCCCACAGAGCAGGTATTATTTAGGTGGTGGATCATTCTCAGCACCGCAGTGACAATGACATGGTGGTGGTGTGTTAGTGTGTGTTGTGCTGGAATGAGTGGATCAGACACAGCAGCGCTGCTGGAGTTTTTAAATACCGTGTCCACTCACTGTCCACTCTATTAGACACTCCTACCTAGTTGGTCCACCTTGTAGATGTAAAGTCAGAGACGATCGCTCATCTATTGCTGCTGTTTGAGTTGGTCATCTTCTAGACCTTCATCAGTGGTCACAGGACGCTGCCCACGGGGCGCTGTTGGCTGGATATTTTTGGTTGGTGGACTATTCTCAGTCCAGCAGTGACAGTGAGGTGTTTAAAAACTTCATCAGCGCTGCTGTGTCTTATCCACTCATACCAGCACAACACACACTAACACACCACCACCATGTCAGTGTCACTGTCATAATACCTGCTCTGTAGTGGTTCTGTGGGGGTCCTGACCATTGAAGAACAGCATGAAAGGGGGCTAACAAAGCATGCAGAGAAACAGCTGGTCTACAGTCAGTAATTGTAGAACTACAAAGTGATCCTATATGGTAAGTGGAGCTGATAGAATGGACAGTGAGTGTAGAAACAAGGAGGTGGTTTTAATGTTATGGCTGATCAGTTTATATAAACAGCTTAAAATCTGAGTTTAAATTTAAATCTTTAAAAAAATGCACGTTTTAAATTTTCTCCGAATTTGGCATGCTACACTTTTCCTGTAATGACAGAGTACATTCGAGCTGGCATGGACTCCACAACTTTATGCAAAATAGTCATGAGTCATGCCTTTGGCTTGATCTATGCCTTGACATGTGATCACAGAGATGCTCAGACAGGTCCTTGATCTTCAGGGCTTGGTTTTTTTGCTGACAATGCAGTTTAAATAGTGGGACCTCAGTGAGTCAGTGGATGATACAGACAACACGGGACTGCACTACATAATATGCCATTTGCTGTGAAGTTCAAAATGTAGTGTAGTGTGCAAGTGACTCATGTTTACTGGTTCATTTGCACTATGAGGCAGTCCTAGCAACCCTCCGGCAATTCAGTTAGCAATCGGTTAATCAAAATGTCCAAGATTTCGAATTCTAAAGCAGCTAAAAACGTGACTCAGGTAACTAAGTTTGGAGAACTCCCAAATGATTCTGTGGATGCAGAAGTGGGGGTGTCAAAACACGGACATCATTCAAATTCTGTAATTTAATGTGTAATTTAATGACTGCCATCAACTGTGGCACTTTTCTGTAAAAAGCCGTAAAATCTGTGATTTTTAAAAAACGAGGTCTGTGAAATTAAGCAATTCATCCTGTGAATTTAGTAACTATAACTATAACACAGATAGATACTTTATTAATCCTGAAGGATCTAGGGAAAACAACACCTCAACAACTCAAGGATGTATGCAAGGATCCTGTTTGTGGACTTCACCTCTGCATTCAACACCATCATCTGCTCCAAACTCTCAACGCGCTCTGTCCTCCGCCATCTGTCTGTGATCACCAGCCTCCTAACAGGCAGGACACAACAGGTGAGGCTGGGAAAGAGTAATCTCTCAATCACTTTACTCTCTCTACTCCAACGACTCAACTCCACCTCGACTGCTACAGACACAACAGTTAAACTCCTGAAGTTTGCAGACGACACTACAGTCATCGGACTCGTTCAAAATAGAGATGAGTCTGCATGTCAGCAGTAGGTTGAATGACTGGTGTTCTGGAGCAGTCAGATGAACACTAGTGGACACTAGAGACAACCCTTAATCCTGCTCCCAATAACAATATCAAACAGCACTGTGAATAAAGTATGTATCTATCTGTCCGTCCGTCCGTCTGTCCATCCATCTATCTGTCCATTCATCTATCTATCAGGGCCCAGCAAAGGATGTTTTTTTCTTTGCAACTGAGAATCCATGGTCTGCCACAGGAACTGTTCTACACTGCAGTCATTGATTCTATCCTGGGCACATCCCACACTGTATGGTTTGGATCAGCCACAAAATAGGACAGAATCAGACTGCAGTAAGCTGTGGGAACAGCGGAGAAAGCCTCAAAGCTTCCCTGACCACTCTCTAGGAAGAAAGCACAGACTCCTTACACCCTGGACACAACCTTTATCACCCCCTCCCCTCCGGCAGGCGCTTCCGAATCCTGCAAACAAAAACTAACAGACAGTTTTTTTCCCATATGCCATTGCACTCATAAATAACTGACCTGTGTCACAAACACACATAACCACACACAACTGTTTCCTGTATTGCTTAACACTCAACAACATCAGTACATTTTCAACTTATTACATATGAACGCTCAGTAGTATTATTTACATGCCATACTTGTACTATTTGTACACTAATTTTAAATTCTATTTCTATTTAATTATTATTACTATTTATTAAATACTTGGCCAATAAAGCTGATTATTATTCTGTTACAGGCAAAAACCAGGGAGATTCACTCGAAAGAGGCCCGGAATATTCTACTGTAACTTCCGTTACAAAAATATGCTACATACCTTGACGTATGTGTAATCGATTGCATGACATGCAATGTTCAAAGTCAAAGTTTGCTTTATTGTCAATACTGCAATATGTACAGGACATACAGAGGATTGAAATTACGTTACTCTCAGACCCATGGTGCAACACTAAACATTATATAAACACTAAACCTAAAATATATGAAAGATATAAAAATTGAATAAACCCACTAAAACACAAAAATATATTTACACTGAAACTTAAAATAGGAAAAATATAGGTTTAAACTTAAAATATAAAAAATATAGATCTTAACTTCAAACATAAAAAATATAGGTCTTAACTTAAAATATAAAAAATATAGGTCTTAACTTAAAATATAAAAAATATAGGTCTTAACTTAAAATATAAAAAATATAGGTCTTAACTTAAAATATAAAAAATATAGGTCTTAACTTAAAATATAAAAAATATAGGTCTTAACTTAAAATATAAAAAATATAGGTCTTAACTTAAAATATAAAAAATATAGGTCTTAACTTAAAATATAAAAAATATAGGTCTTAAGTTAATATATGAAAAATATAGGTCTTAACTTCAAATATTAAAAATATAGGTCTTAACTTAAAATATTAAAAATATAGGTCTTAACTTCAAATATTAAAAATATAGGTCTTAACTTAAAATATTAAAAATATAGGTCTTAACTTAAAATATTAAAAATATAGGTCTTAACTTAAAATATGAAGAATATAGGTCTTAACTTAAAATATAAAAAATATAGGTCTTAACTTAAAATATAAAAAATATAGGTCTTAACTTAAAATATAAAAAATATAGGTCTTAACTTAAAATATAAAAAATATAGGTCTTAACTTAAAATATTAAAAATATAGGTCTTAAGTTAATATATGAAAAATATAGGTCTTAACTTCAAATATTAAAAATATAGGTCTTAACTTAAAATATATAAAATATAGGTCTTAACTTAAAATATTAAAAATATAGGTCTTAACTTAAAATATGAAGAATATAGGTCTTAACTTCAAATATGAAGAATATAGGTCTTAAGTTAATATATAAAAAATATAGGTCTTAAGTTAATATATAAAAAATATAGGTCTTAAGTTAATATATGAAAAATATAGGTCTTAAGTTAATATATGAAAAATATAGGTCTTAACTTAAAATATGAAGAATATAGGTCTTAAGTTAAAATATAAAAAATATAGGTCTTAACTTCAAATATAAAAAATATAGGTCTTAACTTAAAATATGAAGAATATAGGTCTTAAGTTAATATATGAAAAATATAGGTCTTAAGTTAATATATGAAAAATATAGGTCTTAACTTAAAATATGAAGAATATAGGTCTTAAGTTAATATATGAAAAATATAGGTCTTAACTTCAAATATAAAAAATATAGGTCTTAACTTAAAATATAAAAAATATAGGTCTTAACTTAAAATATAAAAAATATAGGTCTTAACTTAAAATATGAAAAATATAGGTCTTAACTTAAAATATGAAGAATAGAGGTCTAAAATATGAAAAATACAGCTCCTCCCAGCTTACAGAGGAAGTAGAGGCGCTGATGAGCGTCTCTACTCCTAGGAACGTCCTAGGATGTTGGAAGTAATCTCCATTTTCTGCCAGACAATTTTGCCCTTTTTGCAGCTCTCTGACATAAGACCTCATCGATTGTGTCCTGCGACATTTTTGGACGGCCTCCGCCATGAGAAAATATCGATGATCCTGTCGTTTTCAGTGTCCTTACCATCTACTGAACAGCACTCTTTAGAAGAACATTATGAACCCCATACTTCTTCCTAAATTCACTCTGACATCTCTTAAACGAATGAGTGACCCAATAGGTGTGCACCTTGAAGATGCGCTGCTCAGTAATGTCCACCATCCTGATGAGAAGTCAAGTGACTGAGTGAAGGGGTACGGGGTATGCACCGGGAAGTTGCAAACGGAGGTTAAATGTTGTGACGGCTGTCCAGGCATCCCGGCTTGTTCGAAGCTCCATAATGAGCACACTGCACGTTGTTTCGTTCAGATCACTTCATCCTACGAAGAGTTATTACAGAATATTTGGGGCCTCTTTCAAGTAAATCATCCTGTTCAATAACTTTGATTAGTAAAATCTTTTGTTTCTATACGTCAGTTCAATGAACAAATCACTGATCGTTCCTTTTATTGCATTTTACAAAATGTCCCAAGTCTTTTGTGAATAGGGTTTGTATATTGCATTAATAATGCTACATTATGATAATACATAAACATTCACTGACCAGGCATAACATTATGACCACTGACAGGTGAAGTGAAAAACACTGCTTATTTCTTCATCACGGCACCTGTTAGTGGGTGCGATATATTTGGTCGCAAGTGAACATTTTATCCTCAAAGTTGACATGTTGGAAGCAGGAAAAATGGGCGAGCGTAAGGATTTGAGCAAGTATCACAAGGGCCAGATTGTCATGGCTAGACGACTGGGTCAGAGCATCTCCAAAACTGCAGCACTTGTGGGGTGTTCCCGGTCTGCAGTGGTCAGTATCTATCAAAGGTGGTCCAAGAAAGGAACAGTGGTAAACCGACGACAGGGTCATGGGCGGCCAAGGCTCATTGGTGCACGTGGGGAGCGAAGGCTGACCCGTGTGGTCAGATCCAACAGACGAGCTACTGTAGCTCAGATTGCTGAAGAAGTTAATGCTGGTTCTGATAGAAAGGTGTCAGAATACACAGTGCAGCACAGTTGCAGGGCTGTTTTGGAAGCAAAAGGGGAACCAACACAATATTAGGAAGGTGGTCAGGAATGTTACGCCTCATCGGTGAATAACATGTATTGATTTTAAAATTCTGTGTGCATTGATGATCAATACCTTTAAGTTTATTAACCAGTCAATTAGAAGTATTAGAATGACTATAACAAAAACACAGTTAAACAATCAGAAATTACTTTTTCCTGTTTGGCAGTTTTAGACGTTTATCTGATTGTTAATCTGGCTAGACCTCGCACCAAGCATTAACACCTAATGTGTTTATGACCTAGTCAGACATCATGTTTCTATTAGCTTCTTCCAACACTCATTCTGGGGAAAAAATAAAAGAAACTGACTCACTCGCTTTCTTAATCGCTTATCCAATTAGTGTCATTAGTGTGTGTGTGTGTGTGTGTGTGTGTGTGTGTGGGGGGGGGGGGGGGTGGTGTCTCCAGTTAACCCGACTGCATGTTTTTGGACTGTGGGAGGAAACCGGAGCCCCCGAAGGAAACCCACGCAGACACGGGGAGAACATGTACACTCCACACAGAAAGGACCTGGACCACCCCGCCTGGGGATCAAACTCAGGACCTTCTTGCTGTGAGGCGACAGTGCTACCCACCGAGCCACCGTGTCGCACAAAAAAACACACACCCATTCACCTATAGGGCAATTCAGTGTCTCCAATTAACCTGACTGCATGTTTTTGGATTGTGGGAGGAAACCGGAGCTCTCGGAGGAAACCCACGCAGACACAGGGAGAACATGAAAACTCCAGACGACCCCGACTGCGGATCGAACCCAGGACCTTCTTGCTGTGAGGCGACAGTGCTACCCACCGAGCTGCCCAGTAAAAGAAACATAAAAGTGAAATATGCCAATGTCACGAGATTTCAATTAGTTTTTTCTAATGTTACATTTTTAAGCTATAGAATCTATAGCTTTCTATATATAGAAAATAAATAAATAAAAAAGACGTATTCAGGCTTGTTCCCTAAAAAGAATGTGTAAAGAACCAATTTTCACTTTACATCAACAAAACATTACATTAAAATAAAGGTTTTTGATGTAATTTACAGTCCTGTGCAAAATTTTGCACAGGACTGTAAATGTATTTAAATACTAAATTAATCAAATAAAAACTAGGATCCACTCAAAGCTTCATTTATTCATAAAACGTGTCCATCAAAGTAAATAAACCGCCAGTCAGGTGCTTCCAGAAATACAGTATATTAGCAAAAGTATGTGGACACCTGGCAATGACTTTGTGAACCTTAATGTACTTCCCATTCTAAAACCACAGACATGCTGCACAGACAGGCCCTGCTTCTCCCAACACCTTCTATGAACCACTGCATCCCTCCCCTAGCTTGTAATCAACATCCTAATTCATTCCAAAGGTGTTCAGAGGGGTTGTAGTCAAGGTTCTGTGGAGTTCCTCTGGCCCAAAATGATCTATGTCTATGGAAGAAATGATTGCCTAAGTTGGAAGCATACCATTACTTTTGTATAATTCATTATATGTACCTGTTAATCATTGGAAGGTGTGTCCACATACTTTTGATCATGTAGTGTAGATCGGGGGAGGGGGTCTTATGGGCTAGATAGAGAGGTCTGGGAGTTGGATGGTCACTCAAAAGTGCTTCCAATGTAAATTTTTTGTTGTTTTTAAACAGTTTTGTACAAAAAGCACTAATCAGACAAACAACTACACGTGTTATTAAAAAGCATAATGGCTTTTAGCAGAGTGCTGTTTCGAGTGGCTTTATTATCTGTAGTGTTTTAATGCAGCAGAGGTGAAATCACAGGTCCATATGCACCCCAGTCACACGGCTTAGAGAGTGCATTAGCACTGCTACCGTTGGTGGCTTGGCAAACATGTAAATACGTCAATCTCGATGGTTTCAAAAGCTTTTTGCAGCTGTCACGTATCACTTCGCTCCAGGCAGGGACAGAATCCAATCTAAACAGTCATGCTGCTGATAGTCCCGGTTCTCAGATATTAGACAGTCGAACATGAAAGGATCGGCGAAACTCTGATGACACAAATGAAGTGAATGATTTTGTAAACTAGAAAGGTTGTCAGAGTGTCTACTTTAATGTGCGGATGTAGGTGAACAGGTCGTCGGGTTAAGTTTTCGCAGTTGTACAAGCAAGAGGCTGTTAATGTTATTCCATCATCAGTCTCAGAACATACAGAACTAATAATATGATGAAAAAAAAAAACATACATATCAAGGTATAACCCAGAAAAGTAAAAAAAAGTGTTTATCTGACCGAGGAACTGATCAGAATTGATGGTGTCTAGGTTTGGACAAAACATGATTTGTATTGCATTAAATCAGAGCTCAAGGCAGCCAAAAAATATTTATGTATATAGCCATAACATTAAAACCACCTCCTTGTTTCTACACTCACTGTCCATTTTATCAGCTCCACTTACCATATAGAAGCACTTTGTAGTTCTACAATCACTGTCTGTAGTCCATGTGTTTCCCTGCATGCTTTGTTAGCCCCCTTTCATGCTGTTCTTCAATGGTCAGGACTCTCACAGGACCACTACAGAGCAGGTATTATTTGGGTGGTGGATCATTCTCAGCACTGCAGTGACACTGACATGGTGGTGGTGTGTTAGTGTGTTGTGCTGGTATGAGTGGATAAGACACCTCACATCACTGTCACTGCTGGACTGAGAATATTCCACCAACCAAAAATATCCAGCCAACAGCACCCCGTGGGCAGTGTCCTGTGACCACTGATGAAGGTCTAGAAGATGACCAACTCAAACAGCAGCAATAGATGAGTAATCGTCTCTGACTTTACATCTATAAGGTGGACCAACTAGGTAGGAGTGTCTAATAGAGTGGACACGGTGTTTTAAAAACTCCAGCAGCACTGCTGTGTCTGATCCACTCATACCAGCACAACACACACTAACACACCACCACACCATGTCAGTGTCACTGCAGTGCTGAGAATCCTCCACTACCTAAATAATACCTACTCTGTGGTGGTCCTGTGGGGGTCCTGACCATTGAAGAACAGGGTGAAAAACAGATGGACTACACTCTCCATCAGTAACTGTAGAACTACAAAGTGCTTCTAAATGGTAAGTGAAGCTGATAAAATGGACAGTGAGTGTAGAAATAAGGAGGTGGTTTTAATGTCATGGCTGGTCAGTGTATATATATACAATTACTAAAAGAAACATGACAGCCATGGGATTTAGCACCGTCTTAAAACTGCTAGAGTGCTATAATTAAATCTGTGACACCATGAGGTGAAGAGAACAGAACAGACACACAAAACAACCAACAGACGAGGAGGCGAGGGACAGGCCACGCCGTGACTAAAAAAAGAAACGCACACAGTCCAAGAGGCATCCTGAGCTCGAGCTGAGGAACACACAAAGAACGCCTTAGTGAAGTCACTTCCGTTAATTGTCTTTGATTCTAAATAAAACAACTGACAGTGTCTCCCGAGTGTTAAACACTACTGATCCAGTGCTTTCCAACAATAAACAAATCCTAAAAAAAACACACATTCTGCGCATCCAGAATTCTGGGGCATTAAAAAGTACCTAATTTTGTGCTTCTCTCTTTTTATACTGGAATTTCACACCTTGTTTGCCGCCCATCATTGGCCCCAGGGTCAAAAAATCCCTAAAAACGTGACTCTCACAGTAAAAATAACCGAACAAAACAGTTTCCTTCTCACATGCATAAACAATCTGTCAGGAAAACCAACAGAGGCGCATCCCGTGCCCTAAACAGTTGTATAAAAGTAGTCCGATGGCACACAAACAAGGTTAATCGGTGCTTAAAATGCGCTCGATCTCCTCCAGCCTCTTCAACGCGGCCTCTCTTTTCTTTTCTATGTCTTTAATCTCTTGTGTGGATTTACTCTTAGTCCTCCTGTCGGGCTGGCTGTTGTCCAGCATCTTCTCCTGGCCGTCGGGGCTTTTGGCGGGGGAGGATTTCCGCAAATTCTTCTCCCTCCCTGCCTCTTCCCCTACTCCCGACGTGCCTGGCCGCCCTTCGTCCTCCTCTTCCTCCGAGTCGCCTCCCGGCCGCTGCTGTTTGCGATCGTTCTGCTGCTTCTTTCCTGCAGCCTCCGCTCCCTCTAGCGGCGCCTGAGGCCTCCCGGCAGCAGCGATTTTTGAGCGGACGATAGCAAGGTGCCGCTGTACGTACTCCTCGTGCGGAGCCATGGCCAGCGTCTCCTGGAGGCATTGCTCAGCCCGGGCGAGCTGCCGCTCCTCGAAGTACACCACGCACAGGTTGTGCTTGGCCTGCACGTTGCTCGGATCGGACCGCAGGATGCGCTCGAAGGCGTCACGGGCGCCCTGCGTATCCTTCAGCTGGTTCATTAAAATGTCACCCTTTAGGATGAGGCCCTTGGCGTGCTCTGGATGGTAGTGCAGGAGTTCGTCCAGGACGGTCAGAGCGTCGCGTTCGCGCCGGCCCTGGGCCAGGAGGAGTGCCAGGTTGAAGAGGGCACTGCGGAAGCCTGGCTGCAGAGCGATGGCTTTGCGCATCCAGCGCTCTGCTGCTTCGTTTTCCTCAGCATCCATGGCCAGCATGCCCAGGTTAAAGTAGCCGTTGGCGTCGTTGGGCTGCTCCTCCACGTAGCTCAGGAAGCGGCGGTTTGCTTCAGGGCGGAGCTTTGCCTCACCTGTGATACAGAAGCATCAGCAAAAGTTAAATCCTGTTATAACCACAACAGTGATTCTCCTGGCATGCAGTAAAGAACAAATAATTTTATTATATTCATTAAAAATCCAAATTCAAATTCACTGTGTACCAGATCCTATAATAATCCTATAATAATTAAAATAGATTATAACGTGGCTTTCCATGTACAATACGGCTATGTGGGCCATGGCTGTTATCATGACCTACATATGCAGGAAAAAAGGGGGTGGGGGGGGGTCATGCCATATCATCAACTGATGGGAACACTAATCGATTCTAACATTTTGGAAAGCTAGTGAGTGGAACTATATTGCCAAAAGTATTCGATCGTCTGCCTTCACACGCATGTGAACTTGAGTGACTCCCATTCTTAATCCATAGGGTTTAATATGATGTCGGCTCACCCTTTGCAGCTATAACAGCTTCAACTCTCCTGGGAAGGCTTTCCACAAGGTTTAGGAGTGTGTTTATGGGGATTTTTGACCATTCTTCCAGAAGCGCATTTGTGAGGTCAGACACTGATGTTGGATGAGAAGGCCAGGCTCACAGTCTCCGCTCTAATTCATCCCAAAGGTGTTCTATCAGGTTGACTTTGGAATATTTAGTAGCGAGGAAATTTCATGACTGGACTTGTTGCACAGGTGGCATCCTATCACGGTACCATGCTGGAATTCACTGAGCTCCTCAGAGCGACCCATTCTTTCACAAATGTTTGTAGAGGCAGTCTGCATGCCTAGGTGCTTGGTTTTATACACCTGTGGCCATGGAAGTGATTGGAACACCTGAACTCTATGATTTGGATGGGTGAGTGAATACTTTTGGGAATATAGCGTATTTTGTGATTGCGGCCTTGTTGTGGGCACTGTGTCTGCACTGGCAGGTTGTAATAAGTGGCCAAAAATTAGACATGTGTCTGAAAGGGCATGTGGTGACTCGGCTCTCTTTGATCAGATCAGGAACATTTTGTACTCTTGACTTTTAGCACGTGTGTTAAGGATTTGATTTTGAATAGATATAATAATTAAAATAGATTAAAATTTTACCCATAAATCTTAATTGCCCATTATGATTTCTCTACAAGCTTGGCAGGTCTGGATTTGGGCAGTTTATCCCATTCTTCTCAACAGATCCTCTCGAGCTTTATGATTATGGTGGATTTGATGGTGTGTGTCTGTGATCTATCACCTTCAGGTCTCTCCATAGATGGTGGTTGAGGTTTAGGTCTGGGCTTTGGCAGGGCCACTCAAGGACATTCAGAGACATAGGAACACATTAAGCCTTGGATACCGTTTTATATCTTAGCCCTGATCAATGCCTTACCACAGTTTGATTGTTTGTTATATCAAACACAATCATGGACAATTTAGTATCTGCAATTCTCCTCACTTGCATGTCTTTGGACTGTGGGAGGCAACCGAAGCACCCGGAGTAAACCCACGCAGACACGGGGAGAACATGCAAACTCCACACAGAAAGGACCCGGACCGCCCCACCTGGGGATCGAACCCAAAACCTTCTTGCTGTGAGGAGACAGTGCTACCCACTTAGCCACCGTGCCACCTCAGGTTTGATAGTAGTTAGTTCCTTGGACTTTGTGGCTTGGTTTTAGCCCTGACGATGCAGTGTAAGTTGTGGGTCCTTATAGACCAGTGATGGGCAAACTACAACCCGCAGACCACATACGGTCGCACTTAGACTCATTAGGCATTTACAAAATTACACAAAAAAAAAGCATTAATTTTGCCTTTGCCGTTTCAGCTGCTTTCACTAGATGGCGCACTTCAAACACTGCCGACCTTTGCTGAAGCCGAGTCGATGCACTGGCAAAAAACGATGATCAACAACACTTGTTGAATTGAATAAGGTAGCCAGTACCTAGGTAACTGTCACCTCTTAGTTAATGAGTGTCACATATAATTTATAATAGTTCATCATCAGCGTCTAATATTTGCCCGGCCTGTCTGTCAAATTTTAAAACCCAGTGTGGTCCTTAATCCGAAAAGTTTGCCCACCCCTGTAATAGACACAGGTATTCCTTTCCAAACTGGGTTTAATCAATTTAAATTTCAACAGTTGGGCTCCAGTTGAATTTTAGACACCCAGCACAAATTGGAATGGCACAGTAAAGGATTTGAATACATAGTTATGTCAACAAGTCTCCTAACCAATCACATTTGAAAGAGATGTGGGAACAGCGGTAACAAAGGAGTGAAGGAGACGTGTTTAAACAAGCATACAGCGAAACCCTCAGGTAAGTTAAAAACTGGATGGAATGTAAAGCAGTGATGGATTTTGCTACAGTTTCCACACAGCTGTTTCTTTCTGCAGAGGAAAGAATCAGCTACAGTCAGGTGGCACGCTGGTTTATTACAGTACTGCAGTCTGTGCTATCAGCCAGTGCTACTTTTTTTTTTCCAAACATTCATGTTCTTCATTTGCATAAATCGTAATAAATCATAAGTAAATCATAAGAATATGGTTTACTATGAAGATATGATGATTTTGGGGGCTTGAATGTGACATTTTATAACAAAAATCTTTTCTATTTTCTTTTTTTATATGTAAATTCTTAGTCATGTGATTACTAAAAAAAAAAAGTTCCTTGAGGTGCCCGGGTGGCACAGCGGGATTTTCCGCTACCTGGTATTCTAAGCTTTCAGAGTTCGAATCTCAGCTCTACTACCAGTCGGCTGGGCGCCCCCTAGCAGGCACTATTGGCAGAGCCTGCAGCAGACAAAATTGATTACTAGTCTGCTTGGTGGAAAAAGGGGTGGGGTCTTTGATGTTGTGTAGGGGTCCTGGTTAGTAGCTTGAGGTGCCTGTACAGAAGTCGATGGACTGTGTATGGTAGGGTGGGAGGGTGTGTCTGGCGAATATACCCTCCTCTGATGTGATCAGGGTCCCTAGCAGCAGAAGACTGGCTACATTAATTTGGGAGAAGAAGGGAGAAAGTGCATAAATAAAATGGTAACAAAATACAAAAAAGTTCCCCTGCAAATACACCGATCAGCCATAACATTAAAACCAGCTCCTTGTTTCTACACTCACTGTCCATTTTATCAGCTCCACTTACCATATAGAATCACTTTGTAGTTCTACAATTACTGACTGTAGTCCATCTGTTTCTCTGCATGCTTTGTTAGCCCCCTTTCATGCTGTTCTTCAATCTCCCAGGACCACTACAGAGCAGGTATTATTTGGGTGGTGGATCATTCTCAGCACTGCAGTGACATTGACATGGTGGTGGTGTGTTAGTGTGTGTTGTGCTGGTATGAGTGGATAAGACACAGCAGTGCTGATGGAGTTTTAAAACACCTCACTTTCACTGCTGGACTCAGAATAGTCCACCAACCAAAAACATCCAACCAACAGCACCCTGTGGGCAGCGTCCTGTGACCACTGATGAAGGTCTAGAAGATGACCAACTCAAACAGCGGCAATACATGAGCGATTGTCTCTGACTTTACATCTACAAGATGGACAAACTAGGTAGGAGTGTTCAATTGAGTGGACGGTGAGTGGACACGTTATTTGAAAACTCCAGCAGCGCTGCTGTATCTAATCCTCTCATACCAGCACAACACACACTAACACACTACCACCATGTCAGTGTCACTGCAGTGCTGAGAATGATCCACCACCTAAATAATACCTACTCTGTGGTGGTCCTGTGGGGGTTCCTGACCATTGAAGAACAGGGTGAAAGCAGGCTAAAAGTTATGTAGAGAAACAGATGGACTACAGTCAGTAATTGTAGAACTACAAAGTGCTTCTATATGGTAAGTGGAGCTGATAAAATGGACAGTGAGTGTAGAAACAAGGAGGTGGTTTTAATGTTATGACTGATGTGTATCATTCAGACTGACCAAAATGCAATTGATGCCAATGATTTATAGGCCTGTGACAGGCTCTTGGCCAAAGCCCTTAACCCCTAAATGACCCAGAAATGTGATTTAAGACTGATCCTGTACTCCCACACCCTTCTTTCACAGTTAAGATATATTTATTTAAAATAAAAAAACAAGCCTGTACCATCTTGATTATGATTTACAAATCAGCCATTTATGTGAGTAATCCTTTTAGACTCAATCAGCGAGTATTCAAAAAGCCACTTGTATAAAAGTAACAGATCCGCAAACAAACAAGCAGTGAATTTAAGCCCTAATCATTTACAGTGACAGACAGTTGCCGATCCCACCCACATACCTGCTTACTGAATAAAGGTAGGACAGCTTTTGTATAAATCTACCAACAATAAAAAGTGCTGCAGCACTAAAGGCCTGCAAATTCTTCAAGAGACACACTACTGAAAGTTAAATATTTCTTACAAACTAAGTAAACTGTCTTTCTATTCAGTCATTCATGGCACAAATCTTCAGCCTTTGTGCCAAAATGAATATTTGTATTGTACCAGAACACAGCATTCAGAATGGGCTGGTAAAGTACACAGGTACAGTGAATATAAAGCAGTGATTGACTCGCTTAATACCTTTCATTCATTCACACAGTACACAACCGTAACTCCACTTTCTAGACATTTTTGTTATTGTAAGTAGGGCTGTCGCGGTGAAAGAATTTCCCCTTGCGATATTCAACCTGTCTCAATATCGCGGTATGCGGTGATATCGCCATTTTTGTTTGTTTGTTTGTTTTTGAAAATTACTTAATTAATCTGGATTTTAGAGCTATATAAACAAGCTTTATTGTTAGGCTATGATTCGGTATATTATTGCTTTATAATGGCAAAGATGGGACAGCTTTAAGACCAATGAAATGCGTGTTTAATGTTAAATACAGAACAGAGCAGGGATGCGCGTCTTTTCTCTATTAAAAAAGGTTTAAATTTAGCTTTTAGCCTAGGATAGATATACACTGTGAAACGAAAAAAAAAAGAGTTTAGGCTAAATATTTTAAACGCACATCTAATCAAAATATGGTAAAAAAAAAAAAAAAGAATAAAGAATAAAGTCTGTAAGAGTTTAAACCTGCGTTATCATGCGCGCTAGAAGAACCAACATGTTCATCTGATGTGGTTTAGAGAGGATCTGAGTGGGGTAGTGATGTTCCCGACGTTACCGATGTTGCACTAATACACGTGTACTGATCCTGCATGCGACTTTACAGATCAAAGCAAATCTAGCCTGGTTATCGCGCCACTATTAACTATCTATTTAGTAGATATAATTAACATAACAATATATACTACATTTTAAGTTATTATCCGTTTCAATACATTTTTATTCAACGAAAAAATACATTTAAATCATTCCAGCAAGCCAGCAAGAGAATATTTGCAGGCTGCAATGCCATATTATAAAACGGATAGTTCCGGTCCTAAAATCTGATTGGCTGAGCCGCGTTCGAAGCCGTTGTAAAATCCCCGATAAACTCACACCTAGGACCACCTCACATCATTCCATATTAATACGCCACTGAATAGAAAAAATTAATGTTATTTTCGCCCTCATGTTGCCTAGCAACATTGTTAATCGAACTATTTTGCGTCGCGGAAGAATGCTTTATTGTAAGTTTATACACAATAAATACATTTATGAATTAAACATTGTTGTATTTATTATATTTTATGTTGACCGCCGTTTTATAAAAGCAATAAGCCACTCGAGACCGTGCGTTACTGCTATGATTTTAGCACGGGGAAAGAAGTTTTAGGCACTCCGCTTCACGTCACAGTAATGCACGGCCTCTCGTGGCTTATTGCTTTATTAACCGTCATTAATTGTTTTAGTTCGCCGAGGCTGTTTGAATATAGTCTAAATTACAAGTATTTTATTGAGTGTGAACTCAATTTGATCATTAATAAACTTGCCTATAATTCCTGTTGCGATTGTTTACATTTTAAAACACAAAGCCTGACACTCAGCAGCAACGCATGCGAACAGGTTGCGGGAAAATGTCGCTCCTAGCTCATTTTCATTATGAATTTATTTAACATTTATTACGCCCGATTGTAAGCGTATAAAACAAGATGGACCCTGCAAAAAAAAAAAAAAAAAAGAGAAGAAAGAAAGAAAAAACTTGAATATCGCGGTGATGCGGTTGCTTGGCATGCCCTGCGGTTGGCTGGTCTATACCGCGATATTTCAAAATTGCGGTTAGCGCGACAGCCCTAATTGTAAGCCTAGAATACACAGCTGAAAAAAGTCACATGAACCATAAAGTTCTGTATAAAAAAAACAACCTCCTGCAAGTTATCATGTAAAATGCAATGTTAAAGGTTTCTACATTACTATTTCATGCATTCACAGATTATCTATATTTATTTATTCATTTATTTATTAGGATTTAAAAATCATGTTTTACACACTTTGGTTACATTTATGAGAGGACAGGTAGTTAATGGTTACACAAGATTCATCAGATTAAGTCTTAATGTCAAACACAGTCATGGACAATGTTGTATTTCCAATTCACCTCACTTGCATGTCTTTAGAGCTACCGGAGGAAACCCACGCAGACACAGGGAGAACATGCAAACTCTACACAGAAAGGACCCGGACCGCTCCACCTGGGAATCGAACCAGGAGCTACTGGATGATCTACACCGATCAGCCATAACATTAAAACCACCTCGTTTCTACACTCACTGTCCATGTTATCAGCTACACTTACCATATATAAGCACTTTGTAGTTCTACAATTACTGACTGTAGTCCATCTGTTTCTCTGCATGTTTTGTTAGCCTGCTTTTATCCTGTTCTTTAATGGTCTGGACCCCCACATGACCACTACAGAGCAGGTATTATTTGGGTGGTGGGTCATTCTCAGCATTGCACTGACACTGACATGGTGGTGGTGTGTTAGTGTGTGTTGTGCTGGTATGAGTGAATCAGACACAGCAATGCTGATGGAGTTCACCTCACTGTCACTGCTGGACTGAGAATAGTCCACCAACCAAAAATATATCCAGTCAACAGCGCCTCATGGGCAGTGTCCTATGACCACTGATGAAGGTCTAGAAGATGACCAACTCAAACAGCAGCAATAGATGAGCGATCGTCTCTGACTTTACATCTACAAGGTGGACCAACTAGGTAGGAGTGTCTAATAGAGTGGACAGTGAGTGGACACGGTGTTTAAAAACTCCAGAAGTGCTGCTGTGTCTGATCCTCTCATACCAGCAAAACACACACTAACACACCACCACCATGTCAGTGTCACTGCAGTGCTGAGAATGATCCACCACCTAAATAATACCTGCTCTGTGGGGGTCCTGACCATTGAAGAACAGCATGAAAGGGGGCTAACAAAGGATGCAGAGAAACAGATGGACTACAGTCAGTAATTGTAGAACTACATAGTGCTTCTATATGATCAGTGGAGCTGATAACACAGTGACAGTGAGTGTAGAAACAAGGAGGTGGTTTTAATGTTATGGCTGTGGCTGATCTATGTATACTTGTATATTAGGATTTTAACGTCATGTTTTACACTTTGGTTACATTTATGACAGGAACGATAGTTAATCAGATTAAGTGTTAATGGCAAACACAGTCATGGACAATTTTGTATTTCTAATTCCCCGCCCTTGCATGTCATCAGAGCTCCAGGAGGAAACCCACGCAGACACAGGGAGCACATGCAAACTCCACACAGAAAGAACCAAGACCGTTCCACCTGGGAATCAAGCCCAGGGCCTTCTTGCTGTGATGTGACAGTGCCACCCACTAAGCCACTAGATGATGCATTTAGCCCATGTAAAAAAAAAAAAAAAGTCAATTTTTGTGTACTTAAACACCTGTGTTAAATGAAGACCACCAACCTGAGTCTTTCACACTGCAGTGATGGCATTTCGGTGCATTGCTTTGTACAAATGCTTTCATTTCGCTCCACTGGAGAGCTTTTGAGCACGAGCCGTCTAGTTAAGCTTCACATTAAGCATCTAAAAGGGGTTCAAGTAAAGACTAGGCCACTTCAGCCCTTTCATTCAGTTTGTTTTGAGCCATTAACAGATTAACAGCGAAATAGCTCTAGTGCTTGAAACTGTTGTCTTGTTGTGTTGCGTAATTGCACTTAAGCTTCAGGTTATGGACTGATGGGCAGATATTTTCCTTTGGGATTTTCTGCTAGACGACCCAATTCATTCTTCCGTCAATTCTAACAAGTCGTCCAGGCTTTGAGGCTGTAAAGCGTCCTCATGTCATGACACTACCACCGCTGTGTTTGGCTGTTATTTTTTTAACAACTGTGGAATGCTGTTAGCTTTATGCTGAATCTAATAAGCCTGTGTCTTCTAAAAAGTTCACCCTGAGACTCAATAGACAACAGAACACTATGCCGAAAGATTTGAGGAGTTTTTGGCAAATGGTAGACGAGTCTTTATGTTCCCCTAAATCCCCTCTACTGATAGGACAGATTAGGCATCAAATTTCTTCATTGATCATCCGAGGACTTCTGTGACTTGCAGGATGGTACGTTCTGCTTCCTCTTCACCAATGGCGATCCCCGCTCTGATTGAGGAGAACGAAGCTAACCCACGCCCCCTCCGACACGTGGGCAGCAGCCATATGCGTCATGCCACCTACACTCTGACGAGTGCAATGCGGATCAGCACTGTATACAGAGAGGCACACCCTGACAGCACTCATTTCCCATTTCTGTGCAGGCGCCATCAATCAGCCAGCATAGGTCGTGATTGCATTAGTTATGAGAGAGTCCCTATCCGGCTTTAATATCCCACCCCTATCTGAACAAAAGGCCAATCGTTGTTCATGTGGTTGCTCAGCCCAGCCGGCAGGCAAAGCTGAGACTCGATGCGATGTATTCGAGATCCCAGCTCTGGTGTTCAGCGTGTGTTTTTACCGCTGCGCCACCTGAGCGCCATTTTATTAGGATTTTAATGCCATGTTTTACACACTTTGGTTACATTAATGACAGGATAAGTAATTACAAGTTACACAAGATTCATCAGCTCAAAGTTTTAATGTCAAACACAGTCATGGACAATTTTGTATCTCCAATTCACCTCACTTGCATGTCTTTGGGCTGTGGGAGGAAACCAGAGCTCTTAGTGGAAACCCACTTAGACACAGGAAGGACCCGAACCGCTCCATCTGGGAATTAAACCCAGGACCTTCTTGCAGTGAGGCAACAGTGCCACCCAGTCAGTTGTTTCAAAATATTATTCCTTTAATTTATGAAATATGCACTTGGTGTTCCCTTAAGTTTATTGTCTATTAATAAGGCCAGTGGTAGCTTAGCTGCCCTTACAAAAGGTACTAGACTAGTGATTAGAGGGTTGCTAGTAGAGGTGGAAAGAGTACTAAAATATTGTACTCAAGTAAAAGTACTATTACTTTAATGAATTTTTACTTAAGTACGAGTAAAATTACTAGTCTAAAAATCTACTCAAGTAAAAAGTAACTCGTGTAAAATGTACTCAGAGTAAACGTTACTTAGTTACTTTTTCTACAGCAGGGGGGGTCTCTTCTGTGTAATGCAAACAGGACAAGTGGATATTAATCTCACAATAATGTGTCATTTTAGTCACATAAAACTTTTTCAAACTGTATAACCACTAGTGATGTGTCGTAGAATGATTCGATTCTATTGAATGGCCCTTTAAACCAAAATAAAGGAACCGAGTCTGGGAGTCGTTATATATATTTACGGCTCTTTAAAAGGAACCGAGCTAAAAGATCCGACTCCCCATCGCAGAATTCACTGCAGCAGTTTCCCAGACGCGATTTAGCGAATTAAAATGTAGCGAATTACAATTCTTAATACAAAACATACTTAAGTAAAATTACTGGCTGTAAAATCTATTTACAAGTACACATAAAAACTACTCAATTACAGTAACGCGAGTAAATGTAATTCGTTACTTTCCACCTATGGTTGCTAGTTCAGGCCACACCAACACCAAGTTGCCACAGTTGAGCCCTTGATCAAGGCTCTCAACCCTTAACTGCTTGAATTGTACTCAGTCAGAATTCAAAGTCGCTTTTAAAAAAAAATCATCTGCTAAACACCATGAATGTATAACTATATTTCTTCATGAATGATTTTGAACACATTTATCAAGCAGGATAAAAACACTCAAAGCTGTTTTCTGATAAAGTCTCACTCACCTGATTCTTGCATGAGCAGCGCTGAGTTAAACAGGGCGAGTTTGTGCCGTGGGTTGAGGTCCAGTGCGCGGTTGAAGTTCCTGAGCGCCTCCGATTGTTCCTTCATCTCGATGTTTACGATGGCCAGGTTGTACCACAGATCAGGATTGGTGCGGTCCAGTTCTAACGCTCGCAAGTATGCATCCTTCGCCTCACTGGGCTTATTCATTTTCAGAAGGAGCTCTCCTCTGTACATAATGCACAATGAGAAAATTGTCACATGCGCATTATAAGACCAAGGTTTAGATATGTAATATGTAATCTACACTGATCAGCCGTAACATTAAAACCACCTCCTTGTTTCTACACTCACTGTCCATTTTATCAGCTCCACTTACCATATAGAATCACTTTGTAGTTCTACAATTACTGACTGTAGTCCATCTGTTTCTCTGCATGCTTTGTTAGCCCCCTTTCATGCTGTTCTTCGATGGTCAGGACTCTCTCAGAACCACTACAGAGTAGGTATTATTTGGGTGGTGGATCATTCTCAGCACTGCAGTGACACTGACATGGTGGTGGTGTGTTAGTGTGTGTTGTGCTGGTATGAGTGGATCAGACACAGCAGTGCTGCTTGAGTTTTTAAACACCTCACTGTCACTGCTGGACTGAAAATAGTCCACCAACCAAAAATATCCAGCTAACTGCACCCCGTGGGCAGCGTCCTGTGACCACTGATGACCAACTCAAACAGCAGCAATAGATGAGCGATCGTCTCTGACTTCACATCTACAAGGTGGACCAACTAGGTAGGAGTGTCTAATAGAGTGGACAGTGAGTGGACACGGTATTTAAAAACTCCAGCAGCACTGCTGTGTCTGATCCACTCATACCAGCACAACACACACTAACACACCACCACCATGTCATTGTCACTGCAGTTCTGAGAAAGATCCACCACCTAAATAATAGCTGCTCTGTGGGGGTCCTGACCATTGAAGAACAGGGTAAAAGCAGGCTACAAAGGTATGTAGAGAAACAGATGGACTACAGTCAGTAATTGTAGAACTACAAAGTGCTTCTATATGGTAAGTGGAGCTGATAAAAAGGACAGTGAGTGTAGAAACAAGGAGGTGGGTTTAATGTTATGGCTGATCAGTGTATATAGAGGTTTAACTGTTCTCACTGTTATTGCTTCAATAGATCCTGCACACTATGAACTTAAGGACCACATCACCAGGATCTAAGGTCTAAGGCTTTTGCTTTCTAATAGACCCAAATACAACCAAAGACTAAATGCTTGCCAAGGATCAAATTTCCTCCTTACCGTGCAGGACAGACATAGTCAATGTCAGCCAATTGACTCACTTTTAAACAAGCATTAATATAAAAGATAAAATGGTTTAACATTAAATCATCTCAGATCTATGAGGACTTGCCTGCTGATGTAGGCCTGTTTGAAGTCGGGTCTCATGCTGATGGCCTGTCTGTAGAGCTGGTCTGCTTCTTCGAGGCGGGACTCATTGGCTCGGATGAGATTAGCAAGATTAATGTAAACGTTTAGGTGGTTGGGAGCCACGCGAGTAGCATACTTCTTTCCTGGAATGACCTGTATTTTAGGAAGAAAAAGATGAATGTTAAACAGATGGCACATGCTTAACACCAGTATGAACTTAACATTAATATGAAGTACAGACAGGAGGATTGAACAGGCTACAGATTTGCTGTTGCTCATGCTAAATTGTGTCCCATTGTAGAATTCATTTATTACTAAAATTAAAGACTGAAGGCAGTGAGAATTCAGGAACCATAAGCAGGGAAATGTATACTACTCAGCAGACTACACAGGACATTTAAATTCAACTATTATCCATATTATCCATAACATGTTACGCAATCCCACCACTACTGAGATCCGGGTTTGAAAACCAGCGATGCTATTAGCCAGATGGGCTATGATAGGCTATGATGTCTTAGGTCACCAGACCCTGACCCTAAATATATACGCTGATCAGCCATAACATTAAAACCACCTCCTTGTTGCTCCACTTACCATATAGAAGCACTTTGTAGTTCTACAATTACCGACTGTAGTCCATCTGTTTCTCTGCACGCTTTGTTAGCCCCCATTCATGCTGTTCCTCAATGGTCAAGACTCTCCCAGGACTACTACAGAGTAGGTAGTATTTAGGTGCACTCAGCACTTCTCAGCACTGCAGTGACACTGATAGTGGTGGTGTGTTAGTGTGTAATGTGCTGGTATGAGTGGATCAGACACAACAGTGCTGCTGGAGTTTTTAAATACCGTGTCCACTCACTGTCCACTCTATTAGACACTCCTACCTAGCTGGTCCACCTTGTAGATTTAAAGTCAGAGACGATCGCTCATCTATTGCTGCTGTTTGAGTTGGTCATCTTCTAGACCTTCATCAGTGGTCACAGGACGCTGCCCATGGGGTGCTGTTGGCTGGATAATTTTGGTTGGTGGACTATTCTGAGTCCAGCAGTGACAGTGAGGTGTTTAAAAACTCCATCAGCGCTGCTGTGTCTTATCCACTCATACCAGCACAACACACACTAACACACCACCACCATGTCAGTGTCACTGCAGTGCTGAGAATGATCCACCACCTAAATAATACCTACTCTGTGGTGGTCCTGGAAGTCCTGACCATTAAAGAACAGCATGAAAGGGGGATAACAAATCATGCAGAGAAACAGATGGACTACAGTCAGTAATTGTAGAACTACAAAGTGCTTCCATATGGTAAGTGGAGCTGATAAAATGTAAAGTGAGTGTAGAAACAATGAGGTGGTTTTAATGTTATGGCTGATCAGTGTATATACACACATATATATTTCGCAAATCTGTTTTGGATCTAAGAAATACACCTCACGCATTTGCATGCGGCATGTCTCAGCAAAAAATCAAGATATTTTACAGGAAACAAACTTTGTTATAAATAACAAAGTTATTTATTTGTTTATTAGGATTTTAACATCATGTTTTACACTTTGGTTACATTCATACATTTACCTGACAGAACAGGTAGTTACTTATTACACAAGATTCATCAGTTCACAAGTTTAATGTCAAACACAGTCATGGACAATTTAGTATCTCAATTCACCTCACTTGCATGTCTTTGGACTGTGGGAGGAAACCAGAGCTCCTGGAGGAAACCTCGGGAGAACATGCAAACTCCACACAGAAAGGACCCAGACCGCCCCACCTGAGGATCAAACCCAGGACCTTCTTGCTGTGAGGCGACAGTGCTACCTGTTGAGCCACCGTGCCGCCCTATATTTTGATTAGTGCTAATATTAAGATTAGAACACATTTAATAGAAAAAGACAAAATATTAAATGTACCAACTTTTGTACTGTTATTGTTTTATTTATTTCCTTAACACATTTAGCAAATAAACAATAAGTGTGTGAACACAAGCAGAAGTTTGTTCCCTCTAAATAATGTGTTCACTTCACTTCAAATAACAGCAAAACAGAATGTACCAAATAGAAGTTTATTGACTTTGACTTTTGACTTGACTTTATTGACTGGCTTTACTTCAGATCCCAAATGTAATTAAGTTCAAAGTACGAGGACGAGAGATGCAGTCGGAACAATAAATCAGAAAACTGATGAAAATCTCATGAAGGAAGATGATGACTGCAAGGTTACAGGATGGTAAGAACAGAACAGGGGAAACAGAACCACGTTATAATCGAAAGATATGTTATTTTGTACCAACATTATTTCCCAGGGTCGCGGAGGTCCAGTATATATATATATATTAGGGCTGTCGTTAATCGCGTTAATTAACGCAATTAACGCGTTAAAATTTTTATCGCGATTAAAAAAAATTAATTAATAGAGATTCAAATTTTTTATCTAACTATTTTTATTTGGCTGTTTGTGCCACATACATATGTGTCTCTGTGGTAATTAACTGTATTTCAAATGAATTAGGATGTAAAGCGCATGAACTGTACACGGAACTTTACAAACACTGTTGTTAAATGGATCATAATATACTGTATAAAGCAGGCAGGTCCGCGATCGGGTTTTATACGGCCCGCATCTTCTGTCTTAAATTGTTCAAACAGAAAAAATTTGTGATATTTGTAGTTTTTTAAAAACACATTTGTATCTAATATTTATATGGACTAAGCATTTACATGGACTGTATTAATTAACACTATTTTTTATAGCTACAGTCAAAAACTTATAATGTCTGGTAACTTGACTGTTTCAGGTATTTATAGGTGTTTAAATGGTAATTTAGAACAGTGTTTCCCAGTCATGTTTCTGCACATTACAGTATTAAAAGGTTTTCTTAATAGATCTATGAAATAATTGTATGTGTTTTGATGTTTTATTGATGCCTAATATTAGATCAAAATATTTTGAAAAGCATAATTTCTGAGTTAGCCAGAAAACTTAAGCAAAATGTCAAATATTGTTTAATATGTATGCCAGGAAATACTCCAAAGGTAGCCATGCATATTTTATTGTTTAAAATAATGTCATCAGGGACTGCTGGCCCTCAGGCACTTTCACATTATCAAATCTGGCCCTCCTCGAAAAAAGTTTGGACACCACTGGTATAAACGCTTTAACACAGTTAACGATGTGGGTCTACATGACGTTATACGAGATGCACAGGGGCGTAACTGATTTTTTTTTTTTTGGGGGGTGGGTATGGTTGGTGCACCTGTTTTCAGTGTCAGGGTTATGAACAGGAAAAGATCCTCACTTTTGTCAGATAATGTGCTTTCTAAAATGAATTTAGAATTAATAATTTTATCATATTTTATGAATGTTTGTATTGGTAAACACGTTCTTGCAATAAAAATGTGCATAACTTCAAATTTTGCTTAATTATTAGTTTGCGATTAATTGAGATTAATCGCGATTAATTTTGTTCTTCAAAATTTTTGATCGCGTGACAGCCCTAAAATATATATATATCTTATAAATAAACATCTTAATTTATGCATTTTCTCCCCTTTTTCTCCCTTTTAGCGCGTCCAACTGCCCGATTGCGTCATGCTTCCTCTCCACCAATGCCGATCCCCGCTCTGATTGAGGAGAACAAAGCTAACCCACGCTCCCTCCGACACGGCAGCAGCCGTACGCATTTTGTCACCTACACTTTAACTATTGCAATCAGCACTGTATACGGAGAGACACACCCTGACAGCATTCTTTTCTCGTCTCTATGCAGGCACCATCAATCAGCCAGCAGAGGTTGTAATTGCATTAGAGCTCAAGATGTCAGCTCTGGTGTGCTAGCATGTTTTCACCGCTGCACCACCTGAATGTCTAATTATAAATGTATATATAGATAAAATCCATTCTGTGTATGCTGTGT
Source organism: Trichomycterus rosablanca (assembly GCF_030014385.1). Classification (NCBI taxonomy): domain Eukaryota; kingdom Metazoa; phylum Chordata; class Actinopteri; order Siluriformes; family Trichomycteridae; genus Trichomycterus; species Trichomycterus rosablanca. Next base: position 33,255,973 of record NC_085995.1, read on the forward strand.
CTGATCCACTCATACCAGCACAACACACACTAACACACCACCACCATGTCAGTGTCACTGCAGTGCTGAGAATGATCCACCACCTAAATAATACCTGCACTCTAGTGGTCCTGGGAGAGTCCTGACCATTGAAGAACAGCATGAAACAAAGCTGACAAAGCATGCAGAGAAACAGATAGACTACAGTCAGTAATTGTAGAACTACAAAGTGCTTCTATATGGTAAGTGGAGCTGATAAAATGGACAGTGAGTGTAGAAACAAGGAGGTGGTTTTAATGTTATGGCTGATCAGTGTACATGATCAATGAGTTGAACTGACCTCAAAGCTTTATAAATGCCAAACTGGCTGATCAGACCTTGTTTGCACATTTACATTACATTTACATTTTTTGCATTTAGAAGACGCTTTTATCCAAAGCAACTTACATTGCAGTTGAGGGTTAAGGGCCTTGCTCAAGGACCCAACAGCAGCAACCTGGCAGTGGTGGTGCTTAAACCAGCAACCTTCTGATTAAGTTCAGTGTCTTAACCACTAGACTATGTTCAATGTCAAGAACACATGATTTTTCCATTTAAACAGTTATGAAAAGACAAATTTGGCTCACACACAGGAAAACTGGGGCCACTTTCACATGCAGTGTTGTTGTCAAACAAGAATTTATTACTGGGGACAAATAAAGTCGATCTTTCTAGATCTGAATTAGCCAACTTAATAAATAGCTTCAGGCCATAAGGCCTAATTTCTTCCTTCACACTTATTAATCTAGTGTTGTCAAGTGATCGTAAATCAGGGGTTTGTATTATTGAGGACAAAAGAAACAGTCAGAGGATGTGAGGGACTGCAGTGTAGTTTGCTCACAGGCGCTCTCCCCTAGCATGATTATATCCCGTGGTAAAATAAGAGGCCAACGACATGAGCGCTGAAACAAAGACGCCTGTTATTGTCATGAGAATTACACAATTATCACAGCGACATTGTTATTATACTGTCTAAATACAGCTCCAACTCCTTAAGCCTGATTTCCGTGAGGCTGCGTTTCATAACTGACTGGGAGTAAGACATTATTTATTCTGGCAGATTTGTTTCTTAGCTTGCATGCCAAAAACCGGCTCATCAAGCTGGTAGATATAGCAGCTTTATATAACTTTGTAGTTTTCTGTTATTTCTTTTTGGCTACACGTTTAAGCAATCTGGTCAAAGTACGTATTATTTTAAAGAGTGGAAACTAAATTATCTGTAAGTGGGAAAATACTTTCAGATCTTTATTTTACTTGACAAAATATTTCGATTTTGTCAAAGGAGTGGCTTTCTGGCTAATTTTTATTTCATACAAGCAGATACAGTGCCTTGCAAAAGTATTCGGCCCCCTTGAACTTTTCAACCTTTTGCCACATTTCAGACTTCAAACATAACGATATGAAATTGTAATTTTTTGTGAAGAATCAACAACAAGTGGGACACAATCGTGAAGTGGAACGAAATTTATTGGATATTTTAAACTTTTTTTAGAAATAAAAAAACTAAAAAGTGGGGCGTGCAATATTATTCAGCCCCTTTACTTTCAGTGGAGCAAACTCACTCCAGAAGTTCAGTGAGGATCTCTGAATGATCCAATGTTGACCTAAATGACTGATGGGGATAAATAGAATCCACCTGTGTGTAATCAAGTCTCCGTATAAATGCACCTGCTCTGTGATAGTCTCAGAGTTCTGTTTAAAACGCAGAGAGCATCATGAAGACCAAGGAACACACCAGGCAGGTCCGAGATACTGTTGTGGAGAAGTTTAAAGCCGGATTTGGATACAAAAAGATTTCCCAAGCTTTAAACATCTCAAGGAGCACTGTGCAAGCGATCATATTGAAATGGAAGGAGTATCAGACCACTGCAAATCTACCAAGACCCGGCCGTCCCTCTAAACCAGAGGTCACTAACAGGCGGACCGCGGTCCGGGTCCGGACCCAGAAGCTGTCCCATACGGACCCGGACCTATAGCCAAAACAGAAAGTTATTATTTGAAACCTGACGGAGCGCTTCTATTTTAACCGGCGCAGCTTTTGTAGTCTTTACGGTAGCGGTTTAGCGGATGAGAACCAATCACGTGACACCACTCAGCCAATCAAGTCTGTGCATTCCAGCCGGTAAACACTGCGACTGCAGTGCAGACAGTTGAGAGAGTTAGAGGCGAGTTACATGTGAAAAGACGGTGGAAAGAAAAAGAAAGATAGCGAATGTAGAAAAAACGAAGGGAGAGATACAGACAACTGTGCAGGAGAAAGTTGAGAAAAAGACGAGTGAGACAGGAGACAAATGGCGCTCTCCAAAAAAGAAACGTGTACAGCAAAAATACAGCATTTAATCCCTGATGGAGAGACTAATTTCTGTTTTTACTTCACACTGGAGCACAATTTATTTTTATTTTCTCTTAATTTGATAAGAGAAAGGTTTGATAAGGTGGGGCGGCCCGGGTCCTCTCTGTGTGTGCATGTTCTCCCCGTGTCCGCATGGTTTTCCTTCGGTGCTCCGGTTTCCTCCCACAGTCCAAAAACATGCAAGTGAGGTGTATTGGAGATACTAAATTGTCCATGACTGTGTTCGATATAACCTTGTGACCTGATGAATCTTGTGTAACGAGTAACTACCGTTCCTGTCATGAATGTAACCAAAGTGTAAAACATGACGTTAAAATCCTAATAAATAAACAGACATTTGATTTGACAGTTATTGATAACATGCAGATGTTGATACAACTACTAGGCTACATTATACTATATTGTATATATGTTATAGTGGTTAAGGTACTGGACAGTAGTATATATAATGCACTACCTGTCAAAAATATGATTTATGACCCTGATTTATGACCCCTTGCCCCCACCTCTGTGAGCGACAGGGTAGTTTGATTGACAGATCATGTTGACTGACATAGTATGGAACGCCCACCCAGTCCCGCCTCTCCCATTCCACCTACCACTCCCATCTCATCTCACCTCTCCCATCCCATCCACCTCTCCCACCCCACTCACCCTCCCACCCCTAGCACACTCCACACTACTCAGACACAAAAGCGATTTATGTTGGTGTCTTAAAGCAAACATCATTTGATTAATACCAACTAAATATAAAATTATATTTTAAATAAATGAGATACTTAGTTTTTCTTCACAGGCCAACACAACAAGCATAAACACACAACAAGCATAAACACACACACACACACACACACACACACCTACCAACCCACACACACCCTCCCAACCCACACACACACACACACACACACACACACACACACACACACACACACACACACACACACACACACACACACACACACACACACACACACACACACACACACACACACGCACATACACCCACATACACCCACCTAGGTTTTTAACATTAAAGTTTTTACGAAACCCCATTTTGTAACAATGTCTGTATATAGTGTTTAAGCAGCCGTATACTGTTGGAATTCTAGGGCAAAAAGCTTTAAAATGGCTAACGTATATGTAAATCAGACACATTTTAAGTATTTTACAGCAACACTATTGTTAGGCCTAGTGTTCGTGAAGCCAAATCGGTTTTGCATCAATGAGAAAAAGATGTCAAGGCGTTGGTAGTATGCATAGCAAGTATTTTAAGGAAAGTTAAAATAAAACCTATTTGATTCTTTGGCTCACGATGATTGTAGGTCTAATAAAGAGTAACGAGGCAAGCATTGTTTTGTCTGTTAAAAGAAACATCAAACACATACACATACACCTACACAACACTCCACCACTACTCAGACACATAAGTGATATAAACTATCGTTTTAAAGTATGTATCATTGATTAATGCTAACTAAATATAAATTTATATTTTAAAATAAAATGTATAATAAACAAATAAATGAGATACTCAGTTTTTCTTCACAGGCCAACAAACCACCCAAACCACAGACCCCCTACCACTCCACACACACAAGGTTTATCTGTTTAGGTGCGCTTCATAGGTTTCTAACATTAAAAGACACTTAGGTGCGATGTCTCTATATATGTTAATGTTTAAGGTTTATAACATTGGACAGACCGGCAGACAGCCTGAGTTATCTTTACTACAAAGGGGGCTTTCCAGACGTGTATCCACACCAACCCACAAATGGTGAGGGCACAAACACATTTCCAAAGGTTTACGATACCCCATATCACACAGATTGTTAAATCTTTTTTAGATATTTTTCAGCAACCCCAACTGTTAGTTCTTGTGTTAGTGAAACAATTTGATTTTTGCACCAAGGAGAAAAAGATTATGTCAATGCATATGACAGCCAACATCGTGATCACTTTAAGGTAGCTAAATTAACTTATTTGATTCTTGGGGTTATGACATTTTGTGGGTTGAACAGGAATAGCATGACATACCCTGTTTTGTCTGTTAAAAGAAACATCAACCACATCATCAACTTACATCACCTCACAACATTCCACCACTACTCAGACACAAAAGCGCTATAAGCTAGCGTTTTAAAGTATGCACCATTGATTAATGCTAACTAAATATAAATGTGTATTTTAAATTAAATGTTTAATAAAACAAATAAATGAGATACTTAGTTTTTCTTCACAGGCCAACACAACAAGCATAAACACACACACACATACACACACACATACTGTATATACCATCACAAATAAGGCTAGTTGAAGGTATAGTGTTGCTTTTTTTTTTTTTTAAACATTAAACGTATAGCCACCTTTCCTAAGACTCTAAAGCTACATTTTCCTAAGACTGAAGACATTTTTTCAGCAAGAGATTTTATTTTGTGAATGGCAAAATATATTAAGATAAGATAAGATAAGACTTTATTGATCCCCTTAGGGAAATTAACTTGTTACAGCAGTATGAAGACAGGAAAAAATGGAAAGAAATATTAAAATATTGCACACATAGTGTGTAATTATTTACTCTAAAAAAATATCTAACAATAATATATACATTAGAAATATACATAATATATTAGGTTATTGCACTTCTTCTTCTTTCGGCTTTTCCCTTTTCAGGGGTTGCCACAGCGAGTCATCCTCCTCCATCTCACTCTGTCCACTGCGTCCTCTGTCCTCACCCCAACTACTTCCATGTCCTCTCTAACTGCATCCATATACCTCCTCTTTGGTCTTCCTCTTTGTCTTTTTCCTGGCAGCTGCATATCTAACATCCTTCTACCAATATACCCACTGTCCCTACTCTGGACATGTCCAAACCATCTCAGTCTGGCCTCTCTAACTTTATCTCCTAGTTGTTTAACCTGTGCTGTACCTCTGATTATCTCATTCCTAACCTTATCCATCCTTGTCACTCCCAAGGAGAATATTAGGTTATTGCACTTATTGTAAATAAATTACATATTGCACTTGTTATTACACCATGAACATGTAAGATTGGGTATGAGTGAGATTATTATATATTATTACTGTTGTCCTGATGGCTGCTGGAATGAAGGACCTGCGGTAGTGCTCCTTCTTACACAGGGGGGCGGAGAAGTCTGGTACTTAAGGAGCTTGGTAGGTCTCCTCATGTAGTGGATGTGTGGTGATGTCCAGGATGGATGACAGCTTGGCTATCAACCTCCTATCTCACACCTCCTTTACAGGTTTTGGGATTTAGCAAGTGATTGTGCTGTCAAATTTAGTTTTATACAATGTGGATAAAGGTTCCACATACATTTTCTTATTAGCTTATTAACCTATAGAACTACACACTAGATAAATACTTAATCCCAAAATGAAAAAGTTACCAAATACATTTTTATACATGTATAACACATGTATAACTTTATAATAGACCTACAGCTGTATTGCTAAACCACTAATTACACTTAAAACAATTACAACTTAAAATACAACTGAAATTTTGCTTTGTTGCCCCCAAAACTTTTTCAGTCTTTGTTCGAATGTGGATGGTGCAACCGTCCTTCAGATCTACTGCATTTAAACTCTGGAGCCCACTCTCTCCCACAATTTCTGTTCTGCTCTTCCATCTCTTTCTTCAAAGATCAACTAAAAAACTTTCTTCTTTACAGCTCATTACTTTTCTTCATCCATCTTTTACTGATTTTTATGTTTTCCTCTTCTTCGTTATACCTATCATAAGTATCGCTGAGTTCGTGAAAAAGTTATATAAATAGAGTTATTTAATATTATTATTATAGTATTTAAGATGCTTTTACTTGCTGTTTTTGCATTAAAGTAGTTAGCTTGTTACACATTTGCACAGCGTTTTGTGTAAAAATAATATTATGTTAATCATTAAGTAGTTTCACACAAGGTTTTTTTCCCAACAACACTTTCTTAAAGCGATGCAGCCATAAATTTCACCTGTGGTTATCAACATATTTGTTTGGGTCTAATAATGTTGTAAGAAGGTGTGATGAGTGATGCTAATGAGGTGGCAGGGTAGGTAATACATTTACATAAGTCATTGTTTTTTGTTGTTTTTGTTCTTTTCTTGGTACAGGAATGATTTAAGATTCTTGTCCATTGTAATCACTAATGCTATAGAATGGTACATAATATAAGGTTATAATTTATTCCTTTAACATAAGAGCACACATTTTCCTGCTTACATCAAAATGAGAAACATTAATGCTGGCACAGTTATACTTTTAACATATTCTTCACAACACAGCAGTAGTACAATCCAAAGTATGAAAAGTCACACAGAATCACTTTTTAAAGTGACAAAACTCTTAACTCAGTACATGCATCACATATGTTGTTTAATTATTCTAGTTAATTATTGTTCACTACATATACTAGGTTATCAATAATGCTGTGAAGTTTTTTGTTAAGTCCATTGCACTTGGTTATTATTATTGTTTATAAATATTAAAAACTTTTAAAAACTATAATCATCCATAGTATTACAGAATTGACACAGAATGTTGTAGAAGAAAGGCCTTTAAGTTTAAATGTCTTAAATAATTATTGAAATGTTTTTACATCAACCGATAAAGCTATAAGTTCTCGCTGCAACTAAATACAAACCATTTTACAAACTGCCGTATGCAATAAAACCAAAGAAAAATACAGTCAAGAAAGACAGGCCATATTCGTCAGATAAGGTCACTTTGTGATCATGCAAACTGATTGCTACTGAAGACATGCAAATTGCTAGAGCGGATGTCGGTGAACAAATAAACTTTAAAAATGTATTGTTCATATAATTATGTATAGTTAGTAATGAACAAGACTGACTGATCTTATAATTCGGACTTTGAAAAGTATCATCTATTGTTTTTAACTAAATAAGTTTATCATATCTAGAATCTTGCTTGAAATAAAAAAGATTATGATTACATGATTGTAACTGTAAGATTAACAACAACAAAAAGAAAAGAAAAAAAAAAGTGAAATAACATATTTACACCTCAAACTCAAGAAGGGAAATGTATAAACATTCACTCATACTGTTCTGCCTACAAAACAGTTGGCAAACTTTGTTAGCTCAATAATATGATGCACAAGAGTTTAGTATTCTTCAAAAGAATGTAAAGACTCATTTTCTTCTTAATTTCATTTGTTGCTCGATATAATTTTTTAGAAGTAGGAAGGTTTTCAATTTGGGCTTATCATTAAATATAACCGGTTTATAAATAAAATGTGTCTGTATTGACACAATTAAGATTCCTATTTCATCGCCATACATAATGTATTAGGCCATAGATCTGTTTTAGACTGTTGTCAGAAATGTTCAGACTATGTTACTAGAAATAATAAAAATACTGCTCAAGCTATTTCTTGAAATGCCGGATTCATCTGAAGTTATATTTATTTTAGACATACATTTTTACACATAGATAAGGTGAGCATTTTCAACACCTTCACCATGAATGATGGGTATATGAAACAAGAAAATTGAGCTTAACAGGACACAGGAGACATCAGGATTTCCCCCCTACTCTTTCCTTAGAAACAATAGTATGGGTTATTTTAATATCATCATAAAGCAGGTAGTGTTAAACTTTTCTGGTTGTAACAAGAGAAAGTCCGGTGCAAGGTATCAGATACGTATGTCTGATTGTACTTGATATCAGTACTAGATATTACCAGATTCAGTTATCATTGTTCATCATCGCTTCATTAAAACAGACAAACTTTTACTGATCATTACTGTAAAACTGATTTCATCAAGGGGAACGTGCAATGTGATTGTTAAATGTAACTATCATGTGGTTTTGATACAAAACATTTTTTATTAAAATATATACAGTAAAAATTTTATTGTGCCATTCAGTTTATCATTATAAACATGGGTTACATTAAATTACAGTAGTGTTTAATAAATCTGCCATTAATAGTTACAGATCAATGATTTAGTTTACATGCTTTATTTTACTCTTAACATATATAAAAACAAATAAATATTTTCATATCCACGGATTAAACAGGTTTTACTTAACCGGTAAATTGTACGGCTTACATAATAGTTTATCGTACAGCCAGCTTTAGTCATATTTAAAGATCATACGAGTTTATGCATGTAATTGATTTGGTAGATAAGTGCAAATAAAACTACTCAAACTGAGCAAATAAAAATAGAAGGAACAAATAAACCAGTTTAAAAGTCAATCTGATTTATACATTTAGCTCCATGGTTAACAGAGCTAATCAACTCTAGAGCAGACCTCAAAAGATCATAAATTAAAAACATTATTATTAAAATACACAATATTTCATTCTTAAAAAATTGTCTTAAGTCACTTTTTTCATGTTTTTGTCCCTGTAAAATGGCTGCATGCATTCCTTTATCTTTTTAAAAAATTAACCGTATGGTAAACTGCCTAAAATCCGAGAAGCTGTATTAAATCATACATTTTTTACTCTAATATTCTTATACACATTATCTGTGATGCAATCATTACACACAGAGTTTATCTAATTTTAACAAAGCAAAATTTCAGTTGTATTTTAAGTTGTAATTGTTTTAAGTGTAATTAGTGGTTTAGCAATACAGCTGTAGGTCTATTATAAAGTTATACATGTGTTATACATGTATAAAAATGTATTTGGTAACTTTTTCATTTTGGGATTAAGTATTTATCTAGTGTGTAGTTCTATAGGTTAATAAGCTAATAAGAAAATGTATGTGGAACCTTTATCCACATTGTATAAAACTAAATTTGACAGCACAATCACTTGCTAAATCCCAAAACCTGTAGAGGAGGTGTGAGATAGGAGGTTGATAGCCAAGCTGTCATCCATCCTGGACATCACCACACATCCACTACATGAGGAGACCTACCAAGCTCCTTCAGTACCAGACTTCTCCGCCCCCCTGTGTAAGAAGGAGCACTACCGCAGGTCCTTCATTCCAGCAGCCATCAGGACAACAGTAATAATATATAATAATCTCACTCATACCCAATCTTACATGTTCATGGTGTAATAACAAGTGCAATATGTAATTTATTTACAATAAGTGCAATAACCTAATATTCTCCTTGGGAGTGACAAGGATGGATAAGGTTAGGAATGAGATAATCAGAGGTACAGCACAGGTTAAACAACTAGGAGATAAAGTTAGAGAGGCCAGACTGAGATGGTTTGGACATGTCCAGAGTAGGGACAGTGGGTATATTGGTAGAAGGATGTTAGATATGCAGCTGCCAGGAAAAAGACAAAGAGGAAGACCAAAGAGGAGGTATATGGATGCAGTTAGAGAGGACATGGAAGTAGTTGGGGTGAGGACAGAGGACGCAGTGGACAGAGTGAGATGGAGGAGGATGACTCGCTGTGGCAACCCCTGAAAAGGGAAAAGCCGAAAGAAGAAGAAGTGCAATAACCTAATATATTATGTATATTTCTAATGTATATATTATTGTTAGATATTTTTTTAGAGTAAATAATTACACACTATGTGTGCAATATTTTAATATTTCTTTCCATTTTTTCCTGTCTTCATACTGCTGTAACAAGTTAATTTCCCTAAGGGGATCAATAAAGTCTTATCTTATCTTATCTTAATATATTTTGCCATTCACAAAATAAAATCTCTTGCTGAAAAAATGTCTTCAGTCTTAGGAAAATGTAGCTTTAGAGTCTTAGGAAAGGTGGCTATACGTTTAATGTTTAAAAAAAAAAAAAAAGCAACACTATACCTTCAACTAGCCTTATTTGTGATGGTATATACAGTATGTGTGTGTGTGTGTGTATGTGTGTGTGTGTTTATGCTTGTTGTGTTGGCCTGTGAAGAAAAACTAAGTATCTCATTTATTTGTTTTATTAAACATTTAATTTAAAATACACATTTATATTTAGTTAGCATTAATCAATGGTGCATACTTTAAAACGCTAGCTTATAGCGCTTTTGTGTCTGAGTAGTGGTGGAATGTTGTGAGGTGATGTAAGTTGATGATGTGGTTGATGTTTCTTTTAACAGACAAAACAGGGTATGTCATGCTATTCCTGTTCAACCCACAAAATGTCATAACCCCAAGAATCAAATAAGTTAATTTAGCTACCTTAAAGTGATCACGATGTTGGCTGTCATATGCATTGACATAATCTTTTTCTCCTTGGTGCAAAAATCAAATTGTTTCACTAACACAAGAACTAACAGTTGGGGTTGCTGAAAAATATCTAAAAAAGATTTAACAATCTGTGTGATATGGGGTATCGTAAACCTTTGGAAATGTGTTTGTGCCCTCACCATTTGTGGGTTGGTGTGGATACACGTCTGGAAAGCCCCCTTTGTAGTAAAGATAACTCAGGCTGTCTGCCGGTCTGTCCAATGTTATAAACCTTAAACATTAACATATATAGAGACATCGCACCTAAGTGTCTTTTAATGTTAGAAACCTATGAAGCGCACCTAAACAGATAAACCTTGTGTGTGTGGAGTGGTAGGGGGTCTGTGGTTTGGGTGGTTTGTTGGCCTGTGAAGAAAAACTGAGTATCTCATTTATTTGTTTATTATACATTTTATTTTAAAATATAAATTTATATTTAGTTAGCATTAATCAATGATACATACTTTAAAACGATAGCTTATATCACTTATGTGTCTGAGTAGTGGTGGAGTGTTGTGTAGGTGTATGTGTATGTGTTTGATGTTTCTTTTAACAGACAAAACAATGCTTGCCTCGTTACTCTTTATTAGACCTACAATCATCGTGAGCCAAAGAATCAAATAGGTTTTATTTTAACTTTCCTTAAAATACTTGCTATGCATACTACCAACGCCTTGACATCTTTTTCTCATTGATGCAAAACCGATTTGGCTTCACGAACACTAGGCCTAACAATAGTGTTGCTGTAAAATACTTAAAATGTGTCTGATTTACATATACGTTAGCCATTTTAAAGCTTTTTGCCCTAGAATTCCAACAGTATACGGCTGCTTAAACACTATATACAGACATTGTTACAAAATGGGGTTTCGTAAAAACTTTAATGTTAAAAACCTAGGTGGGTGTATGTGGGTGTATGTGCGTGTGTGTGTGTGTGTGTGTGTGTGTGTGGGTTGGGAGGGTGTGTGTGGGTTGGTAGGTGTGTGTGTGTGTGTGTGTGTGTGTGTGTGTTTATGCTTGTTGTGTGTTTATGCTTGTTGTGTTGGCCTGTGAAGAAAAACTAAGTATCTCATTTATTTAAAATATAATTTTATATTTAGTTGGTATTAATCAAATGATGTTTGCTTTAAGACACCAACATAAATCGCTTTTGTGTCTGAGTAGTGTGGAGTGTGCTAGGGGTGGGAGGGTGAGTGGGGTGGGAGAGGTGGATGGGATGGGAGAGGTGAGATGAGATGGGAGTGGTAGGTGGGATGGGAGAGGCGGGACTGGGTGGGCGTTCCATACTATGTCAGTCAACATGATCTGTCAATCAAACTACCCTGTCGCTCACAGAGGTGGGGGCAAGGGGTCATAAATCAGGGTCATAAATCATATTTTTGACAGGTAGTGCATTATATATACTACTCTGGACTAATAAACAGAAGGTTGCCGGTTCAAGCCCCACCACCACCAAGTTGCCACTGTTGGGTCCCTGAGCAAGGCCCTTAACACTCAATTGCTCATTGTGTTCCGCTCATTGTGTAAGTCGCTTTGGATAAAAGCGTCTGCTAAATGCTGAAAATGTAAATGTAAATATCAATATATTTACATTATATATATATATATATATATATATATATATATATATATATATATATATATATATATATATATATATACAGTGTATCACAAAAGTGAGTACACCCCTCACATTTCTGCAGATATTTAAGTATATCTTTTCATGGGACAACACTGACAAAATGACACTTTGACACAATGAAAAGTAGTCTGTGTGCAGCTTATATAACAGTGTAAATTTATTCTTCCCTCAAAATAACTCAATATACAGCCATTAATGTCTAAACCACCGGCAACAAAAGTGAGTACACCCCTTAGTGAAAGTTCCTGAAGTGTCAATATTTTGTGTGGCCACCATTATTTCCCAGAACTGCCTTAACTCTCCTGGGCATGGAGTTTACCAGAGCTTCACAGGTTGCCACTGGAATGCTTTTCCACTCCTCCATGACGACATCACGGAGCTGGCGGATATTCGAGACTTTGCGCTCCTCCACCTTCCGCTTGAGGATGCCCCAAAGATGTTCTATTGGGTTTAGGTCTGGAGACATGCTTGGCCAGTCCATCACCTTTACCCTCAGCCTCTTCAATAAAGCAGTGGTCGTCTTAGAGGTGTGTTTGGGGTCATTATCATGCTGGAACACTGCCCTGCGACCCAGTTTCCAGAGGGAGGGGATCATGCTCTGCTTCAGTATTTCACAGTACATATTGGAGTTCATGTGTCCCTCAATGAAATGTAACTCCCCAACACCTGCTGCACTCATGCAGCCCCAGACCATGGCATTCCCACCACCATGCTTGACTGTAGGCATGACACACTTATCTTTGTACTCCTCACCTGATTGCCGCCACACATGCTTGAGACCATCTGAATTAAACAAATTAATCTTGGTCTCATCAGACCATAGGACATGGTTCCAGTAATCCATGTCCTTTGTTGACATGTCTTCAGCAAACTGTTTGCGGGCTTTCTTGTGTAGAGACTTCAGAAGAGGCTTCCTTCTGGGGTGACAGCCATGCAGACCAATTTGATGTAGTGTGCGGCGTATGGTCTGAGCACTGACAGGCTGACCCCCCACCTTTTCAATCTCTGCAGCAATGCTGACAGCACTCCTGCGCCTATCTTTCAAAGACAGCAGTTGGATGTGACGCTGAGCACGTGCACTCAGCTTCTTTGGACGACCAACGCGAGGTCTGTTCTGAGTGGACCCTGCTCTTTTAAAACGCTGGATGATCTTGGCCACTGTGCTGCAGCTCAGTTTCTGGGTGTTGGCAATCTTCTTGTAGCCTTGGCCATCTTCATGTAGCGCAACAATTCGTCTTTTAAGATCCTCAGAGAGTTCTTTGCCATGAGGTGCCATGTTGGAACTTTCAGTGACCAGTATGAGAGAGTGTGAGAGCTGTACTACTAAATGGAACACACCTGCTCCCTATGCACACCTGAGACCTAGTAACACTAACAAATCACATGACATTTTGGAGGGAAAATGACAAGCAGTGCTCAATTTGGACATTTAGGGGTGTAGTCTCTTAGGGGTGTACTCACTTTTGTTGCCGGTGGTTTAGACATTAATGGCTGTATATTGAGTTATTTTTAGGGAAGAATAAATTTACACTGTTATATAAGCTGCACACAGACTACTTTTCATTGTGTCAAAGTGTCATTTTGTCAGTGTTGTCCCATGAAAAGATATACTTAAATATCTGCAGAAATGTGAGGGGTGTACTCACTTTTGTGATACACTGTATATATATATATAGTTAAACATTCCGGACCTTTGCTTCAATACATTTTCTCTAACTGGACCCCTTGAAATTTTAGTTGAATACCCCTGCTCTAAACTTTCAGCTCAAACAAGGAGAAGACTGATCAGAGATGCAGCCAAGAGGCCCATGATCACTCTGAATGAACTGCAGAGATCTACAGCTGAGGTGGGAGACTCTGTCCATAGGACAACAACCAGTCGTACACTGCACAAATCTGGCAAGAGTGGCAAGAAGAAAGCCATTTCTCAAAGATATCCATAAAAAGTCACCTGGGAGACACACCAAACATGTGGAAGAAGGTGCTCTGGTCAGATGAAACCAAAATCGAACTTTTTGGCCACAATGCAAAACGTTATGTTTGGCGTAAAAGCAACACAGCTCATCACCCTGAACACACCATCCCCACTGTCAAACATGGTGGTGGCAGCATCATGGTTTGGGCCTGCTTTTCTTCAGCAGGGACAGGGAAGATGGTTAAAATTGATGGGAAGATGGATGGAGCCAAATACAGGACCATTCTGGAAGAAAACCTGTTGCAGTCTGCAAAAGACCTGAGACTGGGACGGAGATTTATCTTCCAACAAGACAATGATCCAAAACATAAAGCAAAATCTACAATGGAATGGTTCACAAATAAACGTATCCAGGTGTTAGAATGGCCAAGTCAAAGTCCAGACCTGAATCCCATCGAGAATCTGTGGAAAGAGCTGAAAACTGCTGTTCACAAACGCTCTCCATCCAACCTCACTGAGCTCGAGCTGTTTTGCAAGGAAGAATGGGCAAAAATGTCTGTCTCTCGATGTGCAAAACTGATAGAGACATACCCCAAGCGACTTGCAGCTGTAATCGCAGCAAAAGGTGGCGCTACAAAGTATTAACGCAAGGGGGCTGAATAATATTGCACGCCCCACTTTTCAGTTTTTTATTTCTAAAAAAAGTTTAAAATATCCAATAAATTTCGTTCCACTTCACGATTGTGTCCCACTTGTTGATTCTTCACAAAAAATTACAATTTCATATCGTTATGTTTGAAGCCTGAAATGTGGCAAAAGGTTGAAAAGTTCAAGGGGGCCGAATACTTTTGCAAGGCACTGTATCTTACCATAATACATTAATACTATCTTACCATAATGATTTCATACAATCTTACTATTAAAGGTTTTATACTATCTTACTACAGTGGTATCTTGAAATCCAACGTCAATGCGTTCCATGGTCCCATGAAACTACATATATTTTAGGCTACTGTAATAATAGTAATAATTACTAGGGATGTAACAATACACTCCTACCTAAGATGCGATTCACGATACTGGGTTCACAATACGATTTTTTTACCGGTTTTTTTTTTTTAATGCATTTTTTTTCCCCATTTTCCTCCTAATTTAGCACATCCAATTTGTCTTCCGCTGCTGACAGACTCCAGATTTGCATCCAAGGAGAGAACGCCACTGCCCACACCTTTACACGTGTACAGGCCTCCTCTTCTCGTCTGTGCTTCCTGCACGGGCGTCTCTTCTGCCAGTCAGGGTCCTAACACAGTGTATGATTACTCACCCACCCACATATCGTACGGTCCCCGCAGTGGCCAATTTGTATCTGCTGCAGGCACTACCAATTATGCCTGCCAGATGGCGCCCAGCCGACCGGTGGCAACACCGAGCCTCGAACCCGGGAGTTCAGAAACTCGGTGCTGGTGCGTCAGCGGCACATCCCGCTGCGCCAGCTGGGCGCTTTCGCGATTTTTTAAAACTGAAATTGAAGACAAATTATGGCAAAGTTTCCTCTTATTATTTCTCTTAAAAAATAAAATAAAATACTGTATTTGTGCTTATCTTTTATTTATCTAAATAATAAATGCCCTTTTATTTCTGAGGTGAGTACAAACTATTTAAAACAATTTTGAATTAAGCCCAATTTGGCTGAAAACCCCCGAATCTGGCAACCAGGCATATAGCGCCAGTGACGTGAACCAGGTGAGGTGTATAGCGCCAGTGCCCTCTTCTGTTTAAAGTGAATATCGATTCATTTTGGAATTTTTTAATCGGTTATTAACTGTCCTGCGGTGCATCGTTACATCCCTATTAAATGCTATTAATGATTTTACACTATCTGACAGTTTTTTCTTACTATCTTATTATTAATAATTTCACACTATCCCACTTTTAATGATTTCATATCACATTTTAACCACATGTTTTTTACTCCAAGGTGATTCTGACAGGAAGCTTTATACCCATCTGAGAATGAAGCTTACAAGGTTGAGACCGCCATGGCAACAATGCCGCTCCTGCTGGAAATGATGGGAATCTGCCGTATCTGCACTCAAAGCGTGTGTTCAAAAACCTAGTGAGCTGTCTTGCTGTCTTACTGCCTACATAGGCAGCTGCCTCAGTAGAGAGGATTATAATGAGTCATTGACTTATAAGTCATTGACTTAACTAAGCCAACACAGTTAGCCTCATGCCATTCAAACCAATGGGATGGGGTGGCACAACGCGCTAGCATGTCAGCTATTATCTCCCTCCCTGTACCGAAAACGGTTAAATTCACTGACAAGCCCGAATTTGCAAATAAAAACACTTGTGCACATTTATACAAATTAAAAATCACTGATAATTTGTTTACGTATGAAAATAACTCCATTCGTTTCTCCGCACCGCCCGCCATGATTTTATTTTTCTGTGAGAAAAGTTGTGCCGCACTGAATGCTGGGATTGCCTCCACCGCTAAGGCAGCCTCGGATGCTCCTTCGTTCTAGAGTCAAAGTACCGTTGAAATTTTAAGATACCTCACTAGTGAGCATATTAAGGCATCTAGGATTTCGAACAGCCTACTTCTCGGGAGCGCGTGTATGATGACATAAAATGCTGCCTATGTAGAGAGCTCACTAGGTTTTCGAACACACCCAAAATGTTCAGGACTCACTACGGACTTTATCACCGACTGATATAAAAATTATTGAACGATTATTTTATATTAGTCTATAATAATAAGAGCAAATAATAATTTAATTTTTTTCACTAGTTTAAACTTTTGTTTAATTTTCAGTTTTAATTCTTTTTAAGTATCTCCAGGCCACCTAAAGAGGACGGGTCCCTGTTGGGTCTGGTTCCTCTTAAGGTTTCTTCCTTGTAATTTTAAGGGAGTTTTTCCTTGCCACTGACCCCCTCGACTTGCTTAACAGGAGGATTTTGTTTTGTTGGTCCTGGACGCTTTAAAGTTGCACTGAGACACTGAGTCTCCAAAAAAAAAGGGTGGGGGGCGGTGCTGATACAAACTTGCTTCCTGTTTAGGGTGTTCCTGCCTTGAGCCCAGTGTTTCACAGTGAAACTGGACCCAGCACGACCCAGATGTGCTGATGATAAATGATGTAGATCTAAGAAAACTGAGTATTTTCTATAAAATGTCACAAAATGCTGTTACATTTAATTTGATTTGCTGCAATAAGTGGTTTTGCTTATTTCCACTGTGAATAACATTTGCCAGAAAACAGGCCAAATCTGACCTGACCAGAACCAGAATACATTTACAGCATTTGCATTAGCAGAAATTATTGGGCGGCACGGTGGCATAGTGGGTAGCACTGTCGCCTCACAGCAAGAAGGTCCTGGGTTCAATCCCCAGGTGGGGCGGTCCAGGTCCTTTCTGTGCGGAGTTTGCATGTTCTCCCCATGTCCGCGTGGGTTTCCTCCGGGTGCTCCGATTTCCTCCCACAGTCCAAAAACATGCCACCAGGCTAATTGGAAACACTGAATTGTCTTATAGATACCTAGCCGCTAGATGCACAAACCCAAGCGTCAGGAAGGGCATCCGGGGTAAAAATTGTGCCAAATCAATGCGGATCATGATCCGCCGAGAGCCGACCCCTCAACTGAACGGGACAAAGGCCATGGAAGAAGAAGCATTTGCAGAAATTATTGGATAACGGTCTTTCGCAACATGGGAAGAATTTTAGCCAACCTACATCTGCATAACAGTTATAAATAAGACACATTGTCTAGATTTCAGGTTTTGCTACGGTTCACGGCCTGTCATTTGAGTTTAAGTCATGACTTAGATTAGGCTAGTCAACAACTAGACCACTACGTAAGTCGAGACTTGAATCCAGTTGAATTGAAAACATAGCTGCATGTCTAATTTGAAGTGGTTCCACAAAAAGGAGTGGACTTCAATTCCCCTGACAGAGATGTCACAAAATAATAATACATTGTTGCAGTCGTTTCTGTTGAGGATGATGCAAGCAGTTCTAAAAGTTATAGTGGCAAAAAGGTTTATACAAGGGTCATACTGGTGTTGGATACCATTCTCTCCTAAATCAACAAAACAGTTTTACATAAGAGTTACGTTTTTACTTTCATTGTGATTTGTCTTATTCATTAAAATTATTCAGCAAAAAATGTGCTTGGAAGATGGGAATTATTTACAGCTCTTTGTAAAAAGAAAACAAACTCCTGAAGTGTTTTTTAGCAAAGTATAACGTATTGATCATATACACTGATCAGCCATAACATTAAAACCACCTCGTTTTCACATTCACTGTCCATTTTATCAGCTCCACTTACTATATAGAAGCACTTTGTAGTTCTACAATTACTGACTGTAGTCCATCTGTTTCTCTGCATGCTTTGTTAGCCTGGTCAGGACTCTCCCAGGACCACTACAGAGCAGGTATTATTTAGGTGGTGGATCATTCTCAGCACTGCAGTGACACTGACATGGTGGTGGTGTGTTAGTGTGTGTTGTGTTGGTATGAGTGGATCAGACGATGTATTTGAGATCCCAGCTCTGGTGTGTTAGCGTGTGTTTTTAGCGCTGCTCCACCTGAGCGACCCTATAAGCGATTTTGTTAACCAGTGACACAAGTAAAATATAGGGAGGGGGAGGGGCTGCACAAAATTGATCAATTTTGACTTGTGAATTCGCGCTGATGAGCAATGACACACTGCTATGCTGGGTTGACATCAAAAGAAGTTTTTTTGGGGACTTTTGCCTTTATTTTATTTTTTTATTTTATTTATTAATACGATTTTTAATGTCATGTTTTACACACTTTGGTTACATTCATGACAGGGCAGGTAATTACTGGTTACACAAGATTCAAACACAGTCATGGACAATTTTGTATCTCCAATTCACCTCACTTGCACATCTTTGGACTGTGGGAGGAAACCAGAGCTCACACAGACACTGGGAGAACATGCAACTACACACAGAAAGGATCCGGACCCCTCCACCCGGGAATTGAACCCAGGACCTTTATGCTGTGAGGTGACAGTGCTACCCACCTAGCCACCATGCCGCCCAACTTTTGCCTTTATCTCCCAATCAAAACATTCCCAATTATCGCCTGTGAATCAGATGTGGTCTGATCAAGAAGAGCCCCTCTGACAGGTGTCCAATTCGTGGCTGCTGCTTATCACCGGCCAGTGCTGGGCTCCCACACTAAATTAGATGTGCTAAGCTGTGTAAATACCTTTTATGACTGGGTTTTATTGTTTGGAAGGGCTGAGTTAGTTTTGGATGTAAACAAAGATTATTGATCTATTAATGATATAGTTTAATGGCTAATCTGTCAAACGTGGCCTGACCACGAGCAATTTATAAAGCAATGCAAATGGAAAGCTGTTGATGTGACTGGGACTTAAAATAGAAAATCAATTCTCCGTTAGCCATGAAAGCACATCATACCTGTGGCATAAGAGATTTTGCGACCAAATACGCCTCTTCAGCATCTTTGGATCGGTCGAGGTTCTTGTATGTTCTTCCTACATTCATGTGGGCACCGATGTCATCTACAGAGGTAAAACAACTGTCAAAATGAGCAATACAGCAGGTTTTGAACATGACAAAAGTAGGGGCTCTAAGCAGGCCACCTCTTTTCCTCAGAGTTCTTCTGTTGCCACAAAATCAGAAGCATGAGATTCTTTTATTTAAATATAACTGATTTTATACACCTTAGCAATGGGTGTGGCTGAAACACCTACATTCAAAAAGTACTCAAAGTAGCTGTTCTTTTACCTGGGCAGGAATTTTTCAGATCTCACAATTATAATCCACATACAAAAATTACTAAGACAGCACATTCATAACTGGGTCACTTCTAAAGTAATGTAGCCCTGACAATAAAATGATCAATGATGAGATTAGTTTTAACTTGAAGTACTCAGTAAATCTGTTTTTTAGTCTCCCTTCTGCACTGTGAATGAATCCCAAACTACAAAATCGCTTCTGGGAATTTATCCCCAGGCTGAAACAGTTGTGTGCAAGTGTTATTAGAAGCAAACTGATGCAGTAAAACATCTTTTAAAAACATTTATAGGTGATGAAAAGCTAAAAAAAAAAAAGCTGAAACTGTGTATCCAGTGATTACCGGTCAGCCAGGTGCCTGCATCAACACGAATGGCTCCACTTACTATAGAGAAGCACTTTGTAGTTCTACAATTACTGACTGTAGTTTCTGCATACCTTTTTAGCCAGTATCACCCTATTCATCAATGGTCAGGACCCCCACAGAGCAGGTAATATTTAAGTGGTGGATCATTCTCAGCACTGCAGTGACACTGACATGGTGGTGGTGTGTTAGTGTGTGTTGTGCTGGTATGAGTGGATCAGACACAGCAGTGCTGCTGGAGTTTTTAAATACCGTGTCCACTCACTGTCCACTCTATTAGACACTCCTACCTAGTTGGTCCACCTTGTAGATGTAAAGTCAGAGACGATCGCACATCTATTGCTGCTGTTTGAGTTGGTCATCTTCTAGACCTTCATCAGTGGTCACAGGACGCTGCCCACGGGGCGCTGTTGGCTGGATATATTTTTGGTCGGTGGACTATTCTCAGTCCAGCAGTGACAGTGAGGTGTTTAAAAGCTCTATCAGTGCTGCTGTGTCTGATTCACTCATACTAGCACAACACACACTAACACACCACCACCATGTCAGTGTCACTGCAGTGCTGAGAATGATCCACCACCCAAATAATACCTGCTCTGTAGTGGTTCTGACCATTGAAGAACAGCATGAAAGGGGGCTAGCAAAGCATGCGGAGAAACACATGGACTACAGTCAGTAATTGTAGAACTACAAAGTGCTTCTATATGGTAAGTGGAGCTGATAAAATGGACAGTGAGTGTAGAAACAAGGAGGTGGTTTTAATGTTACGGCTGATCGGTGTATAACGCACCGTCACAAAGCTGAACTGGCCAACTGTATAAAATTAGTGTAGTGAAGCCCAACATTATAATATAATTCAATAAAATTCTCAGCTGCTTAAGACTGCAGGGGAAATAACAGTTAAGGCCCTTCCTTAAATGATAGTCAAAACAAATCTGACTGTTATGTAACGGATAGACTTGTTATATAAAAGAACACCTGGCCACGAATCATACCTGGTTGCACTCTTGTGGCCTGGAGGAAATATTTGAGCGCTGTCTCATAATCATTTAGGTTTTCCAGAGCATGGCCAACGTTGTTCCATAATTTGGCGTTATTCTTGTTTACCTGCAGAGAGAAAATGTTGACGTGTTAGTGCTACATGTGCAGAAACCATCATAAATGTAATAATTGTTATCTGTAAAAACAAATCTCCCTCTCATATTTAGGTTTTTTTTTTAGGGCACCTTATATAAATAACTATTAGCACCTTATAAAAATATAAATAACTAATTTAGGGCACCTTGTATAAACATTATAAACATTATACAACCTACATATATATTAAACACCTTATCAACCATTTATAAACACTACCATATTGAACACAACCGGCACAGTCACTTTAACTATCTTGTGATTTGTTGCTGCTTAGTTTTGCTGCTGCTACACTTTTGCAATTATGCACTTTAGATCAACATAAGCTGCTGCAGCTTTTGTGCAATACTTTAAAATGTAAATACTTTGTACTTTTTTGTTTTGTTTCATAGTTTATTCTATTTTATACTTCTTAGTCTATTCTTATTTTTTTTTTATTCATGTTGCACGCACCGAGGCCTGGGTAACTGTATTTCATTCTATCATGTACGTGGTTGAATGACAATAAAAGAGTCTGAGTCTGAGTTTTAGCATGTAAAATGAGACAGAAATTTGAATGTGGGGGGGGAGGTCGCGTGGTGATCATATCTTCAGTTGATGTGCTAGTAATCCGATCCGCTCTTTTCATTTGTAAGATCTCAAAGCAACTAACAGACTTATAGTAATACTAAATAGTGGGTGTCTGGGTTGCAGTATCATCACCCTAATGCGGTGAAAAATAGTAGGACAGTGCAGGTCAGATGTTTTAGAGACAAAGTTAGGGAGGTGAGATTGAGATGGTTTGGGCATGTGCAGAGCAGGGATGAGAGTTACATCAGGAGAAGAGTGAGGAGGAGGACAGGAAGCCAAAGAGAAGATTTATGGATGCGGTGAGGGAGGACATGCAGGTGTTGGGGTGACAGAGGAGGATGCTCAAGACAGGGCAAAATGGAGATGAATGATCCACTGTGGCGATCCCTAACTTCTGCCAACATCCACCCCCACCTTCGTTCTGATTGGGGAAGGCTATAGTCTGCAAGCACACCCTCCAACATGTGCACAGTGCCTACCAGATAACGTATTCAGGTTTCAGAAACATAATATCTATATCATATCATGATCATAATAATATAATATGTCACAAATAATTCAAGAACAGTTTATTGAACACTGAAAAAACTCCATGACCCCTGAATGCATCTCAATGCCCAGATTTACACATCATGAAAGCACTATGCAGTAGCAGTAACACTCCCTGGAAAGGGCGCCAATCTATCGCGGGACTTTGGCCAATCCCTCATGGACACAGCCTGCACATTGACGGCCAACCGACCAATAAAACTTCTGGGGGTCTAAACCTTGGATCCCAGTGGTAGTGCGCTAGCATGATTTACCTGTGCCAACTAGGCATCTCTAATAAAATAACTTAAATTCATGAAAGTTACATTTAGTTACAACAAAACTAAGTCCAGTAACCCCAGTAATGTTTCACTTAATGTATTTTCATTTTATGATAATGTTTTACCACCGCTTTATTCGGGTCAGGGTCGTGGTGGGTTCGGCTTCTCCGGAATCACAGAGCAAGGACAGGACGTCCACACATTGCACTGACAGTTTGGAAAAGCACACATTAACAATTTACACCGCATTTACACCGAAATTGTAAAAATTAACTTTAAAAATGGTGATGTGAACTGGCCGCCAAGATCATGTGACTTGACGCCCTTAGACTTCTTTCTTTGGGGTTATCTTAAGGATAAAGTGTACACCAGCAAACCACAATCCATTGAGGACCTCAAAGAAGAAATTTGACACAACATTGCTGAAATTTCTCAGCAATTATGTCAACGTGTCATGGAAAATTTCATCAAGAGTGAACATGTGCTGCCACGGTCGAGGCGATCATTTGTCAGATGTTTTGTTTCATACATAACCTCCATGTCTTCACTTTCAAATAAAGCAAAAACATCATTAATGTTCAAATAAAAAGTGTGTTTTATTAAAAATTTTTAATGTCAGTTCATTTTGGGACACCCTGTAGTAACTATGCAGTGAAATATAGTGTCTGTCTGAAAACCTAGTAAGCTATACATAGGCGCATTTTACGTCATCCTGTGTGCGCTGTCTAAATTCTTAGATACCTTGAAATGCTCCTACTAAGACCGCTCAGGTGGCACAGCGGTAAAAACACACGCTAGCACACCAGAGCTGGGATCTCGAATCCATCGTATCGAATCTCAGCTCTGCCATCCAGCTGGGCCGAGCGGCCACATGAACAACGATTGGCCTGTTGTTTATATAGGGGTGGGGTATTAAGCCTGATAGGGACTCCTCGTGACTCGCAACTACGACCTCTGCTGGCTGATTAATGACGCCTGCACAGAGGCGGGGAAAGAGTGTGGATCACGGTGTGTCTCTCTGCACACAAGGCTGATTCACATATAATTTGCAATGAACAGAGTTCTTTTCAAATGCAAATACATTTTAATTAATTTTTTGTACAAAGGTGTACAAGAGTAAGTTATTTGCACATTCAGGCTTGTCAGTGACAATTTAACATTTTTCGGTACACAGAGGGAGACTTTTGCTGGCATGCAAACAGGTTGTGACACCTCAGCCCATTGATTTGAATGGCCTGAGGCTAACTGTATTAGCTTAGTAAGTGAAACTGTGGCTGTTTCATTAAGACTGTTGTTGTGAAGAGCGTAGGTTTAATTAGGGTGGATTAGAAATCACATACTTTTAAAGCAGAAGTGAACAGCGTGTACTCCGACTCCCAGTCCCAGGTTCTGTAGAATGTTTTCACTGCATGCGTCATTAGAAGAACTCCCATAAACAACCACGAGACTTTCTTCAAGACCCTGGAGAAGAAAAGAATGATACTCTCTGAGGTATAATATTTTTCTCGTCTTATAAGATTTGCAGAAGACTTTCTAAGCCAAAACGTCATAGTTTTTACTGTGTAGATACAAAAAAAATTTCAAATCCTGATTAAACCAAGTTTATATTGGATTATACAATTCCACATGAGCTGTATATGCAGATGAGCCAAAACATCAGGACCACCCCACAAAAATGTGCATGCCAATGTTTACATGCCACGGTCTGCTTTATATTAAATTCTGGGCTGATTGTAGTTTCTCAGTTCACATGTTGAATGAAGCAGATATTATCAAGCATAAAGAGCTGAGTGACTTTGATAAAAGCCAAATCGTTATGGCCAGACGACTGGGTTAATGTATTTACAAAATAGAAGGGGGTGTTCACAGTCAGCTATAAGTACCCACCAACAGTGATCTGAAGAGGGACAAGCAGCAACAGCTCATTGATGCAGAGAACATAAAGGCTATGGTGCCTGGTTTAAACCAAAAGTAGGGCTTCTGTGGCACAAAGTGAGGATCATTTTAACACTGGTGATGAAGTTTGTTTGTTTATTAGGATTTTAACGTCATGTTTTACAGTTTTGGTTACATTCATGACAGGAACGGTAGTTACTCATTACACAAGGTTTATCATCTCACAAGGTTATAAGCTGGGAAGTGGCTAACTCCTGTCCACCGTGGAAGACAGAACCAACAATGGACATCCAGCTATCTGAATGGATCAATAATAAGCGTGTAATGGTCAGAGGGGAATGAGGTCTCACAAGTTGAGGGGTGATGTGTTATTCTGGTGTGGCTCATAAGGCATCTAGAAAGGGTCACTTGGTCCACCTGGTTTTGGGGTCGCATCTTGACTTGGGTGCCTACAGTGGGACATTTTTATGTAGTTTATTTCTGATTAGGGAATCCAATTAGATTGTGACTCAGGTGAGTTGAGACGTTTATCTTTAAGGTCATATTACTAAATAAGTGACAATTTGAATTTAATTATGTAGGTAAGTGCCACACAGAAAAATAATTGTGTTGTATCTTATCTGTACAGAGACCCTTCTAAACAATTCTATTATTTTTTTATTTTATTATTTTCATTTTCAAGTTTTAGCGCCACCGTGTCCAGGTCAGGCAGTGAAATCACTGGGCACAATGCAGGAACACACCCCGAGCAGGACACCAACCTGCGAGGACTCGGCCAAACCCCCACCCCCTTAGACACAGCCAATAAATAATAGCACAGCTGAAAATTCAAACCCTGGATACCAGTGGTAGTGGGCTTGTGTAGTTTATTCTATCTGAGTGTTCCAAAATTATTATTATTATAAATTTTATAACATGCTGTGTTTTTATTTGTTTACTGTGTTTACTGGTTAATTTGCACTATGAGGCGTCCTAGCAATCCTACGGCAATTCAGTTAGCAATCGCTTGGGTAAAATGTCCAAGATGGCGAAGTCTAAAGCAGCTAAAAACATGACTCGGGTAACTAAATTTGGAAAACTTCCAACCAATTCTGTGGACACAGAGGGAGGGTGTCAAAACACAGATTTCGCATCGTCGCTGAATGTTCTAGGTTTACGTTCAAGCATGAATGTAGGCTGTGCTGTGTATTGTAGCTTTCATTTGTTTGTTTGTTTATTAGGATTTTAAGGTCATGTTTTACACTTTGGTGACATTCATGACAGGAACGGTAGTTACTCATTACACAAGATTCATCAGTTCACAAGGTTATATCAAACACAGTCGTGGACAATTTAGTGTCTCCAATTCACCTCACTTGCACGTCTTTGGACTGTGGGAGGAAACCGGAGAACCGGAGGAAACCCATGTGGACATGAGGAGAAAATGCAAACTCCACACAGAAAGGACCCGGACCGCCCCACCTGGGGATCGAACCCAGGACCTTCTTGCTGTGAGGCGACAGTACCCACTTAGCCACCGTGCCGCCCTGTAGCTTTTATTTATTCCATCATTCAATTTATGAGTGTAATTTAATGAGTGCTGTGTAATGTCGCACTTTTGTTTTAAAAATCTGTGAAATCTTGCCTTGCCTTGAAAAACAAGGTCTGTGAAATGAAGCACATTTTGTCGTGAATTTAGTAGGACCCTAAATATCAGGTAACAGGGACAAGCAGATAAAGGAAGATTACTTTTTCCTCTAAAAACATCTGCTGAACATTTACTATTTTAAAATCCTGGACCTTGTTTATTTTGCCATGTACACATGCATTTGTACATTCTGACTTGGCATCATTAATCTGAATGTAAACGTTGTTTGTGTCATAAGCTATAATTACGAGCCACATTGTAACGATAACTGCGCTTTGATGATTGAAAGATATTTGAATGAACAGTGTGTGTTGCAGCGTTTTACCCTTTGAAGGCCAGGCTCCTAAATCCGTGGGCCACCAACACGCAGAAGCCCATGCTGGGCACATAAAGCACACGCTCGGCCACCACAAAGCCCACGGGGAAGAAGAGGTTGGATGCTGGGATGAATGGGAGGACGATCAGAGAGAGAGCCTGCAGGAGACACGCAAGGAGAGGCGGTGATTAATACGACTTGTTGAAGTGATCACGTTCCCTGCTCTAGCTTTCCATTCATGATGTTTTTCATCTCTTCATGTAAATTTAACAGTGCGTGTTTCACAGCTTGGCTACAGTTTTAATACCCTATCAGCTTACAGCCGCCCCAGGACAACAACGTAAACGGCCAAAATAACAAGAAAATCAGTCAGGGGTAGACTGCAGGAGAATGTTTATGAACAGTGCTTTAAAAGTAAAAACAAGCTCTAAAGTTTTCATAATCTGAACAAAATCTTTTATTTTACTGCAGCGCCACAACTTTTTTAATGACATGGTAAATATAATTTCATAGCTTTTCTTCCTTGTACAAATGTTTTACTACGAGAGTAGATTAACCCAGGGGTTTTCAACCTTTTTAGGCATGCGCCCCCCTTCGTGTGCCGAGCACGACTTGCGCCCCCCCTCACAACAACCCCCCCCCTCCCCTTGGTGGAACAGCACTCGGTCGCGTGTACCAAGCGCTGCTTCCGCCACGCCCCCCCTCCCCTGGATAAGGCACGGCTCGAGCACGGATGCCAAGCACGGCTTTCGCCACGCGCCCCTCCCCTTAGTGGACCACGGCTCAATCGCGGATGCCTGCCACGTCCTCCGCCAGTCTCGTCTGCCACCGGTTCATAATAATAATAATAATAATAATAATAATCTCATAGTGCCACGCCCCCAAGTACTTGCGCCCAGGTTGAAGACCCCTGGATTAACCAATCAAAGGCTCAGACAAACACTCCGGTGGAACTAAGAAAGCCAACTAAGAACATACTTCAGTCAAAACGTTCTACAAAACACACAAAGGGAAAACCGTACATCAGTCCTAGCTCTCTGGGTCCAGGCTTACATCAGATGGCGTGGAAGACAGTGGAAACATGTATTGTGGTCAGATGAGCTGATGTATTAGTTTGTAAGTTTTCTGTGCCAAAGGACCATTCAGACAACTTTTCCCAGTATCTCTATGGTCCTTTCAGCAAGACAAAGCCAGGCCTCGTTCTGCAGGTACAACAGAATGGCTTCATAGACAGAAAGTGTGTGTGTGTGTGTGTGTGCTTGACCAGTCTGCCTGCAGTCCAGATCTGTCTCTATATGAAAATTTTTAGCACAGGGTGCTGGGTGGCACAGCAGTCTAACACTCTAGCAAACCACTGTTTGTAGTTTATCTGTTTCTCTACATACCTCTTTAGCCTGCTTTCACCTACTCTGTGGTGGTCCTGTGGGGGTCCTGACCATTGAAGAACAGGGTGAAAGCAGGCTAAAGAGGTATGTAGAGAAACAGATGAACTACAATCAGTAATTGTATAACTGAAAGTGCTTCTAAATGGTAAGTGAAGCTGATAAAATTGACAATTTGTGTAGAAACAAAGAGGTGGTTTTAATGTTATGGCTGATCGGTGTATACATGTATCTTCTTCTTCTTCTTTCGGCTTTTTCCCTTTTTCAGGGGTCGCCACGGCGAGTCATCCTCATGATCGCTCATTGATTTGGCACAATTTTTACGCCGGATGCCCTTCCTGACACAACCCTCCCTAATTTATCCGGGCTTGGGACCGGCACTACAATGCACTAGTGCATCTAGCGGCTAGGTATCTATAGGACAATTCAGTGTTTCCAATTAACCTGGTGGCATGTTTTTGGACTGTGGGAGGAAACCGGAGTACCCGGAGGAAACCCACGCGGACACGGGGAGAACATGCAAACTCCGCACAGAAAGGACCTGGACCGCCCCACCTGGGGATTGAACCCAGGACCTTCTTGTTGTGAGGCGACAGTGCTACCCACTAAGCCACCGTGCCGCCCCGGTGTATACATGTATACAGTACAATAATTTTTCTGCATGTCCCAGCGTGTTTGGAAATTGGGGTCAGGTTAAGGCCTTGCTCTGACTGATAGCCCAAAGCTCTACCCACTAGGTTATTTACTGATTAATCATTAAATAAATCAGTAAAAAAAGAATATTGGTGCGCCCAGCACCAGCGCTGAGTTCCTCGGTTCAAAACTCGGCGTTGCCACTGGTCGGCTGGGTGCCATCTAGCGGGCATAATTGGCAGTGCCTGCAGCAGACACGATTCTGCTAGGGCCGGATGACCGAGCTATATGGGTGGGGTCTTCAAACGCTGTGTAAGGACCCTGATTGGCAGATAGAGAGGCGTCTGTGCAGAATGCATGGGTGAAAAAGGTTCCACTAAGGGACCCGTGAGCAGCAATATACCCAGCTCAACTACAATCATGGATCCCCCAGCAGCGGAAGACAAATTGATGCTAAATTGGAAGAAAATGCATAAATAAAATAGAAAAAAAAATCTTGGTAATAAATGCATTGTGGTCTGGCGTCTGTGTGTCCCACCAGATCAACCACCCGTGAAAACTAAATAAAATAATAAAATCAAAACCATCAGAATGGAAAATATCCCTACACCTGAGGACTGAGGTATATTTAAATCTGTGAGAAACACTGGTCTTGTTTTATACTGTAAATGTATTAGTGACCGACAAAATGCACATTTTGTAGAAATCATTCCTAAATCTAATCAGGGCTCGGCCAGAGAGAGAGAGAGAGCGAGAGAGAGAGAGAGAGAGAGAGAGAGAGAGAGAGAGAGAGAGAGAGAGAGAGAGAGAGAGAGATAGGTGTAGCCGACACTGGAGATGTAAAGTGATGCACTAAAATACAACGAACAATATACACTGATCAGCCATAACATTATGACCATCTCCTTGTTTCTACACTCATTGTCCATTTTATCAGCTCCACTTACCATATAGAAGCACTTTGTAGTTCTACAATTACTGACTGTAGTCCATCTGTTTCTCTACATACTTTTTTAACCCGCCTTTTCCCTGTTCTTTAATGGTCAGGACCCCCACAGAGTAGGTATTATTTAGGTGGTGGATCATTCTCAGCACTGCAGTGACAATGACATGGTGGTGGTGTGTTAGTGTGTGTTGTGCTGGTATGAATGAATCAGACAGCAGTGCTGCTGGAGTTTTGAAATACTGTGTCCACTCACTGTCCACTCTATTAGATACTCCTACCTAGTTGGTCCACCTTGTTGATGTAAAGTCAGAGACGATCGCTCATCTATTGCTGCTGTTTGAGTTGGTCATCTTCTAGACCTTCATCAGTGGTCACAGGACGCTGCCCACAGGGCACTGTTGGCTGGATATTTTAGTTGGTGGACTATTCTCAGTCCAGCAGTGACAGTGAGGTGTTTAAAAACTCCAGCAGCGCTGCTGTGTTTTATCCACTCCTCCAGCACAACACACACTAACACACCACCACCATGTCAATGTCACTGCAGTGCTGAGAATGATCCACCACCCAAATAGTACCAACTCTGTAGTGGTCCTGGGAGAGTCCTGACCATTGAAGAGGGTAACAAAGCATGCAGAGAAACAGATAGACTACAGTCAGTAATTGTAGAACTACAAAGTGGAGCTGATAAAATGCACAGTGAGTGTAAAAACAAGGAGGTGGTTTTAATGTTAAGGCTGATCAGTGTATTTCTTTTAAAACGTTTTATGAAACACGTAAGGGAAAGACTTACATCAATTCTAGCTCTCTGGGCACAAGCTCACATCAGATGGACCGGAAGACAGTGGAAACGTGTGCTGTGGTCAGATGAGCTGATGTATTAGCTTGCAGAACAGCACAATCAGTAAATAAATCAGTAAATCTTGGGATTAAATGCATTGTGCTCTGGCATATGTTTGTCCCACCAGATCAACCACCCATGAAAACTAAATAAATAATGAAATCAAAAACAGCAGAATGGAAAATATCCCTACACCTTAGGACCGAGGTATATCTAAATCTGTGAGAAACACTGGTCTTGTTTTATACTGTAAATGTATTAGTGACCGACAAAATGCACATTACTCTGAGAAAGTGGAAATAGCAATCATTCCTAAATCTAATCAGGGCTCGGCCAGAGAGAGAGATATAGCGTTTTCATGTGCAATGAGTCGTAGCTGGTTCCGGAGCTGTGAAGCGGTGAACTAAAATACTCCCATTGTTTCCGCATCAAACAGAACTCTGAAGCATTTGATGCTAATCCCTTCTAATTGTGTCTGAAACACCAGGGCAGTGAAAACAATGTTGGGCTAAAACCAACCGAGTCAGATGACCTCAAACATAATCAAGTAAACACAACTAAGGTCACATGTCTATTTCCTGCTTAAAACCTATACACATTAACTTTGGATTGACCCAAAATAACACGTAGCTTCCGTTCGGCGTTAAACAAATAACATACTCTGCAAAAACCCCTTTGATAGCCGCTCAGGTGGCGTAGTGGTAAAGAAGACACGCTGCAACCAGAGCTGGATTCTGAGTACGTCGTATCGAATCCAGCTCTGCCTTACCGGTTCGAGGTTGAGTGGCTGTATGAGCAACGATTGGCCGGTTGCTCAGTTAGGGGGAGGGACAAAGAACCGGATGTCGGGTCTCTCTCTGTCAGAATGCGATTACGACCTCTGCCGGCTGATTAGAGGCACCTGCACAGAGATGAGGAAGAGTGCCCTTAGGGTGTGTCTCTCCGCATGCAACGCTAGGTGGCGCCACACTCATCAATGTGTGGGTGGTAAAAATGCATCCGGTTGCTGCCCATGTTTTGGAGGGGATATGGGTTAGCGTCGATCTCCTCGGTCAGGGCAGGGTTCGGCATAGACAGAAGCACGATGCAAACTGAACAATTGGATGCGCTAAAGGGGGAGAAAAAGGGGAAAAATAAAAAAAATAAATAAACAGCAGAGGGCACTGGCGCTATTCACCTCGCTTGGTTGATGTCACTAGCGCTACGCGCCTGGTTGCCAAATTCACGGTTTTTCATCCAAATTGGGCTTAATTCAATGTCATAGTGTCATATTTTGTACCTACCTCAGAAATAAAGATAATAACAAATATATAAAATTTTATTTTTTTTAAGAGAAATGATAAAAGGAAACTTTTTTTCAATTTCAGTTCGGGAATCGGGGAAAAATCGTATCGTGAACCCAGTATTGTGAATCGCATCGCTTCATGGGTAGAGTGTATCGTTACATCCCTAATGTATAGTCATAGCTATTTAGCAGCATCTTATATACAGTGTATCACAAAAGTGAGTACACCCCTCACATTTCTGCAGATATTTAAGTATATCTTTTCATGGGACAACACTGACAAAATGACACTTTGACACAATGAAAAGTAGTCTGTGTGCAGCTTATATAACAGTGTAAATTTATTCTTCCCTCAAAATAACTCAATATACAGCCATTAATGTCTAAACCACCGGCAACAAAAGTAAGTACACCCCTAAGAGACTACACCCCTAAATGTCCAAATTGAGCACTGCTTGTCATTTTCCCTCTAAAATGTCATGTGATTTGTTAGTGTTACTAGGTCTCAGGTGTGCATAGGGAGCAGGTGTGTTCAATTTAGTAGTACAGCTCTCACACTCTCTCATACTGGTCACTGAAAGTTCCAACATGGCACCTCATGGCAAAGAACTCTCTGAGGATCTTAAAAGACGAATTGTTGCGCTACATGAAGATGGCCAAGGCTGCAAGAAGATTGCCAACACCCTGAAACTGAGCTGCAGCACAGTGGCCAAGATCATCCAGCGTTTTAAAAGAGCAGGGTCCACTCAGAACAGACCTCGCGTTGGTCGTCCAAAGAAGCTGAGTGCACGTGCTCAGCGTCACATCCAACTGCTGTCTTTGAAAGATAGGCGCAGGAGTGCTGTCAGCATTGCTGCAGAGATTGAAAAGGTGGGGGGTCAGCCTGTAAGTGCTCAGACCATACGCCGCACACTACATCAAATTGGTCTGCATGGCTGTCACCCCAGAAGGAAGCCTCTTCTGAAGTCTCTACACAAGAAAGCCCGCAAACAGTTTGCTGAAGACATGTCAACAAAGGACAGGGATTACTGGAACCATGTCCTATGGTCTGATGAGACCAAGATTAATTTGTTTGGTTCAGATTTTGATTTGATTTGATTTTATTGAACCATTTCATATTTTATAAATAGATACAATACCTCCTATAAAAAACTGAAACAGTCAGGGATAACACAAAAAGTCCATAGACTTATTTCCATTGTGGTCACTGTGGTCCCCACAGATGGTCTCAAGCATGTGTGGCGGCAATCAGGTGAGGAGTACAAAGATAAGTGTATCATGCCTACAGTCAAGCATGGTGGTGGGAATGCCATGGTCTGGGGCTGCATGGGTGCAGCAGGTGTTGGGGAGTTACATTTCATTGAGGGACACATGAACTCCAATATGTACTGTGAAATACTGAAGCAGAGCATGATCCCCTCCCTCCGGAAACTGGGTCGCAGGGCAGTGTTCCAGCATGATAATGACCCCAAACACACCTCTAAGACGACCACTGCTTTATTGAAGAGGCTGAGGGTTGAGGTGATGGACTGGCCAAGCATGTCTCCAGACCTAAACCCAATAGAACATCTTTGGGGCATCCTCAAGCGGAAGGTGGAGGAGCGCAAAGTCTCGAATATCCGCCAGCTCCGCCAGGAATATCCGAAAAGCATTCCAGTGGCAACCTGTGAAGCTCTGGTAAACTCCATGCCCAGGAGAGTTAAGGCAGTTCTGGGAAATAATGGTGGCCACACAAAATATTGTCACTTCAGGAACTTTCACTAAGGGGTGTACTCACTTTTGTTGCCGGTGGTTTAGACATTAATGGCTGTATATTGAGTTATTTTGAGGGAAGAATAAATTTACACTGTTATATAAGCTGCACACAGACTACTTTTCATTGTGTCAGTGTCATTTTGTCAGTGTTGTCCCATGAAAAGATATACTTAAATATCTGCAGAAATTTGAGGGGTGTACTCACTTTTGTGATACACTGTAGTTACAGTTAACGTTGTATAGTTATCTATTTATTAGGGATGTCCCGGGCCGATCAAGGCATTTTTTAACTGATCGGAATCGGCTTTACTAAACCCGATCCTAATCCCGATCTTTTGTTTTACATCAGCATGTCCGCTGTGTGGAAATAGTTTGAATTGGAAAGTAAAACAAGTCCAACAGCGGTGTAATGTCTGCAATGCGAGCGTTTCACGAGGCGGGAGGAGCAGAGCTGCGTTCATTACTGTAGCATTTTACTATTTATATGGTGTGTGAGTCGAGGATCACTCCGGTTTACAAAACAACATAGTGATGCACTCGTTTAATAAAGAAATAAATGCACGGTATATTCACATATTGTCAGGAGCAGAACACTTTATTAACTTCTTCTGTTACGGTTCCAAATAGCGGACAGCTGAGTCAAGCACACTATTCCATGCACTATGGAAGCCCCAAAGGGTCAAAACACACTCACTTCGCATAGAAACGTCCATCAAACCATTGTCACAATACAAGCACTTTAAAAACTGGCTTTCCTTCATAACAAAAGAGCCTTTCCATTTTATTTTGGTATTCAGGTTTTACTGTAATGCTTTTAAGTAACTTTTTTCTTATATTCAAGTTAAGCTGCTACACAGATTTCTGTTCATTTTTAGTGCATCACTGCATTAAACAGATTTTTTTTCTTCGAATGTAAAGTTTAAAGTAAAACTAATTATCTCACTCATTTTGATTGATTTTGTAAAAATACAAAACATTAAGCAATAGCTTGGATGCAACATTTTTCCCTACAGCACTGCAGAGCTATTTAGTTGTTAAACATATACACTGGATTAATTTGAATAACTGTAATGTACTTGAAGTGTGCACTGTGTGAACAGTATTATCCAGTTCTTATCTAGACAATATCTAGAAAATACAAGTATCGGTTTGAGACTCGGTATCGGATCGAGATCAAAATTAATAATCGGGATCGGTATCGGGAACAAAGAAATGTGATCGGGACATCCCTACTATTTACACATCTTTTATTACTATTATTGTAGTTATATATATCTAACTAACCTTTTATTATTATTACTGTTATTATTATAATATATGCTTAATCTCATTCATATCCATATGCCTATTATTATTATTGCTATTATGGATATAGTACTAAGTACATAGATATAATTCCATACATGTAAATAGCTATAGTTATAACTACAGTATA
Organism: Trichomycterus rosablanca; assembly: GCF_030014385.1. Classification (NCBI taxonomy): domain Eukaryota; kingdom Metazoa; phylum Chordata; class Actinopteri; order Siluriformes; family Trichomycteridae; genus Trichomycterus; species Trichomycterus rosablanca. The sequence continues at coordinate 33,290,874 of NC_085995.1, forward strand.
CAGTGTATCACAAAAGTAAGTACACCCCTCACATTTCTGCAAATATTTCATTATATCTTTTAATGGGACAACACTATAGACATGAAACTTGGATATAACTTAGAGTAGTCAGTGTACAGCTTGTATAGCAGTGTAGATTTACTGTCTTCTGAAAATAACTCAACACACAACCATTAATGTCTAAATAGCTGGCAACATAAGTGAGTACACCCCACAGTGAACATGTCCAAATTGTGCCCAAATGTGTCGTTGTCCCTCCCTGGTGTCATGTGTCAAGGTCCCAGGTGTAAATGGGGAGCAGGGCTGTTAAATTTGGTGTTTTGGGAACAATTCTCTCATACTGGCCACTGGATATTCAACATGGCACCTCATGGCAAAGAACTCTCTGAGGATGTGAGAAATAGAATTGTTGCTCTCCACAAAGATGGCCTGGGCTATAAGAAGATTGCTAACACCCTGAAACTGAGCTACAGCATGGTGGCCAAGGTCATACAGCGGTTTTCCAGGACAGGTTCCACTCGGAACAGGCTTCGCCAGGGTCGACCAAAGAAGTTGAGTCCACGTGTTCGGCGTCATATCCAGAGGTTGGCTTTAAAAAATAGACACATGAGTGCTGCCAGCATTGCTGCAGAGGTTGAAGACGTGGGAGGTCAGCCTGTCAGTGCTCAGACCATACGCCGCACACTGCATCAACTCGGTCTGCATGGTCGTCATCCCAGAAGGAAGCTGACGCACAAGAAAGCCAGCAAACAGTTTGCTGAAGACAAGCAGTCCAAGAACATGGATTACTGGAATGCCCTGTGGTCTGACGAGACCAAGATAAACTTGTTTGGCTCAGATGGTGTCCAGCATGTGTGGCGGCGCCCTGGTGAGAAGTACCAAGACAACTGTATCTTGCCTACAGTCAAGCATGGTGGTGGTAGCATCATGGTCTTGGGCTGCATGAGTGTTGCTGGCACTGGGGAGCTGCGGTTCATTGAGGGAAACATGAATTCCAACATGTACTGTGACATTCTGAAACAGAGCATGATCCCCTCCCTTCGAAAACTGGGCCTCATGGCAGTTTTCCAACAGGATAACGACCCCAAACACAACCTCCAAGATGACAACTGCCTTGCTGAGGAAGCTGAAGGTAAAGGTGATGGACTAAATCCAATTGAGCACCTGTGGCGCATCCTCAAGTGGAAGGTGGAGGAGTTCAAGGTGTCTAACATCCACCAGCTCCGTGATGTCATCATGGAGGAGTGGAAGAGGATTCCAGTAGCAACCTGTGCAGCTCTGGTGAATTTCATGCCCAGGAGGGTTAAGGCAGTGCTGGATAATAATGGTGGTCACACAAAATATTGACACTTTGGGCACAATTTGGACATGTTCACTGTGGGGTGTACTCACTTATGTTGCCAGCCATTTAGACATTAATGGCTGTGTGTTGAGTTATTTTCAAAAGACAGTAAATCTACACTGCTATACAAGCTGTACACTGACTACTCTAAGTTATATCCAAGTTTTAGTTCTATAGTGTTGTCCCATGAAAAGATATAATAAAATATTTGCAGATATGTGAGGGGTGTACTCACTTTTGTGATACACTGTATATTGATATTACTCATAGATATGTAAGTTTACTGATATTCTCTGTTTTTTTGCACGGTGCTACTATTTGCACTTCTGGTAGATGCTAATTGCATTTCGTTGCTTTGGACCTGTAATAAGCAGTGACAATAAAGTTGAATCTGTAGCTGTAGCTGTAGGTCCCGTGATGACATTGTAGGATTATTGGAGATTTCTTTACGCATCTTGCGGTCTGCTCTTGGGCTGAACTTGCTATAACGGCCTGACCTGGCCATGTTGGCAGTTGTTTTAAATGTTCACCACATGTAAATGATTTTCCGGACAGTGGAATGGCTGATTTTTAATGATATCACTTACTTCAACAATCAAGAGCAAACCAAACTAATGTCTGAGGTTTAAATAAAACTCCACTGTCCTCTAACGATGGTCTAATCATTGCAGCAGATGTGGTGCACCGGATTCTAATTTTAGACATTTTAAGTAGTAATAAATGTGGGGGTGTCCTAACTTTTTCCTCACAATAAATTTCCATTTTTGTTCATTACGTTTAAAAGTAATTTTTTAACATTTTATTTGTTTAGTTATATAAGCTCCATCTCTCAGTACTGTTCAAATGAAGCTCAAATGTCCATATGTTTAACTATGTTCAAAAAGACAAAAGGATTTCATGGGGTGTCCTAACTTTTTCACATGACTGTATATTAACCGAGACTCGATTCTAATAACTGAGACATCCATCTCAGCAGACGCTGTGTTTAGAATAATCTGCAGAATTTGCTTTGGCATCCACTTCAGAGTAAGTCAAAGAAATCAAAACGTTAGGACACAGTTGCAAAGGGTGGATTAAACAAAGAGGAAAAACATCACACTAGGTGTGAAAAGGCAAACAACTTCGCAGTTATTTCAATCGCGCGGGATCTAGCCGGCCAAGATCAACTAGAATAAAAGACACAATTGTACTAGCCGAAGCTTTAGGAGAAATTCTCAAGCTGTGTGCGGTATTGCTGGCACGACTGGAGCAAGAGAGGGTGAAATTAACGACTGACAACGTGATAATATATCCTGTTTGCACAGAACAAGTGTCAAGGGTCTTAACACAGGAACTCATTAGCACAGTTAGCCAGGGCCAAAGCAAACAGATCACTATCCTTATGCAACCTGTTGAAACCGTCCTAGCAGTGTGAATTATCTCAAACTTTTGAGGCTGATCCGTTATAAAAGATTTGTGGCCTCGCATTTAAATGCCAGCGGATTGAGAAAGTTCAGCGGAGAGACGCGCATGATGGATGCTCTGGAGTGTTATTGCACGAGAAATTATCAGAAAGTTCAACTTCTTTTTCCTTGAGCACACAAGACGACAAGATTTAAAAGCGGGAACTTTTGCAAGCACAGACACTGTCAAAAGTCAAACACATGTGGCCGACAGAACAATAAGATATAATGTTTAATAATGTGAAAAGGAAGGGGGAAGAGCTGTGGCAGTTGGGAGAGCTGTAATAAAGCACTGACAATCAGCAATTCATTTTTTTTTCTTGATTTCCCCCTTTTTCTTCCAATCTGTTAAGTCCCTATTGTGAATCTGCTGTCGCATTGCATGACCTTAGACCTCAGGGACAGTCGGATTACCACACGGTCCCTCAGACATGTGTCCGACCTGTGGCAGCTGCCGATGTTGGATTCACACACAGAGCTGTTTCGCATACATAGAGCCATGCTATACTCCATGTGACTCGTACACCCCGCTCAACTTAAGCAGACACCCGGACCTGTTTGAAAGGTCACATTTTAAAGCTGGTTAAGACCCCAGCCAACCTTCCCTTCCTCAAACACAGCCGCTCTGGCCAGTTCGGTGGCAAAGCCACTCCTGTAGGGGTGTGTTGCTTGTATGTTAACCCTGTGGCACCCAAGCACCCGACAATCAGAACTTCAGAACCCAAAAAGACAACTTTAGGAACTTAATTCAAAAGTCAAATAGCAAGTGCACATACTTCAACTGCATAGGTTACAAAAACTAGAGATGTTAAAGTGTCACATGTCATGGCAGCACATGGCAAACCTGGACAAAGGGCATCTGAAAGAGACAGATGGCCCTTTAGAAAACAGTTCAAAACAAGCCTGCCATTTAAAAACATCTTGTATATAAAACCGTGTTCTGAACACGTCAGAATTGGTGGTGTTGGTATTAATGGGTAGATTTTCCTTCTGAAGAATAATCCAACATCCTAAGACAAACATTTCAGAACTTGCATAACAGCACTGAAGCAAGGATTACAACTGTTCAGGAGATAAATGGCAGACTTGCGTCTGCTTAGTCTAAATATTATTCAAGGTTTCTGTTATTTTGTCCACCCCCTATACATGCAGAGCTGTAGAGGAAAAACTACAAACAATTATAGCATGAAATGTAGAAACCCTACACCCACATTCACTTCTTTCTAAATCATTTACAAGGATGTGAGATTTATTTCCTGGAACAACAGTAAAAAACTGCAGTCACACAACCCGGAACACTCACAAAAATGCCTGCTCGCATGAGCTGGGGGAAAGACCCTTGGTGTACCATTTCAGGAACTGCTATGGTGTAGCACTTCAGGTCGTGATGGAATATGTGGTCAGAGTTTTACAGTTGCTGCATCACTGCATCAAGTTCAGAGGCTCTAAATTCTTACTGTGCTGGGTTATCAAAAGCAGAAATTCAACTTCATAATGTTAACTATAGCTGTTTGTTTGTTGCCTTGTACGACACATCAACTTATTTTACTGTAAAGCCATTTCTTTAGCAAAGTCTGGTAAGGATCATGGGTTCTACTGTCCTTACAACCTAAAAACATCAGATGAACCAGAGAGTGTGCGAGTTTGAACGTCAGCTCTGCTACTGGCAGGCTGCGCTCCAATACGGACCTATTCGGTCGGGTAGGATCTGCCGAAGGAGATTTTTCATAACTTCTACAACTGCAACCTCTGCTGGCTGATTGATGGTGACTGCACAGAGACTGGGGGTAATGGGGATCAATGTGTGACTCTTGGTGTGTGTTAGTCATGGCTCTCCTCGGTCAGAAGCTGAGGTCAGCAGCAGTAAAAGAAGTTATTTATTTATTAATCAGGATCATGTTTTTCACACTTTGGTTACATTCATGACAGGACAGGTAGTTACTGGTTACACAAGATTCATCAGTTCAAGTTTAATGTTAATGTTATACACAGTAATGGCCATTATTGAATCGCCAATTTACCTCACTCACACACCTTTGGACTGTGGGAGGAAACCGGAGCTCCTGGAGGAAACCCACACAGACACGGGGAGAACATGCAAACTCCACACAGAATGACCAGGACCACCCCACCTGGGAATGGAAGCCAGGACCTTCGTGCTGTGAGGCATCAGTGCAACCCATAGAGCCACCATGCCACCCCAGTAAAAGAAGCGAAATGCCATCGGGTTAATGAATACGTCTAGATTGGGGGGTAAATTAGAGACGATCTAACACTGAGGCCGGACACTGGATAAAATCTGTGTGATAATATAAAATACTAGATTTATTTTAAGCTTACTGGACATCCCATTGCTAAACCATGGGTATTGACATAGAGTTGGCCTTCTCTTTGATAAGCTTTCCACAAGATTTTGGAGTAACCGTAAACTTTTAAAACCACTTGAAAAACGTTGACTTATTTAGGACACTAGGACACTTATTAAGGTACTAGTCTAGTAATCGCAAGGTTGCTGGTTCAAGCCTGACCAATGCCAGATTAAGGATCGTTTTAACAGTCATTTAAATGGTCTGCAATTGCCCTTACCTATAATATCTCTGTTGGTAAAACATTTAAACCCTTCATACCTATCTGGATGGTTTATCTCCAAACGTTTCACAAACTTTTTTTGTCAATGTTGTTTATTAACTAAACTTCCAGTCTTACCATCAGGACAGTCTTGGCAGAGCTGTGTCCATGGCGCAGGCTGTGATAGGCCAAAAGGCCTAGTAGCGTGTAGAACACCAGCGTTGCAAGATTACGCGGGTCTACAACAGACTCCACCAACGGTATCGTGCCCATGGTCCAGTCACAGCACAGCTCGGATGGGTTAAGTAGGAGCCAGGCATTTACTGGCAGCAGGTAGTTAAAGGTGAGCTGGCGAGCAGGTGTGGAGCTGACCGCTGCCGGGTTATCAAACCTGCACAAAAACACAGCTGATCAACTCTTCAGGTTTAACAGTCAGAATAATTAACAGACGCACAATAACGAATGAAAATTTACACAGATGAGCCAAAAAAAAATCTGAACCATCAGCCTAATATGCTGTCCAAAGAGCACTGACCCGCAGACTACACAGGGACTCCACAAGATCACAGGGTCCTGTTCTAACCCCATACACAGAAGGATTCAAACCGAAAATTCCTTAATTGCTCTGACGGCCAGTTTTAATTAGTCAATAGTAGACAGGATTTAGCATGGTCACTGACTGACCAGCGACTATGTGGCTTCATAAACACAAGGGATCGATGCAATGTTGAACACATTCACCTCATCAACAGTATTGAAATGATGTGCAATTTGAGCAAGAGTAGCTCTTTTGTTGGTACGTACCAGATGCTACAGCCTACAGTCCTCTAGCAACAAAAAGTCTTGGCCGCCCAACAACCTGTTGGCAGTTTGTGAGGTGTCCCTCCACAGAAAACCGCACCATTGGTGGATAAGCACCATTCTGCCTGTGAGCAATCCTTGCTGTTTTGGATCAAATTCAATAGTCAACTGGTAGCCCATTTGAACATCAATCAGGTTAATCTTTATGCTGCCCAATTCTTGCAAAATTCAACTCACATCAGCCTATTATTTTTAGTTTTCTTTTTCCCCATCTAATTAAATCCAATTACCCATTTTGAACTATGACCCCTATTGATGCAGACCTCCACCCCTTCTTTTCACCTGCATGTGGCAAGTTCATATGGCGCTCAGTATTGCGCACTGCTTTCCATTATTTCTCATCTTATTGTGCAGGCGCCATTTGTCAGCCAGCAGAGGCTGTAATTGCAGCAGTTATGGCAGAGCTGAAATTTGAATTCATGTGTTTAAGATGTTAACTTTGGTGTGCCAGCATGTTTTACAGCTGTGCCACCCGAGCACCATCAGCCCAACATTTAATAAATCTCTGACTATGACATGCACATGTTTGATGGGTGGTCCTAAGGGTTTGGCTCATGAAAGTATATGGCAACCTATTCTGTAACAATACCAAAGAGCAGTTTAATTACTTCTAGGACATACCGTGGTACCTTAAAACTCAACAATTGGTTCTGGGACTGGATTCTCACAGTTTCTCAAAACCTTGAGCTGTAACACAAGTTTAAAAGTGAAACAGGAGAAAAATCCAGATAAACACAGATACATGTGGAGCTTTCAGAGTGGATTTGTCGGTTATTCCACACAAATGCAGATTCATCTCATTTTCACACTTTGATGACGTTTTACCACACAGCTTAAGCCAAGCGCTGAACAAAGCGGCTGGTTATTGTTTTATTTCGTTTATGCATTTTCTCCCCTTTTTCTCCCTTTTAGCGCGTCCAATTGCCCGATTGCGTCATGCTTCCTCTCCACCAATGCCGATCCCTGCTCTGATTAAGGAGAACGAAGCTAACCCACGCCCCCTCCGACACGTAGGCAGCATGCCGTATGCATCTTATCACCTACACTTTGATGAGTGGAGTGCAGTGCAGCTCAGCACTGTGTACGGAGAGACACACCCCGAGAGCACTCCTCTCTCATCTCTGCGCAGGCACCATTAATCAGACAGCAGAGGTCGTAATTGCACCAGTCAGGAGAGAGAGACCCCATCCGGCTTAGTCCCGATGTTCATGCGGTCGCTCAGCCCGGCCGGGAGGCAGAGCTGAGATTCGGTACGATGTATTCGAGATCCCAGCTCTGGTTCCAGCGTATGTTTTTACCGCTGCGCCACCTGAGCGGCCCTGCGGCTGGTTATTGTTAAATTTAAATTAAATAAATACTTTTTTTTTTTTAAAGAAACTGAAGACGTTGAGTTTAATGGAAATGTTGAGTTTAAGGGTACAAATTTCTCGATGAAGGGCATTGAGTTTCAAAGATTTTGAGTTTAGGGGACGTTGAGTTACAAGGTACCGCTGTATTAGGAAATGTTTTCTTTGTCTTTGCCAAGGTTCTTCAGGTCTAGAAAAAACGTGCACTGTATCAACTAACTTGGACTCACTGGTAATAAAATAGACGTATAAACATACTGAGATTGTTTAAATTAAAAATATGCATGAAGCAGTTTGGGCATTGCAACTTTACCATGAAGTGCCAAGTAAAGCTTGTTATGACTGCTTGTGAATGTAACCCGATAGCCATGCAAATGCAGCCCGAAGTGTCATAATCAGTTATTGTTACAGATATTGATATAAATTCATTTTAAAAGTTGAGAGCAGAGCAATTTACTAATGCACACACATTCCAAAAAATGTCAATCATTTTCAGCAAACTGGGTCAAAGTTCAATTAGGAAAAAAAAAAACACAAGCGCAAAGCGGCATAGGAACAACGCCACTTCTCATGTGAATGCTCCCTAAGTAGTACACAACCAATTGGATTTAGTAATGTTGGCACACTACTCAGCAAGGCACTTAGTTTGTGGTGGTGTAGGTGGGGTAGAATTAACTAGACACTGTATTGAGTACCATTATTTACTAATGTTATAAAATATTGACATCTGGGTGGCGCAGGGTCTATCTAAAGATCGGGGTTAAAATCTCAAAGGTGCTATCGGCGGTCCATCGCAGGGCTTCGGCCACCCACCCCCCTCAGACACAGACATGATTGGCTGTGTCTAAAGGGGGGTGGGTGGCCGAAGCCCTGCGACGGATTGCCTTGTGCCTAGTGTTTCCAACCCCTAGGTGGGAGCACCGTCTCGTTGCAGCTCAACTGGTCCGTGGTGCAAAAAAGGTTGGGGACCGCTGTTCTAGTCTTCAAAAACTTGCAGTTCATACATGTTCCTGGATTCAGAATGGTACACCTACACACCAGAACCTTAGCTTCAGGGTGGCTGACCATGCCAGGAGGATAAGAGCTCACTGTTTTAGTGTCCTGGCTCCTCACTGGTGGAACAAGCTTAGGCAGCTAGTTCGAACAGCTCAGTGAGCCTAAAGACATGTCTTTAACCAATTCATAGGGTGACGTCTCTTCTATATTCTGCACATTGTTTGTTTAGTATTATATTGCTCATGCCCCCTTCAGTTCTCAGTTTGAAATGTTCCTTGGCTACAGACTGGATCGAGTTGATTGAGTTATAAATGTTTAAAGGTTATTCCAAGCATGTTGAATCTTAAACCTTCAGCAGATGGAAAAACCAGCAGGTTAATAAAGGGCAAACACAATGACAAAAACACCTAATAAAAAACAGAACTACTGCTTTGAAAACTAAATCATCTTAAATAAAAAGAAGACATGAATTCAGTTCTGTTGTTTTTCTGTGCAACGTTCATGTGGCTTGAGTTTGGCAGCTGGCAGTGACCTATGTTTTCAGAAAAGACAAAGACTTGGCTATGCCCATCTCTGTGTTCCAATCTTACTTGATAATGAATACTGGTAGCTTTGACATTTCCTGTGACTTGCTTACCTGGTGAAAACTGGCAGCTGGGACTGAATGACCTGCACTCGCACAATGACCAGGAGCAGCGTGCTAATAACCAGCACCACCAGCTTCAGCAGGGTCTGCAGGATTGAGTAGGGGAAAACGTCCTTCCCTCGTAGCACCTGAACCGCTGTCTCAATCAGCATGGGCAAGGTGAACTGTGGGCAGACAGATAACAGGTAGCAGGGTGAAGATAGGATTTGACTTTGTTTACTTTGTCTGATGCACTGTGTCTACTGTAATCTTCAATAATTCAATAATTCCTATCTGTATCTATCTATCAATCAATCAATCAATCAATCAATCTATCTATCTATCTATCAATCTAATCTATCATCTATCTATCTATATATCCACCTATCCATCTATCTATATATCCACCTATCCATCTATCTATCTATCTATTTATTTATATAGCTATATATCCACCCATCCATCCATCCATCTATATATCCATCCATCCATATATCCATCCACCTATCCATCCATCCATCCATCCATCCATCTATCCATCTATCTATCCATCATCTATCCATCCATCTATCCATCATCTATCCATCATCTATCCATCCATCCATCCATCTATCTATATATCCATCATCCATCTATCCATCCATCTAACTATGTAATCTGGTCTGCAGAGAGTTTACTAGACTCAGAAAATAAGAACAGACAATAAAATTGCATGTTAGTGGTACTGAAAAGAGGACCAATGTACAATAATAAAAAAGAAAAAAAAGAAAATAGGCAACCTACAGCATCTTAAGAGCCCAGAGAGCTGTCTGCTCCCAAATCCTTCAAAGCCAGTTCTGATAAAAGGCTTGTAATAGATTCCAAACGCTGCCTTGCTGAATAATTGAAAGAGCGCAATGAACTCCCAAAAGGATCACAAGGCCTTTAGTGTGCACTGGATGGCAGACGCACGATGATGGATAACTTCAGCAAACCAACTGGTTTTCAACCTGGCTTTACTTAATGACCGATTACTTATATTGATGGGAAACAGCGAAATGCGTCAAGGCAGTTAGAGTACAGAGAAAATCCCATAAATAACAAGGATCATATTTCACTTTGAAACAAAAGATTGTTATCTCGATGAGTGATCTATCTGGTGAGGACATTTTCTGTGCATTATCTGTGAGTCACTGTGCCCGGAGGATGTAAAAGCTGCTGAAATCACTTAGGGTCATGTCAATAAGGTTTTTTAAATAAATACTGAAACTGTTTAACGAAACAAACACCACGTGCAGAGCTAGCTTCATTAGCATTTGGTAAAATGAGGAACAACAAAAATCTGTTACTACAACCCCTGGCAAAAATTATGGAACAAAATTATTGGAAGATGTTCTGTCAATTGTTTAATTTTGTAGAAAAAAAATAAATCACAGACATGCCACAAAACTATCATTTTTCAAAATGTCAACCTTCTGGCATTAAGAAACAATAAAAAAAAGAAACAAATATAATAGTTGTGGTCAGTCACAATTGCTTTTTTTAGATCAAGTAGAGGAAAAAAATATGGAATCACTCAAATCTGAGGAAAAAATTATGGAATCACTCTGTAATTTGCAGTTTAAAAACAAAACATCTGCAGCAGATTAGATTTGCTAATTATTCTTCAGTTTAAAAAGAGTGCTTACACCTCGGAGAGCTGTTGCACAAAGCAGATTGTCATGAATCATGGTTCCAAAACAAGATATGTCAGTTGAAACAAATGAGAGGATTATAAAACTCCTTCAAGAAGATAAATCATTGTGGAATGTCGCAAAAGATGTTGGTTGTTCCCAGTAAGCTGTGTTTAAAATCTGGACCAAGTACAAACAAAATGGGAAGGTTGTAAAAGGGAAGCACTGGTAGACCAAGTAAGACATCAAAGCATCAAGATAGAAAACTTAAAGCAATATGTCTTGAAAACAGAAAATGCACAACAAAACAAATGAGAAACAAGTGGCCGGAAAGTGGAGTCAATGTCTGTGACTGAACTGTAAGAAATCACCTAAAAGAAATGGGATTTACATACAGAAAAGCCAAACAAAAGCCATCATTAACACCTAAAAAGAAAAGAACAAGGTTAAAGTAGGCTAAAGAAAAGCAATCGTGGACTGTGGGTGACTGGATAAAAGTGATCTTCAGTGATGAATCGCGAATCTGCATTGGGCAAGGTGATGATGCTGGAACTTTTGTTTGGTGTCTGTCCAATGAAATTTATGAAGATAACTGCCTAAAGAAAACATGTTAATTTCCACAGTTGTTGATGATATGGGCCTGCATGTCGGGTAAAGGCACAGGGGAGATGGTCTTCAATAAATGCCAAAGTCCACATTGAAATTTTGGACGCTTTTCTAATTCCATCGGTTGAAAGGATGTTTGGTGATGATGACTTCATTTTTCAAGATGATAATGCATCTTGCCATAGGGCAAAGGACGTGAAAACTTTCCTTCAAGAAAACATATAATGTCAATGGCATGGCCTGCAAATAGTCCGGATCTCAATCCATTTGAAAATCTCTGGTGGAAATTGAAGAAAATGGTCAATGACAAGGTTCCAACCTGCAAAGCTGATCTGGCAACAGCAAGAGACAGTTGAAGGCAGATTGATGAAGAATACTGTTTGTCATTAATTAACTCCATGCCTCAGAGAGTTTAAACCATTATAAAAGCCAGAGGTGGTGCAACAAAGTAATAATGGTGCAGTGTTTTCTAATGATTCCATAATTTTTTCCTCAGATTTGAGGAAAAGAATTTTTCCTCTACTTGATCTAAAAAAAAAAGCAATTGTGACTGACCACAACTATTATATTTGTTTCTTTTTTTATTGTTTCTTAATGCCAGAGGGTTGACAGTTTGAGAAATGATAGTTTTGTGGCACGTCTGTGATTAATTTTTTTTCTACAAAATTAAACAATTGAAAGAACATCTTCCAAGAGTGGTGATTCCATAATTTTTGCCAGGGGTTGTAGTTTACTCTTTTAAAAAACATCCAATGTTTCATATTTTGTACAGAGGAACATTGATTTAATGGACTAAAAGGTGGAAGCACAGGTCAGTACAACTGGCTTGTCCGAAACAGCGAGGCGCATAAGGTCCACAAAAGTGCTAAACATGCACATATGATAAACAGTTAAATGAACAACGTAAACAGATATTAGATATTTTTAATAGATTTAAATAGATGATTATTTTTCTACACTGAATTTCACTGCATACTGTTTTTCTTTAGATCTACGTATACTCACTGCTTGTTTCTTTACACCATATTCCTCACATATGTGAGCCACAGAAACACCGCTTTCCACTTTCTTAATAATTTCTAACTTTTCAGCAATACCTAGATGCACCCTCTTTCGCTTACCACTTTGCTTGTCTTTTCAAAGCCATAACTAAGCACTAGAACATAATGCATAAAAAAACAGAGAAAAAGATGAGAACAAAGCGAGCCTCCCGGGAAACATAGCGCATTACTCATGTAAACAGAGAGACGGGGTGCTGGCTAGAGCACAATTACTGAACTCCTGGGTCTTGGTACGCTTCTCGCATATTTCAAACAATCGGACGGGACATTTAGTTAAATCCAAAATCCGTTAAATGGAGGTCCGTTAAATCGAGGTAGCTCTGTAAATGCAAACTCATTTGGATTCTGATGTCTGCAACACACGAAAAAAAGGGGAAAGGGCAAATAGAGAGAGAAAAGTCACAACAAGCAGGTCAATTGGTCGGGTATGAAAGGAGGATCCACCAAAGGCTCAGAGTTTGCAAGTTCAGATGGGTCGTGACTCGACACTTGGTGACAGAAGAGTTAACCAGTCCCTTTTTACCTTCAATGTAAATAACCCAGATCACACACTTATCCCATTCCAATGTTTGATGCGTGTGTTATAGTTTTATGCAGTGCACTGCTGTCAAATAACTGCCTGATAGACATACAAAGAAGCAGGTGTACAGGTGTTCCTTAAAAAAAAAAAATATGTAAAAAAAAAAAATATATACAGTGTATCACAAAAGTGAGTACACCCCTCACATTTCTGCAGATATTTAAGTATATCTTTTCATGGGACAACACTGACAAAATGACACTTTGACACAATGAAAAGTAGTCTGTGTGCAGCTTATATAACAGTGTAAATTTATTCTTCCCTCAAAATAACTCAATATACAGCCATTAATGTCTAAACCACCGGCAACAAAAGTGAGTACACCCCTAAGAGACTACACCCCTAAATGTCCAAATTGAGCACTGCTTGTCATTTTCCCTCCAAAATGTCATGTGATTTGTTAGTGTTACTAGGTCTCAGGTGTGCATAGGGAGCAGGTGTGTTCAATTTAGTAGTACAGCTCTCACACTCTCTCATACTGGTCACTGAAAGTTCCAACATGGCACCTCATTGCAAATAACTCTCTGAGGATCTTAAAAGACGAATTGTTGCGCTACATGAAGATGGCCAAGGCTACAAGAAGATTGCCAACACCCTGAAACTGAGCTGCAGCACAGTGGCCAAGATCATCCAGCGTTTTAAAAGAGCAGGATCCACTCAGAACAGACCTCGCGTTGGTCGTCCAAAGAAGCTGAGTGCACGTGCTCAGCGTCACATCCAACTGCTGTCTTTGAAAGATAGGCGCAGGAGTGCTGTCAGCATTGCTGCAGAGATTGAAAAGGTGGGGGGTCAGCCTGTCAGTGCTCAGACCATACGCCGCACACTACATCAAATTGGTCTGCATGGCTGTCACCCCAGAAGGAAGCCTCTTCTGAAGTCTCTACACAAGAAAGCCCGCAAACAGTTTGCTGAAGACATGTCAACAAAGGACATGGATTACTGGAACCATGTCCTATGGTCTGATGAGACCAAGATTAATTTGTTTGGTTCAGATGGTCTCAAGCATGTGTGGCGGCAATCAGGTGAGGAGTACAAAGATAAGTGTGTCATGCCTACAGTCAAGCATGGTGGTGGGAATGCCATGGTCTGGGGCTGCATGAGTGCAGCAGGTGTTGGGGAGTTACATTTCATTGAGGGACACATGAACTCCAATATGTACTGTGAAATACTGAGCAGAGCATGATCCCCTCCCTCCGGAAACTGGGTCGCAGGGCAGTGTTCCAGCATGATAATGACCCCAAACACACCTCTAAGACGACCACTGCTTTATTGAAGAGGCTGAGGGTAAAGGTGATGGACTGGCCAAGCATGTCTCCAGACCTAAACCCAATAGAACATCTTTGGGGCATCCTCAAGCGGAAGGTGGAGGAGCGCAAAGTCTCGAATATCCGCCAGCTCCGTGATGTCGTCATGGAGGAGTGGAAAAGCATTCCAGTGGCAACCTGTGAAGCTCTGGTAAACTCCATGCCCAGGAGAGTTAAGGCAGTTCTGGGAAATAATGGTGGCCACACAAAATATTGACACTTCAGGAACTTTCACTAAGGGGTGTACTCACTTTTGTTTCTGGTGGTTTAGACATTAATGGCTGTATATTGAGTTATTTTGAGGGAAGAATAAATTTACACTGTTATATAAGCTGCACACAGACTACTTTTCATTGTGTCAAAGTGTCATTTTGTCAGTGTTGTCCCATGAAAAGATATACTTAAATATCTGCAGAAATGTGAGGGGTGTACTCACTTCTGTGATACACTGTATATATATATATATATATATATATATATATATATATATATATATATATATATATATACAGGGGTTGGACAAAATAACTGAAACACCTGGTTTTAGACCACAATAATTTATTAGTATGGTGTAGGGCCTCCTTTTGCGGCCAATACAGCGTCAATTCGTCTTGGAAATGACATATACAAGTCCTGCACAGTGGTCAGAGGGATTTTAAGCCATTCTTCTTGCAGGATAGTGGCCAGGTCACTACGTGATGCTGGTGGAGGAAAACGTTTCCTGACTCGCTTCTCCAAAACACCCCAAAGTGGCTCAATAATATTTAGATCTGGTGACTGTGCAGGCCATGGGAGATGTTCAACTTCACTTTCATGTTCATCAAACCAATCTTTCACCAGTCTTGCTGTCTGTATTGGTGCATTGTCATCCTGATACACGGCACCGCCATTGGATGCACATGGTCCTCCAGAATGGTTCGGTAGTCCTTGGCAGCGCCCATCTAGCACAAGTATTGGGCCAAGGGAATGCCATGATATGGCAGCCCAAACCATCACTGATCCACCCCCATGCTTCACTCTGGGCATGCAACAGTCTTGGTGGTACGCTTCTTTGGGGCTTCTCCACACCGTAACTCTCCCGGATGTGGGGAAAACAGTAAAGGTGGACTCATCAGAGAACAATACATGTTTCACATTGTCCACAGCCCAAGATTTGCGCTCCTTGCACCATTGAAACCGACGTTTGGCATTGGCACGAGTGACCAAAGGTTTGGCTATAGCAGCCCGGCCGTGTATATTGACCCTGTGGAGCTCCCGACGGACAGTTCTGGTGGAAACAGGAGAGTTGAGGTGCACATTTAATTCTGCCGTGATTTGGGCAGCCGTGGTTTTATGTTTTTTGGATACAATCCGGGTTAGCACCCGAACATCCCTTTCAGACAGCTTCCTCTTGCGTCCACAGTTAATCCTGTTGGATGTGGTTTGTCCTTCTTGGTGGTATGCTGACATTACCCTGGATACCGTGGCTCTTGATACATCACAAAGACTTGCTGTCTTGGTCACAGATGCGCCAGCAAGACGTGCACCAACAATTTGTCCTCTTTTGAACTCTGGTATGTCACCCATAATGTTGTGTGCATTGCAATATTTTGAGCAAAACTGTGCTCTTACCCTGCTAATTGAACCTTCACACTCTGCTCTTACTGGTGCAATGTGCAATTAATGAAGATTGGCCACCAGACTGGTCCAATTTAGCCATGAAACCTCCCACACTAAAATGACAGGTGTTTCAGTTATTTTGTCCAACCCCTGTATATATATATATAAAAACTGGTCCGATGTACAGGCGTTGCTAATAAAGTGACTGGTCCATTTTTGTTTACAATAAACACCACCAAAACACTTCCCATTGTTATTGATTAATTGGGGTTTAAGTAACTCCACTATAGAGGGACCCAAATGCCAACCAAAATGCCTAAAATTATAAAACTCAAGACAGGCAGAGAGAGAGAGAGAGAGAGACAGACAGGCTGGCAGACAGAAAGACTGGCATTCAGGATAAACTCTTACCCCTTGAGCAACAAATACTTCATAGACACAGCAAATCCCAATCACCGTGATTCCCTGCTCCTTGCAAAGGGTGGCAACAGCTACCAGGAAGACAGTAAAAAGGATGGGTGTCCACACTAAAATAAAACAATGTTGCAGGTTAGATAATGTAAAACAGAGCACTAGCTTTAACTTGTACACATCATATAATGTTTAATAAATGACACCTTTAAAAGCTATTTTGTTTCTTTCAGTTTTTATCTATTTAAAAGACTGACATTTAAAACCAAGCTGTGACAGAAGTCAATAATATAATCACTTTTTACATCAACCTACACTATACAGCCCGAAAGTACAAGAACACGTGAATGTGATCTTGTTGCATTAATATGGATTTTTCAACCTCTTTAAACCCTGTTGCAGCTTTAACAGCCTCCACTCACCTGAAAAGGCATTCCACAAGACTTCGCGAGTGACTGTACGCATTAGTTGAAAGAGCATTTGTACAGTCAGGCACTAACGTTGGTCCCACAATCAATGTTTAAATTAATCCAAAGGTGCCGTCATTAAAACGTGGATTTAATAAACCTTGGTATTTGCACCTAAACTGCTGTCTAAAAGATAGACGCATATAATTTATTCCATACAATTGATTTTATACACCAGGTTGTGTGTAAAATGACACTGTTGTCAAAAGCAATAAGTGTGGCTTAAAAATAATAAAGACATAATCGTTCATAAAGAGGGGCATCTGCATACTTTTGGACATATACTGGACAGAAAGTTCAACATATGCATAAACTGTACATAAATTGCCAATCATATCTGTGTGGATGCCTGGCTGGCTGATAACAGCATTGAAACTCAAACCCAGATCTCGGGGGGTGGCCGTATATAAAATATACACCGATCAGGCATAACATTAAAACCACCTCCTTGTTTCTACACTCACTGTCCATTTTATCAGCTTTACTTACCACATAGACGCACTTTGTAGTTCTACAATTACTGACTGTAGCCCATCTGTTTCTCTGCATGCTTTGTTAGCCCCCTTTCACGCTGTTCTTCAATGGCCAGGACCCCCACAGGACCACTACAGAGCAGGTATTATTTGGGTGGTGGATGATTCTCAGCACTGCAGTGACACTGACATGGTGGTGGTGTGTTAGTGTGTGTTGTGCTGGTACGAGTGGATAAGACACAGCAGCACTGAAGGAGTTTTTAAACACCTCACTGTCACTGCTGGACTGAGAATAGTCCTCCAACCCAAAAACATCCAGCCAACAGCGCCACACTAACACACCACTACCATGTCATTGTCACTGCAGTACTGAGAATGATCCACCACCTAAATAATACCTGCCCTGTGGTGGTCCTGACCATTGAAGAACAGGGTGAAAGCAGGCTAAAAAGATATGTAGAGAAATAGATGGACTACAGTCAGTAAATGTAGAACTACAAAGTGCTTCTATATGGTAAGTGGAGCTGATAAAATGAACAGTGAGTGTAGAAACCAGGAGGTGGTTTTAATGTTATTGCTGGCTGATCGGTGTATTTTAGAGATAGATAAAATGAGGAGGGTGATAATAGGTAAAAACTCATGGCAGATCATTATATATATAAAGGCCAACAAGAGCAGCACCAGTTGATTTAATAATTTGATGTCGGTTATAATCACACTATGATTAGTCACCTCAGATCAGGAAGGGAAAATAACTTTGTTTTTCCATAAGAAAGTTATTACCACCCTCAGGGTTTTTAGACGATAGGAAATAAATGAAAAAGTGAGAGTACATCTAGAAACTGCATGTCATTCCGATAGATCAAAACTGACTAAACCCTGTCCTTAAATGTTCTGGGTGGGGAGTAGTTCAACCTTATGAGCAAGTCACAGCCTGGCGACATGGCTTTAGAATGAACCTGTTGCCACATGCACGGCTCAGTGACACTGAAAAGACTGACGACGACTTACCGATCGAGTGATCTGGGCCTTTTGACTTGGTATAAGCCAGAAAAGCTGCCAGCAGAAATATTGAGGACAGGAGTTCAGCTCTCCCGACAACACCTGTGATCTGGCAGAGAATGAAGAAAAAAAAAAGCAAAATCGAATTCATTTCAGGAAAACGTGGACGGTTATGGGAAAATGAACAGCAAAGTGAAAAGTGCTGCACTAGACGGAATTCAATATAGAGCGCGTCGCTCGAATCATGCCTGCTCTACAATAACAAGGACACACAGTGTCACTGATGCAAAGCAGCACTGCAGTGAAACAGACAAAACAGCCTCCGCGCAAAACTGCACGACACCACTCGCCTCTGCCAGGCCCAATTTAACTGTACATAAGGCATGACGGGAAATGTACAGTGAGAGGATGAACTGTAGCAGATCTCTGCAATCTTTTTTAAATGAAGCAGAAAATAATATTCTGCAAGCCCAACCATTCTGCCCCTATACTGAATGCTATTCATGAAAACTGTTAAAACCAAACATTGCATGACTTGCAGCACCAGTTTTACATATGTCCGTATCTGGAGAAGTTTAAAAAATATTTTCTATGCTCAGAACATGAGTTTCTTTAGTTATTTCTGTCATGGGGTGGCATTAATAAATAAATTACATAAATAAATTACAGATTCTTTTAGAGCAGCTGTTGAAAATGTCTTTAAGGAAGCATTACAAACAAAAGACACAGTAAAGCATTAGTTAAATGGAAAAACCTCCAGTGGAAGTGAAAGCATTCTGTATGGTATATTAAAGCTATTGTTAATTTTTTCCCTTCAATTTTACTCTGAGAATACAACTGCAATATTTTAAACACAGAGTACATATACTTTAAGAATAAAGGTGTAATTTTTTACTGGACATTGACAATAAAGGTTTACTTTCGTAGCTAAAGAAATACTTAATCTCCTGGCACATCAGCATCAACATGTTATCAGTATAGGAACACTGAAAAGGCTTTGCAAAAAACTGATTCTGAAGCATTACGACATTTTCAGAATATATATATACACCAATCAGCCATAACATTAAAACCACCTCCTGGTTTCTACACTCACTGTCCATTTCATAAGCTCCACTTAGTCCATCTGTTTCTCTGCATGCTTTGTTAGCCCCCTTTCATGCTGTTCTTCAATGGTCAGGACTCACAGGACCCCCACAGAGCAGGTATTATTTGGGTGGTGGATCATTCTCAGCACTGCAGTGACACTGACATGGTGGTGGTGTGTTAGTGTGTGTTGTGCTGGTATGAGTGGATCAGACACAGCAGCGCTGCTGGAGTTTTTAAATACAGTGTCCACTCACTGTCCACTCTATTAGACACTCCTACCTAGTTGGTCCACCTTGTAGATGTAAAGTCAGAGACGATCGCTCATCTACTGCTGCTGTTTGAGTTGGTCATCTTCTAGACCTTCATCAGTGGGCACAGGATGCTGATCACGGGGCGCTGCTGGCTGAATATTTTTGTTGGTGGACTATTCTCAGTCCAGCAGTGACCGTGAGGTGTTTAAAAACTCCATCAGTGCTGCTGTGTTTTATCCACTCATACCAGCACAACACACACTAACACACCACCACCATGTCAGTGTCATTGCAGTGCTGAGAATGATCCACCACCTAAATAATACCTACTGTGGTGGTCCTGTGAGAATCCTGACCATTAAAGAACAGCATGAAAGGGGGCTAACAAAGCATGCAGAGAAACAGATGGGCTACAGTCAGTAATTGTAGAACTACAAAGTGCGTCTATGTGGTAAGTAAAGCTGATAAAATGGACAATGAGTGTAGAAACAAGGAGGTGGTTTTACTGTTATAGCTGATCGGTGTATATAATATATTATCAAGGATCCCCAATATTTTGCAGTTGAGGTGGGTATATTGCTGCTCACGCCTCCTCTGACCCACGCGCAGCCCTTAACTGAACCCTTTTCCACCCATTCACTCTGCACAGGCGCCTCTATCCGCCAATCAAAATCCTTACACAGTGTGAGAAGACCCCACCCACATATTCCGGTCATCCCTCCCTGAAGGCACTGTCAATTATGCCCACTAGATGGCGCCGGTGGCAATGCGAGTTTCAAACTGAGGAGTTCCAAATCTCGGTGCTGGTGTGCTAGCCGAATATCCAGCTGTGCCACCCGGACGCCTATTTTCAGAATATTTTGACTTGATTCTTGAAATTAAATCTTTTGAAATTCTTAGAATATGATATTCTTAAAATTAAAACACAACATTATTCGCAAATTATTGTATTTATTTATTTGGGTTTTTATGCCATGTTTAACACTATTCTCAAAGCAAAATATAAAAAAATATATTTAACAGTGGCCCTAATACACTGTTGTAGTAGACGCCTGTTTTCTGTGCTCTGAGGATTTGATTTGAAATGGATACACATGCCATTTTTACCCTTCATTCTACACATACAAAAATTATTTTGAAAATGAAAGACTAAAATCTCTTATTTACAAAGACTTACAGACCCCTTTGCTGTGGTACCTATTGCAATTTTAACTGATCTGACAGTTTGAAAGGGCAAACACAGTCTATAAGCGGCAACATGTAAACTCCAAGGAACCGTCTCTGCAATCAAATAATGGCAAAACTTAGACCAGTGTGAGGATACAAAACAACGTCTTAGGCTTCACGTATTCCCAATATCACAGGAGGCCTTGGCTCATCAATGCAGCATTTCATAAATCACTGTTGAAAGAAAGGAAAATAAAAAAACTCGCTCGATGTTTGTTAAACAGCATGTAAAGGACTCTGGCAGGCAGGAAAAAGATTGTCTGCTCGTATGAGATGTAAACTGAACTCTTTAGTCAGAAGAGCAAGCACCATGTCTGGTGAAAACAGGCACCTGGCTAATACTGTATTTATGATGAAAGGTGCCGGCATCATGCCATGGTGTGTCTTTCAGCAGCAGGGACGAGGAGACTGGTATGAATTGAGGGGCGAATGAAGGCAGACACATTCTTGAATAAAGTATCTTCTAAAGCACATAAAATGTCAGGTTTCATCAAATCTCCTGGTTTAAAAACCTTGAGGATTTTATTTACAGCAAATAAGGAAGAAATAAAACAATAGTACTTAAAATCACTAAAAGCAGGAAGGCATTTTCTAAATTATCATTTGAAATGGATAAACACAAGGTTCAACAAGCATTCGTTCTACAAAACTGAATCAACTCCCAATCTATTACTGCCACCACATGGAAGTGTTTGCAATGGCAGTTTAAAACAACATTTCTATGTTCCATGTTTTACACACTTTGGTTACATTCATGACAGGACAGGTAATCACAGTTCAAGTCTTTAATGTCAAACACAGTCACAGACAATTTTGAATCTCACTTCACCTCACTTGCACGTCTTTGGACTGTGGGAGAAAACCGAAGTCACCAGAGGAAACCCACGCAGACACAGGGAGAACATATAAACTACAAACAGAAAGTACTAGTACTACTCCACCTGGGAAACGAACGCAAGAGCTTCTTGGTGTGAGGCGACAATGCTACCCACCGAGCCACCGTGCCAGCCTAAACCCCCAGCAGCCCAAGGGATGACATTGGGGGTTTTAAAGAGGCCCTTGTTTTAAACACATTCAAAACACAAACTGCTGCCGCTCAGGTGGCACAGCGGTAAAGTACGCTAGCTCCCCAGAGTTGGGTTTCCAGATACATCGTATCGAAACTCAGCTCTACCTTTCCGACTGGGTTGGGCGGCAGCATGGACAACGTTTGGCTGTTGTTCAGGGTTAGGGGTAGAAGTCGGAGCATAGGTCCTCATAACTGGTTGACTGACGGCACCTGCACAGGGCTGAGGAATAACACTGAGGGGGGTGTGACCCTCCGTGCGCAGTGTCTCTCGGTGTATGAACTCGGCTCGTGCAGGTGAAAAATGCAGGCTGTACTGATTGCATACTGGAGGGGGCGCAAGTCAGTTGAGTGGCGTCCTCGGTCAGCGGTGAAGGGTCGAATCAGTATAGAGGACGCAATCAGGGTAACTGGACATGACTAGATCAGGGGATAAAAATTGGGGGGAAAAATAGATCATTAAAAAAAAAACACAAACTGCTAAGTTCAAATCTCAGCTTTACTACCGGCAGGCTGGGCGCCTGCACGGACAATGATTGGCTCGTCCGTCAGGGTTGGATGCCGGAGAGGATTCCTCATAACTGATGTAATAATGACCTCTGCTGGCTGATCGATAGCGCCCGCATCAAAGGCGAGTGATCAGATAAGTTTTTGGAGATCTGAGTCCCATATAAAAATCATCTCATGCAGGTGAAAAGATAAAATCAGCTACTCCACACGTAAGAGGGGGCGTGTGTTAGTCACGGCTCTCCTCAGTCAGGAGTGGAGGTTAGCAGCAGTAGAGAGAAAGCAAAATGCAATCGAGTAACTGGATATAACTAGATTGGGAGGAAAACTGAGAAAAATGCTGCATTTATGAGGGATCTTCAAAATGTTTCCGCACTTTTATATTTTGGTTGGACACGGTGAGGGCGGGAGGAGTAGTAATTGGTCGTGTCTGAGAGAGAGCTTATAGTCCGGATTTAGCGCCATCTGATTTCCACCTTTTTGGACGCTCAAAGAAGCTTTAAGGGGAAGAAGATTTTCATGTGATGATGATGTGAAAGCAGCGGTGTGTCGGTGGCTACACACTCAACCAAAAACATTTTTTGCTGATGGTATTAAAAAGTTGGTACGATGCTGGGAAGGTGACTATGTAGAAAAGTGATGTCATTTGTTTTTGAGATTCTTAATAAATAGTTTAAAATTTTCAAATTCAATCCTGCTGATGGTTCTAACTGGCCCCTGTCCTGCTATAAACTGAAACTGAATGACAACAAATCACTTGTGGTAAACATAATTACGTCCCTAGAGAGACACACAAGCTATGGCTTTGGTTTTTCATGAGCTCATGTAGCTCTGAATCCATCTTGCAGCAGATGTGCAGCTTGTGTAGATCGTGTTTGCAGACTTCTGTTTTGTGTTTAACACGACACAAATGAGCTCAGTGTTCCCACTGCTGTCCGTCATCCTAATCAAAGAGAAGCACGTAAAGCAGGGTGTATGACAGCATTTTGGCCTGTTGCTTCCCCAGTGCTGATGGGATATGAGCAGTATGGACAGCTTTCTTTTTCGAGTCACTGGGACCAGTTACTACACTGTACCTGGGAGCAATATGTGGTAATAAAGTGAAGTCAGCAACCTGGAGTGGATTATACACATTACTTACATTTAAAGCGAAAACCCACCCAGTGGTTTGCCTACAAATTCATGGCTTCAGTGCACAAATTACTGATTCATGAACAGCTACGACCAGAATTTACACAATTAGGGACGGTAATGATTAACTGGTTCATCGATAAATCAGTATTTGCTTCAAAAGTACTGTCGCTTAAAACTTATGCGGTTGAATTCGTTTTAAGCTGACGCTTGATTAGAGTTGAAACTCACTCACACTTGTCCTCAATGTGCAGCGCCAGCTCTGCTTACACGCTGCATTCAGAGATTCTAATCCAAAAATTAACACTGTTATAAATGTATTCACTTTTTTGTCATTAAGACATAAAGCGACATCAGTGTCCAGCCATACAAATACTCTTTTGGCTAAATGGACACAAATTCCCCCTGACAAATATCAGTCTTGTGAGAAGACTTGTCAGAAGAGTGTCTGTTGTTATAGCTGAAAAAAATCAGCTGGATGTGAGTGCCAACTTATGCCAACTGGATTAGTGTTTTCAGTAGTGCTTACATGAACAAAACACAAACCAAAAAATTACATAAAGCATAGTAGGTCAGAGCACACAACAGACAGAGAACACATGTCAGACATGTCTAGGCCCTTGGATAGGGACTGATATTTTCAAAAAATAATAATATACAGTAGACCCTTGACTTACGAACCATTTACCATATAAACGATTTTTTCCACTTAACGTACAAACAAATTTCAAATTACGAACCGGAATTCGCACGTGAACACCACACATCACGAACAAGTTGACTCAGACCGTCTCACCGTCTATATATATATATATATATATATATAACAAATAATGTACATAAAAAAAAAAACCACATCGCATTTCAGTACACTATGTGTGCTGTCCCATACACCATAATAAATTGGGGCCATATATACAGTGTATCACAAAAGTGAGTACACCCCTCACATTTCTGCAGATATTTAAGTATATCTTTTCATGGGACAACACTGACAAAATGACACTTTGACACAATGAAAAGTAGTCTGTGTGCAGCTTATATAACAGTGTAAATTTATTCTTCCCTCAAAATAACTCAATATACAGCCATTAATGTCTAAACCACTGGCAACAAAAGTGAGTACACCCCTAAGAGACTACACCCCTAAATGTCCAAATTGAGCACTGCTTGTCATTTTCCCTCCAAAATGTCATGTGATTTGTTAGTGTTACTAGGTCTCAGGTGTGCATAGGGAGCAGCTGTGTTCAATTTAGTAGTACAGCTCTCACACTCTCTCATACTGGTCACTGAAAGTTCCAACATGGCACCTCATGGCAAAGAACTCTCTGAGGATCTTAAAAGACGAATTGTTGCGCTACATGAAGATGGCCAAGGCTACAAGAAGATTGCCAACACCCTGAAAGTGAGCTGCAGCACAGTGGCCAAGATCATCCAGCGTTTTAAAAGAGCAGGGTCGACTCAGAAAAGACCTCGCGTTGGTCGTCCAAAGAAGCTGAGTGCACGTGCTCAGCGTCACATCCAACTGCTGTCTTTGAAAGATAGGCGCAGGAGTGCTGTCAGCATTGCTGCAGAGATTGAAAAGGTGGGGGGTCAGCCTGTCAGTGCTCAGACCATACGCCGCACACTACATCAAATTGGTCTGCATGGCTGTCACCCTAGAAGGAAGCCTCTTCTGAAGTCTCTACACAAGAAAGCCCACAAACAGTTTGCTGAAGACATGTCAACAAAGGACATGGATTACTGGAACCATGTCCTATGGTCTGATGAGACCAAGATTAATTTGTTTGGTTCAGATGGTCTCAAGCATGTGTGGCGGCAATCAGGTGAGGAGTACAAAGATAAGTGTGTCATGCCTACAGTCAAGCATGGTGGTGGGAATGCCATGGTCTGGGGCTGCATGAGTGCAGCAGGTGTTGGGGAGTTACATTTCATTGAGGGACACATGAACTCCAATATGTACTGTGAAATACTGAAGCAGAGCATGATCCCCTCCCTCCGGAAACTGGGTCGCAGGGCAGTGTTCCAGCATGATAATGACCCCAAACACACCTCTAAGACGACCACTGCTTTATTGAAGAGGCTGAGGGTAAAGGTGATGGACTGGCCAAGCATGTCTCCAGACCTAAACCCAATAGAACATCTTTGGGGCATCCTCAAGCGGAAGGTGGAGGAGCGCAAAGTCTCGAATATCCGCCAGCTCCGTGATGTCGTCATGGAGGAGTGGAAAAGCATTCCAGTGGCAACCTGTGAAGCTCTGGTAAACTCCATGCCCAGGAGAGTTAAGGCAGTTCTGGGAAATAATGGTGGCCACACAAAATATTGACACTTCAGGAACTTTCACTAAGGGGTGTACTCACTTTTGTTGCCGGTGGTTTAGACATTAATGGCTGTATATTGAGTTATTTTGAGGGAAGAATAAATTTACACTGTTATATAAGCTGCACACAGACTACTTTTCATTGTGTCAAAGTGTCATTTTGTCAGTGTTGTCCCATGAAAAGATATACTTAAATATCTGCAGAAATGTGAGGGGTGTACTCACTTTTGTGATACACTGTATATATATATATTGAACGAACATTCGGACAGCAGACCGGTGTTTTTCCAGTGTTTTCTTTATATTTTGTAAAATTCAATATTAGAATGGCCCCAATTTATTATGGTGTATGGTACAGCGCACGTACTGTACTGAAATGTGATGTGTGTTTACAGTATGTACAGTACAGTACTACTGTGTATTATTGTTTATTATTGTTTATTACAGGAATGTCTATTCTATAATGTAAGACTTAAGGAAAAATATACTTGTATTTATAACAAAAAAGACCATTTAAGACATTAGAGAGGTTAGGTAAGGGGTGGTTTGGGAGGTCTGGCACGGATTAATTCTGTTTACATTATTTCTTATGGGAAAAATAGGTTTAACTAACAAACATTTTGACTTAAAAACAGCCCTTCGGAACCAATTAAATTCATAAGACAATGGCCTACTGTGATAAGTGATTAGGTTTGGACCCAGAATTGAGAGTGCACTGACAAGTGCACCACTCAATGTCTAGGCTGATGCAGGTTTGAAAACTGACATGTGAAATCGATTTTTGAATCTGAAAAACAAAATGTTACAATGAAACAGCCTGTGCCCCCAAACAGCTTGTGATCTAGCATAAGCACATGCTGTATAGACCAAGCAAGGTATTTACGGGTTTAGAAATTGGTAACAGAGCCAAAAACTAAACATCTTCTATTTAGCAACATTTTAAGCAATATTGGGGCAGTAGTAGCTCAGTGGTTAAAATACTGGACTAGTAATCAGAAGGTTGCCATGGTCAAGCCCCACCCCAGCAAAGTGTCCACTGTTGGGCTGTCTAGCAAACGTAAATATAATTGCATATACACCAATCAGGCATAACATTTTGACCACTTTTTTAAGTGTTGGTCCCACTTTTGCTGCCAAAACCGCCCTGCAACTGTGATGCACTGTGTATTCTGACACCTTTCTATCAGAACCAGAATTAACTTCTTCAGCAATCTGAGCTACAGTAGCTCGTCTGTTGGATCAAACCACACGGGCCAGCCTTCGCTCCCCACGTGCATCAATGAGCCTTCGTCGCCCATGACCCTGTCTCTAGTTCACCACTGTTCCTTCCTTGGACCACTATTGATAGATACTGACCACTGCAGACCGGGAACACCCCACAAGAGCTGCAGTTTTGGAGATGCTCTGACCCAGTCGTCTAGCCATCACAATTTGGCCACTGTTAAACTCGCTCAAATCCTTACGCTCGCCCATTTTTCCTGCTTCTAACACGTCAACTTTGAGGATAAAATGTTCACTTGCTGCCTAATATATCCCACCTACTAACAGGTGCCGTAATGAAGAGATAGTGTTATTCACTTCACCTGTCAGTGGTCATAATGTTATGTCTGGTCGGTGTATAATAGCAGAAGTGATCGATTGGTTTTATGACACTTTATACACATAATAGTGTCATTTATGGCATGATCTGTGTTTAGTTCTTTTTTTATAATTCTTGTTTATATTTGTCTGTTTATCTTTTTTGAAGTTTAGGATTGCTCTTGTGTTTTCTCGGGTGAGAGGTTTTTTTTTTGTAGTTCCAGGTAAGTGTAGTTGTTGACTCTCTCTGGTGTATTTGAGGCATTCTATCAGGATATGCTTTATTGTGATAAATGTGCTTAGTACTCACAGCCTCTGTGTGAATCGGGTGAACAGCGAACAGCAGTGCGGCCACCAGGCTGGTTGTTGGGTCGAGCAGCAGGCGGCAAAAGCGCAGGAAGAAAACACATACGACTGCATGGAGAATCACATTGAACAGATGGTAGGACGCTGAGTTCAGTTCACTTAGCAGGTAGTTCAGGCGGAAAGTGAGAACAGTAAGTGGCCTATAGGATTTATGGCTCCGCTCCTACACACACAGAGACATGGGAGAGCATTTTAAAGCATTTAAAGCCTTTAAAACATTTAAAGCATTGCTTTCTAGCATTCCGCTTAGTGTATTTCTGTCTTGAGCAATACATTTATTTCACATGATTTAGATCATCAAGGCCTTACCGATACATTTCGAATATAGGAATTCAGGACTACACAAGTGGGAGTTTTAGAGGAGGGTTAACAATCAAGGATAAGTTTTTATTACTTTTCTTCACTCAGAACAGAACAAGCTGACTCAAAGCAAAGAACAAGAAATATTTCTTTGAAGGTAATTTGGTTAAATAGAAAAGAAATGGATGCAAAAAAAAAATCATTTATGGGTCATTCCTGGGATTGGGTGCCTTTTGGACCTTAAAACTTTTTGAAAATTAAACACCGTTTTAATTTGTTTTTCATGTTTTATTATAAAAAGGACATTTCCACTAATATTGGTCAAGCTAAATTACACATGCACCTCATATACATTGTGACGTCCACCCTGTTACGTATTAGGTCGTAACAGGGTGGACCATAACAGGGTGGACATTCTGACATAAAATTAGCCATTAGCTAGCGAGTGAGCAAAACCATGCCAGCATAAAAGTGAACTCAGACAAAGAATTCTCTGTTTTTTAGTGTGATTATTTTTAAAATGATCAAACCGTATAGCTTTTTCTCATATATCCCATAACAGGGTGGACATGTTATGGTTGACTATATAAGACTTTTAGGATAAAATGTAGAAAAAACAACATTAAAAAGAGGAGTTTAATAAGCCGCTCATCTTCCACAGGTGTTTTCCCTCCAAAAAGATCATGTGAGCTCCAGGAAATGATGTCAGGATGTAAAACAGCTCTTCATTTTAAGAGACAGTAGTAAGAAATAACAGGGTGGACCAGCAACTTGAGGGACGTGTGAAAAACCCTTATAATAAGCAATAACATGAAAGAAAAAAAATCCAAGGTTTAGAGGGACTTAAGCAAAGCTTTTAAACAGTATTAAACGACTGAGATATTTTCATGATTAAATCTCATATATCATCACTAAATCAGAATGTACAGCACTGGGAACATGGGAAAACCTCTGGTATCTAAGAGATAAAAACAGTATGTATACAGTCATTTTATTTTGGGGAGGTAAAAAACATTGTGTTTAGTATTTGAAAGTGTTCATTATTTCAGTAAGATGTTTAGAAATTGTATTTTTTTAAATTTACTGGGGACACAAAAGGCACAGAATTGTAGGAATGACCCTTAAAAATTCAAAAAAAAAAAATTAAATTCTTCAAAATTAATTTAGATATTTATTTGAATAATTAATTCTTAATATTTATTCATTAATTCTTAACTCTTAATTACTATTATTATTTATTTAGATAATTATGTCTCAATTGTGGGTGCTCAGATCATGCAGCTGTAAATTATGCTAGCCCCATACCAGTGTTCAAATCCTCAGCGGTGCTATCAGCTGATCAGGTGTCTACATACAGACACAACTGGCTATGTCTAAGAGGGGAGGATGAAGAGACTATGCCATGGATTGGCAACCAATCTGCATTCAATTCTGGGGAAAACCACACTCACCGCGACCCTGACCGGAATCAAATGATGGTAAGACAAGAAAATAAAATGAAGGGCACTCAGTGGCACAGCTGTAAAACACGCTAGCCCACCAATGCTGGGATCTCGAGCATGCTCTGATACCGGCCGGCCAGACATCTACATGCAGACATGATAGGCCAAGGTCTCCCGAGTGGGAGGGCTGGAGGGATTCCACATCGCTGCTGGGGATAACAGAAAGCAGTGAGTGACTCTAGATATGTGTTATCTATCCCTATGTGCATACATGTTGGAGGGGGCGTGGGTTAGGTATGGCTCTCCTCAGTCAGGGTATGGGTCTGCAGGGCTGAGGAGAGATACAACCAGAGTAATTGTATATGACTACATTAGAAGAACTAGAAGCAATAAAGCAAATGAAATGAATAATTAATAAATTCTGTGATGTAAACAAGTATCAAAGGCACATACAGTGTATCACAAAAGTGAGTACACCCCTCACATTTCTGCAGATATTTAAGTATATCTTTTTATGGGACAACACTGACAAAATGACACTTTGAGACAATGAAAAGTAGTCTGTGTGCAGCTTATATAACAGTGTAAATTTATTCTTCCCTCAAAATAACTCAATATACAGCCATTAATGTCTAAACCACCGGCAACAAAAGTGAGTACACCCCTTAGTGAAAGTTCCTGAAGTGTCAATATTTTGTGTGGCCACCATTATTTCCCAGAACTGCCTTAACTCTCCTGGGCATGGAGTTTACCAGAGCTTCACAGGTTGCCACTGGAATGCTTTTCCACTCCTCCATGACGACATCACGGAGCTGGCGGATATTCGAGACTTTGCACTCCTCCACCTTCCGCTTGAGGATGCCCCAAAGATGTTCTATTGGGTTTAGGTCTGGAGACATGCTTGGCCAGTCCATCACCTTTACCCTCAGCCTCTTCAATAAAGCAGTGGTCGTCTTAGAGGTGTGTTTGGGGTCATTATCATGCTGGAACACTGCCCTGCGACCCAGTTTCTGGAGGGAGGGGATCATGCTCTGCTTCAGTATTTCACAGTACATATTGGAGTTCATGTGTCCCTCAATGAAATGTAACTCCCCAACACCTGCTGCACTCATGCAGCCCCGGACCATGGCATTCCCACCACCATGCTTGACTGTAG
Organism: Trichomycterus rosablanca; assembly: GCF_030014385.1. Taxonomy (NCBI): domain Eukaryota; kingdom Metazoa; phylum Chordata; class Actinopteri; order Siluriformes; family Trichomycteridae; genus Trichomycterus; species Trichomycterus rosablanca. The sequence continues at coordinate 33,321,642 of NC_085995.1, forward strand.
GCATGACACACTTATCTTTGTACTCCTCACCTGATTGCCGCCACACATGCTTGAGACCATCTGAACCAAACAAATTAATCTTGGTCTCATCAGACCATAGGACATGGTTCCAGTAATCCATGTCCTTTGTTGACATGTCTTCAGCAAACTGTTTGCGGGCTTTCTTGTGTAGAGACTTCAGAAGAGGCTTCCTTCTGGGGTGACAGCCATGCAGACCAATTTGATGTAGTGTGCGGCGTATGGTCTGAGCACTGACAGGCTGACCCCCCACCTTTTCAATCTCTGCAGCAATGCTGACAGCACTCCTGCGCCTATCTTTCAAAGACAGCAGTTGGATGTGACACTGAGCACGTGCACTCAGCTTCTTTGGACGACCAACGCGAGGTCTGTTCTGAGTGGACCCTGCTCTTTTAAAACGCTGGATGATCTTGGCCACTTTTCTGCAGCTCACTTTCAGGGTGTTGGCAATCTTCTTGTAGCCTTGGCCATCTTCATGTAGCGCAACAATTCGTCTTTTAAGATCCTCAGGGAGTTCTTTGCCATGAGGTGCCATGTTGGAACTTTCAGTGACCAGCATGAGAGAGTGTGAGAGCTGTACTACTAAATTGAACACACCTGCTCCCTATGCACACCTGAGACCTAGTAACACTAACAAATCACATGACATTTTGGAGGGAAAATGACAAGCAGTGCTCAATTTGGACATTTAGGGGTGTAGTCTCTTAGGGTTGTACTCACTTTTGTTGCCGGTGGTTTAGACATTAATGGCTGTATATTGAGTTATTTTGAGGGAAGAATAAATTTACACTGTTATATAAGCTGCACACAGACTACTTTTCATTGTGTCAAAGTGTCATTTTGTCAGTGTTGTCCCATGAAAAGATATACTTAAATATCTGCAGAAATGTGAGGGGTGTACTCACTTTTGTGATACACTGTATGTCATCCTCACTATACATGTCTTAGCAAAGTTTTACCTCTGACATTGGGGTCCCCCAAAAGTCATTAAGGAAAAGGTTTTTAATAGGCGTCGATGGACGAAGGTCCTTGTTATCCAAAATGGCAGAGACATCGTCAAACACAAAGCCACACAACAGGCTGTTCCAGTAGCAGCCCGCCACCAGCACAGTGAGCAGGCAAATCTCCTTCCACGACACTACAGCCATCATAAACTGGAGAGCTCATAAAGCACTGAAGACACAAGACAGAGAGAATCTAATTATTTAGAGACTGGGAAACTCAGTTGCTTGCTTCAACAAAGCTCAACAAAGCTATTGCCTAAGATAAGGAACTGTAGAACTTTCAACTGTTGGACAGATGTTGAGCTGTGATGTTGAGCATTGAAGATGCCAACATCACAGTCTAGACTTTTTCTAACTGCTAAGCTGCATGCCATCTAAAGTAGGATTTTCCAAACATTTACTTAGTTGCATCTTACAGCAAACAGCTTACAAGTATTAGTATTTAGGCTCACTGTTCAGAATGACTTAAACTCAGCCACATTACCATTACACTACCACTGCCATGTTTGACTGTTGGTTATGATCCTTATTGTGAAATGCTCTGTAAGCATTGGGGGGATAAAGGTGTAAGCCAGACACTTCTAGGCAGATTTAGCACTGTTCCAGGTTTTTTATTTGGAATTCTTAACTTGCTTTTCTAAAGTATTTGCAATCCCAGAAGCATATTGTTTTTTAATGCAGTGCCAACTTTTAATTTGAACATTATCACAATATTAGGATCATACCACCAGCTCTGAAAAATACTAAACTCTGTGCTGAAATGTACTGATGGATCTGCTCACACATTTCATTTGCTTCCAAGTGAACCAGACATAAACAGCATGTTGATTTTATTATTCAACTTTAAAGCTCATTTTTGTTACGAACACCGAGTAGCATTTAGATAAAGCACACAGATTGTGCAGCTCTTATCATTACCAGTGTTTCAAATGTGCTTCTCTGTTTGGAGCATTAACGGTAACAGCTAAACCAAACACACCCATTTATTCACCGGATTGTCCAAACACCTTTCTCTCTCTCTCTCTCTCTCTCTCTCTCTCTCTCTCTACACAGAATTTAGTTCACTGGCTGTGATATAGAAAACATTATTACATTTCTCCTCAGTAAACTTGTGTACAAACTCCAGTGGAATTAAATATTCATTCATACAGAAAGCTGTAGAGTCACTAAATCACTTATTCAGTTAGCTAGTCTTGGCTAACGGAATGTTTTGTAAAAGTTGCATGTTCTGAAACATGGCACGACATGAACTCACCTCGTCATGATTCTGGTGTAATGTAGTAAGAGTTAGTGAAAGTACACGTTCATATTTTAAACATATAGCCAAGTTTTAATCAATAAGAGCAGCAGATAATCAACAGCTAACCGTTCTTCAGAGGACTGAAAAAAACTGAATCCGGGTCACAGTGCACGAGCTACAATGTATATTCATTGCGCATGTGTGGAAACAAAAAGAAAGATCTACAAATCATATAACACCACATTGGCTGTTGAAAGTTGGAAAGCGATGACTTGAAGATCAAGCTAAGTTTCTGGTTCATGTAGCTTAAAAATAAAATAAAAAATAACTTTTATATTGCATTTTATTTCGTGTTTATTAAACTTTATGTTCTGCAAACAAATAAATATTCTTTTATTTCTTTTATAAATTTAGATTTGAAAATATATTTACAAACAATAAATTCTTTTAGCCCCTCTTTAAACAAGAAATGATGTAAATAGGTAACTTATTTATTTAAGGATAGCATGTAAATGGCCTACAGTTTAAAGGGAAGCATCTTCAATGATGAAGTATCGTAAAAGTAACTGGTGAGAATCAAAGCCACTTAAAAAGTATTTACTTAAACACAGTATTAATTTGGAAGTAATTACATATTTAAAAAACATTATTTTTAGAGAAATAATAAATAATGGTACCCAGGTGACGTAGAAATAAGAAATCAATACTTGTAAAAAGTTCGTGGGTGAAGTTGAGTATAAACATGCCCGCACATTCTCAGACTTTTCAGTCAATCGCTGAGACATGAATTAGTTTGTTATGGATTTGTGAAAGACTTAACAGACTCATTTATTATTTTTCTACATTTCCAACTGTACTTTACATTTTACATTTTCGACATTTAGCAGGGGTCTTTATCCAAAGCAACTTAAAGTATTGTGACAGTATACAGTCTAAGCAATTGAGGGTTAAGGGCCTTGCTCAAGGGCCCAACATTGGCAACCTGGCAGTGGTGGGGCTTTGACCTTTCAATTACTAGTCCAGTACCTTAACCACTAGGCTACAAGTGTACTATGAGTTACTTTTCTTGCTAAATTTATTGAACTATTTTTTTTTTTTTTTTTTTTGTGATGTGGTGAAGTTGTTTTCCAAAACTATCTACTTTTTGCTCACCCTTAAGCTTTTTATTTTTTTGTTTAATTTTTTAACAGGGCCCTATTCCTATACGGAATGCGTTCATGCTTGTGCAGCCAGCACAGAGAAAGTATTTGCGACAAACGGAATACGACTGTTTGTATTGGTTGCTTAGGAACAGCGCGAGCTGGGCTGAGATAGCTTTGAGGCTAACGGACTATTAAATGTTGCGGTGAGATTTAAAACTGTTATATAAGGTAATTTGTTTAAAGAATAAACATGTTTTATCCCTATTATAGATATAATAGTTTCAGTTAAACCTGAAATTCAGTGGGCTGTAACAAATTTTAATTTAGCCGTTTGGGCTAAGCTTGTGTTTATTTGTTCGCCTCGCGCAAAACGGACTTTTCTCTTTTTTTATTATTACTATTTAATTGTAATATAATATAATATAAAACACTTAATATAATATAATATAATATAATAATGCCTGACTGCTTAACACTTTCAAAATGAAAACTAACTGTTACTTTTGTACTTGTGCAGCCCTGCTCTGACCATCTAAACAAGTCCATCATGCCTCCGGTCACAGACTGGACCTTCCTGATGAGGGTCGATCCAGAAGATTTAATAAACGATGATCAGAAGATCTGTGATATGTTTTTAAAGGTATTCAGTCTTCTACATATTAAAGTCGATTACACTGGTTGTTGCTGTCATTTTCTAGCACGTTGGAGACACAGTAATACCTGGTACAGTACTTACACTCAGTTGCCTAATCAGTACCTGCACTCCTCTTTTAAAAGTTCAGCCATAACATTAAAACCACCTCCTTGTTTCTACACTCACTGTTCATTTTATCAGCTCCACTTACCATATAGAAGCACTTTGTAGTTCTACAATTACTGACTGTAGTCCATCTGTTTCTCTACCTACCTTTTTAACCTGCCTTCACCCTGTTCTTTAATGGTCAGGACCCCCACAGGTCCACCACAGAGCAGGTATTATTTAGGTGGTGGATCATTCTCAGCACTGCAGTGACACTGACATGGTGCTGGTGTGTTAGTGTGTGTTGTGCTGGTATGAGTGGATCAGACACAGCAATGCTGATGGAGTTTTTAAATACTGTGTCCACTCACTGTCCACTCTATTAGACACTCCTACCTAGTTTGACCACCTTGTAGATGTAAAGTCAGAGACGATCGCTCATCTATTGCTGCTGTTTGAGTTGGTCATCTTCTAGATTTTCATCAGTGGTCACAGGACGCTGCCCACGGGGCGCTGTTGGCTGGATATTTTGGGTTGGTGGACTATTCTCAGTTCAGCAGTGACAGTGAGGTGTTTAAAAACTTCCAGCAGCACAACACACACTAACACACCACCACTGTCAGTGTCACTGCAGTACTGAGAATGATCCACCACCTAAATAATACCTGCTCTGTGGTGGTCCTGCGGGGGTCCTGACCATTGAAGAACAGCATGAAAGGGGGCTAACAAAGCATGCAGAGAAACAGATGGACTACATTCAGTAATTGTGGAACTACAAAGTGCTCCCATATGGTAAGTGAAGCCGATAAAATGGACAGTGAAACATAGAGGTGGTTTTAATGTTAGTGGTTAAGGTACAGGAATTGAAGTAATTGAAAGGTCGCTGGTTCAAGCCCCATCACTGCCAGGTTGCCACTGTTGGGCTCTTGAGCAAAGTCCTTAACCCTCAATTGCTTAGATAAAATACTATCAAAGGTACTGTAAGTCGCTTTGGATAAAGGTGTCTGCAAAATGCTGAAAATGTAAATATATAAATAGACATGTGTACAGTACAGTTATTATTTTCTCCCACCCATCCCAGCTTGTTTGGAAGCTAGGGTTAGAGCGCAGGGTCAGTCATTGTATTGCACCTCTAGAACCTAAAAGGTTAGGCCAAAAGTGGCTGCATTGGAGAGCCAGGATTTCAACCTACAACATAGCCCAAAGCACCACCCACTAGGCTACCACTGCCCCTAAATGCTTTACGTAAAGTGCTATAAAAAACAACCCAGAAATCTATGATTTGTTGATTCTCCTTTATTTAAACAACTAAAATGCAAAGAAAAGATGTCCAATGTTTACACTAATGAAAGTAATTGTATTTTTTAGAAATAAGTTTATATAAGTTCAGTTTATATTTCCAAGTTTATATTGCCAGTGATAGGTACATAGTAGTGTGTATGGCGCTGGCACAGATAAATCATAGTGGCATTTTAAACATCTAACAATCACTGCCAATTTAACATAGTCTGCTGACCCAAAATGCAGCAGTGCCAATCCCGACACAGTGGCACCGATAAAGGGCAAGGACACACTGGGCACAGTAAAAGATGACCTGTAGTACCAACAAGCTATGTGTAAAAAATTACACCTACCAGAACCACACACATTACCATGATACACTAAAATCATCACCACAATCACACACAAGTAATCAGATGACATTGTTTTAATTGAAACACTAGTTAAAAACTATTTTCTGCTGTATTGTATTCTATGTTGAAAAAATGCTTGTATGGCAAGCTTAGCTGATTACAGATGTTTCCTTTCCAGTATATACAATGTTGCATATTTTCACTTGCCAAAGGATTAGTCCTGTGTTCTAAACTAGGTGCCATAATGGTCAATTCAGCAAAATACAGGACACACAAACTTATTACATTCATTTTGCATTCTGCTTGTACATTAACAGATTGACGCACGAGAGCTGAAAGGGAAGGAGACAGAGAAAATGCTACAGTTGTTTAGAATCTCACAAAGCTTGCTGAAGGTATAACTGTTTACCCATTAAAAATGAAAGACGGGATGTAGAAAGTGTATTTAACTGAACATGTGCAATATCCAATCTATTTTTTTGTGTATTTTTTCCTAGCTGAAGTTAGAGGAAGTCAATTGTGCCTATGATGTTGTTGACAAAGCTGGCATAGAGCAAGCAAGAATGGGTATGCGTACTGTTGTAAAGATTGGTAATGTGGCCTGTATCATTACATTGTAGTCTATTTATTATTATTTTGCAGCCTTTACTTGTGTTTTTTGCTCAACAGAATCTGAATTCAAAGAGAAGATATATCAGCTGGAAAAAGAACTGGAGGTAAAAATAAGAGAAAATTCAAGTCGCATTGAATGTGCAGTTGGCAGTGGGGGGGACGAGCTTAAGAAGATTACCAAGCTAATCCCATTGGTTAGCAGGTTGTCACTTACAAATGAGTGTGTTCAGTTTCATACAAAGGGCTCTGTATCAACGTGTGATATGCTATACTACTGTCTAAAGCTGAATAAAGCTATACAGTTTGAAGGTGTACTGATAAGTAAGTAAGGTTTATGCTGTGTTGCTTATAGAAAGTACAGCGCTCGACAGGGGGTAGAGACACCCGCTTCCTGCGGGATGAAATCCGCCAGCTAGAGAGTCATTTGGAGCAGAAGGAGAAGGAACTGCTGCAGCTTGAAAAGGAGATGAGTAAAGAAAGAAAAACCAATGAGGAGGTACAGACTGAGACTATATTGCTTGTGTAGATCTGCATGTTACAACTTGTCTGTTGTTTTAGTCTGTAACAGTCTCTTAATATTAGCTGTTTATACACTGATCAGCCATAACATTAAAACCACCTTCTTGTTTCTACACTCACTGTCCATTTTATCAGCTCCACTTACCATATAGAAGCACTTTGTAGTTCTACAATTACTGAGTGTAGTCAATTTCTCTACATACTTTTTTAGCCTGCTTTCACCCTGTTCTGCAATGGTCGGGTGGTGGATGATCCTTAGCACTGCAGTGACAATGACATGGTGGTGGTGTGTTAGTGTGTGTTGTGCTGGTATGAGTGGATCAGACACAGCAGCGCTGATTTTTAAATACTGTGTCCACTGTCCACTCTATTCGACACTCCTACCTAGTTGGTCCACCTTGTAGATGTAAAGTCAGAGACGATCGCTCATCTATTGCTGCTGTTTGAGTTTGTCATCTTCTAGACCTTCATCAGTGGTCACAGGACACTGCCCACTGGGAGCTGTTGGCAGGATATATTTTTGGTTGGTGGACTATTCTCAGTCCAGCAGTGACAGTGAGGTGTTTAAAAACTCCATCAGCATTGCTGTGTCTTACCCACTCATACCAGCACAACACACACCAACACACCACCACCATGGACACGGAGAACATGTAAACTCCAAGAAAGGACTCTGTCTGCCTGTCTGTGGAATCAAACCCAAGCCCTTCTTGCTTTGAGGCAACAGCACTACCCACTGCTCTACCATGCCGCCCAGTGTTGTTGTACTTTGTTGCTTTTTTAATAAGACACCCACAAACTATACCGCTGTTTCTGCGTGACTATCAGTATGTCATTTCAACACATAAAGACAATGCTGGCACCATTACCAGACAGGAGAAATTGCTGTTGCAGTGGCAAGTAGGTGATCCCCCACTCTGCCTTCCCTTTTTCAGAAACGACTGGTTGTGTTTGTAAAGCACACACCAAGCTCGTGGCACCGCAGTGACTTAAACCTGGGTCTCGAAGCCCAATTATTTTTAGATACCCCCACCACTCAAGTTCACCAGTATTGCCTATTGGTTCCAACCTAAACAAGTTCCACTGGTATTTTAACATGAATCTCTAATAGAGAAATGATGACCAGTGGGGAAAACAATCACAGTTCCTAGGTTTAAAACATCTAGCTCAAAATATCAGCTCAGTATTTTAACAGAAACATTGTAAATATCATTTTTCATTAGATTATTTAAAACTTGTTGGATGTCATTCTAAACAAACTTTATTTCTTTTTCTGATCTTTATGGGACCACAGAGACGGAACAATAAAATATTCATGCATATTTATATTTGCCGGAAAAATAGAAATCATAAAGCACTTGTAATATTTAATTTAACTATACATCTGCTGTACTTTATAAGTAAAAAAATACTTAAGTTCAGTCAGTGCAGTTATGCTTGTAAACATGATTTAAATTCATTCTAGCTGTCCCTGCGAGCGGAGGAAGCTGAAGGTGAAAACAGAAAGCTGAAAAGAGAGGTACATGCACGTCTCTTTACACACGCTCTGGAATAGAATTGAAGCCCTTATCATGGCTTTCCTCAAGCCTGTCATATCTCTCTCTGATACCTCTTTGCAGTTTCATTAGTGTGTCCACATTTTCTGATACTTTTCTCATCTCATTTCATACAGTTCTTACTTTCTTGCATTTTGCATGTTGCTTTTTCTTTCTGTGAATGCTGCCTTTTGCTTTCATCATTTATTTGCTGCTCTTTGCTCACATCTTCAAGATAAAGACACTTAAGAAAAAGGTAAGAACCAGCCTTACTTGCAACAATCCAAATTGGCTTTCTTGGGCCCAGTATAGACTAGGTATTAATATGTGTCTCCAGTGATCCAATTTTGCAACTACCAGGGTTGCCAAAAGTGCCAAACCTCCTAAAAAGCAGCCAAATCCATTTTTCATGCATATGATGGCATTTCATTTCATATAGGGGAACCAAGGTGAATAACAATTATAATTCAATTATATAGGTAAAAAATAAAATAAATCATAACAAAAATAACATCAAAAGCATAACAAAAGTAGAGATTTTTGTTCAGTCTGTGGTATAATAGAGTCCGATAGTGAGCAATAGTGACTTCCCAGTGTGCTTTAAGTAATCTGATTTTTAAGATGCATTTAACTTGCAATTATACCTGCAATTAGCTCTGACTGTTTGTGACTGTATCACTTTGGACAGATTTTAAAACCAGCTATATTACGATTAACAATGACTGATTGGGCCGCTCAGGTGGCACAGCGGTAAAATACGCTAGCACACCAGAGCTGGGATTTCGAATACATCGTATCGAATCTCAGCTCTGCCATTTGGCTGGGCTGGGTGGCTATATGAACAACGTTTGGCTGTTGTTCATCCAGGTAGGGAGCCGGATAGGGACTTAATAACTGATGCAATAACGACCTCTGCTGGCTGATTGATGGCATCAGAGCACAGAGTTATAATGCGGAATAATTTGTTGATCAGGGTGTGGCTCTACGTGCACAAGGCTGATCGGCATATAAACTCACCTCGTGCAGGTGAAAAGACGCAGTTGGGTACTGCTCATGTGTTGGAGGGGGCATGTATCAGTTCACTCTCCTCAGTCAGGGCGAGGGTCAGCACCAGTGGAGAGGAAGCATAACGCAATCGGGTAAAAATTGGACACACTAAAAATCGGGAGAAAAAGGGAGAAAATGCATAAAAAAACAATGACGGATGAGTTTGAACATGGTCCATGTTTGTATATAAGTGAATTACACCCACTGTTTTTCATTACCGTGATCATTCTGCTTTCCTGGATTTTTTTTTTTTGTAGTATGAGCAGCTTTACCAGGATGTCGAGTTCTACAGAAAGGAGCTGGAACAGAAGGACTCAATCCAGAACCGTAAGGAGAGCAGCGAGACTCAAAGACGACTCAACAAAGCTAATCAGCAGCTCTACCAGTGCATGGAAGATCTCCAGGTAAGATCAAGTGCCCTGCAGAGCTACAGAACTACAGAAGTGATTACTAAGAAGATAAAGAACAAAAGAATTTACACTAATAAAATCACAAACAAAGATCACAACAAGAGAAACAGTAAGAAATGGATTATGAGAGAACAAAAGGTGAGAAAATTGTGATATTTTAAGCTGCTGTTATGTACACAAAATGTAATTAAATAAAAATGTTAGCAACTTAGTTGTTAGCAGTGCTATTTATCGGCCAGTTGGGCATCTGCACAGACATTATTGGCTATGTCGGGGGAGGGCGAATGGACAAACCGCAGCCACTGGGTGCTGTTGTTTTCAGTACTCTTAGTGCTGGTCCTAAACCCAGATAAAATAAGGAGAGCTGTTTCAGGAAGGGCATCCGTCAAAAAAACTGTACCAGGGTTGCTCAGGTGGCGCAGCGGTAAAACACGCTAGCACACCAGAGCTTGAACTTCAAAAAACATCGTATCGAATCTTAGCTCTGACATCCGGCTGGGCTGGGCGGCTACATGAACAACGATTAGCTGTTGTTCACAGGGTGGAAAAGCTGGACCAGGGTTCCTCATAACTGGTGCAATTACGACCTCTGCTGGCTGATTGATGGTGCCTGCACAGAGTTGGGGAATAATGCTGATCAGGGTGTGGCTTTCTGTGCACAAGGCTGGTCTGCATATGAACTCGCCTCACAGTCGGTACTGCACACGTGTTGGAGGAGGCGTGTGTCAGTTGCGAAGCTCCTCAGTCAGCAGTGAAGGGTTATTTTGCTATAGGTAAAGCGTAACGCAATCAGAGTAATTGGATACGACTAGATTAGGGGAGAAAATTGGGGGGGGAATTAGAGAAAAAGAGGGAAAAAAACTGTACCACGGTGGTTATGCGGAATGTGGCAGATAAAACAAAATACCATGTGGATACAAGTTCAGTTTAATATACTGTCGTTCAGCCTTTTTCTCAAATATTAATTAGTATATTTTTAATTAAGCCATGATTGTTAGCTTATACAACTCTTTTTTACTTATTCTGGCAGCGTGCAGAGGACACGGCAGCTGACCTAAAAAGTGAAAATGATCACCTGCAGAAGAACCTGGAAGAGTCAGTGAGAGAGATGGAGAAGATGACTGACGAATACAACAAGATGAAGGTCGTGGTCCAACAGACAGATGGCATCATGGACCAACTAAGGAGAGAGAGAGACCAGGCCATGCTCCAGGTTCATATTTTCTTAGTCTAAGGTTGTGATCTGTTCCAAAAGGGATGTGTAGGGTGGGTCCATACTGAAGTGAGCAAAATGTTCCCTTTTAAAAGTCCTTTTAAACAGAAAACTGGTTTACACTTTGTATGCCATTTGTACTCTAAATGAAAATGAGGGCCAGTGATACCTCAGTGGTTAAGGTACTGGACTAGTAAACAGAAGGTTGCCGGTTCAAGCCCCGCCACCACCAAGTTGCCACTGTTGGGTCCCTGAGCAAGGCCCTTAACCCTCAATTGCTCATCATGTTCCACTCATTGTGTAAGTCACTTTGGATAAAAGCGTAAATGCTGAAAATGTAAAAAAAAAAAAAGTAAAAATGTCAATGAAAATATTTATTTATAGGTTTTAGTAGGTTAACATATAACTGTAATTCAAATAATAAGCATTAGAATCCTCTCTACCTAGGCAGTAGACAGCAAGGCTGCTCACTAGGCTTTCAAACAGACACATTGACTCAGTTAATTAAAAACATTTAGCTGTTAAATCTCTAAGAAAATATGCTTAGCTGAGCTAGCATGTTGGCTTTTGGTAATAAGCTAATGCTAACTAGGGTATAAATTATTAACGGGTTATTCATTATAGGCTCTTTCCAGAGAGCCAAGTAAAGCCAAAAACATAAGTAAAAAATGTACATTGCTCCCGAAGGGGAATCGCCACAGTGGATCATTCTGGTCACCATACCTGTCAAGCTACTCCTACCTTGTATCCAGTGTTCTTATTACATTCCTGTTTTTACTGTGAAGGATGTAGGATTTTGTCATAGTCACAATCATCTCAGAAAGGACAATAGTGTTTATTTGTTTATACAAGATGAATCACGTGTGTGTGTGTGTGTGTGTGTGTGTGTGTAGGTAAGAGAGCTAACAGAGCAGATTCAGACTCGAGCTGAAGAAGATGATCCGGTGATGGCTGCAGTTAATGCTAAAGTGGAAGAATGGAAGGTAACTATTGTTTGTTGTTTTTTTCAAAACCACTCTTCGTAAATAATTTGTACATTTTTATTTAAACGGTAGCATAGCTGTTCTGTCTGTTGGTATATGTTAATTCAGGTGATATACTCTGCATCAAATTGAATTAATAAGCATACAATACTGCACAACACACAATACCAGAGTATATCTGAAATGCTTTCTTGCTCCATTATGTTGAATGTAAATGTGAAAGCTAGTCTGGCATTTACATGTATGAATATTTATTTGAATCAGTGTTGATAAGGATTAATAATATGATTCATTGCATAAGGCGCACAGATGGTGCACTGATTGATGTGCTAGCCCACCACTGCAGAGATCTCGAACTCTCGAGTTTGAGGATCATATGGTGCAAATTTCTTGTTTTGGATGAACACATGCAAAACAACTGAGAACTGTGTGCAGAAAGCTTGTCGTTACTTGAAAATACTGTACATCAGCTGAGTGATACAGTTTTGGTGTGAAAAAACTGTGTTCATGTTTTTATTTCTTTTGTTTATTCCCATGTTTATTACGTAGCTTAAATCATCCAGATACTGGTCTTATAAAAATCTATAAAAAAAGATTTCTAACAGACTCAATTCAATGTGGTCACGAAACCGAAAGCTGAAACAAATTATTTGTGTGAAGAATCAGTTTTGTGCCAAGAGTTCCTAAACACTCAGAACATACTCCGTGCGTAACTACGTGCTAAATACAGGCTGTCAGAAACCATTGTTTCTGTTAGTGATGGTTATCCATGACACAAAGACAATCCACATATACTTTTAGCTGTATATCTGTTGAATGATTTTTTTTTTCTCCAGTACTAAGTGATGCACATATTACTAACAAGTTCAGCAGGTCATTTCATTAGTTGGTGTTTAATCAGAAGTTAATATTCATTTTTTATTACTATTATTAATAATAATAATCTTTATTTATGAAACACCTGTTATACAGCATCAGTACAAATGCTTTGCAGGACAGAACGTGGCATGAATAACATAATTCCAAAGAAATAATTGAATTAATTAATACACTGTAAATCAGCATGTCACTGATGCTCCAGGATTTCAAGCTAGTCAAGTTGTTTGGGAAAATATCTCCCAAATGTAGGACAACATAGGAAAACTGCACACAGTAGCCTGTACCCCTCAGATTGTGTCTTTGGCCCACTAAACAGGACTTTAATTAGAGCAGGATTTTAACCTGTTTTGTTTTTATTTTTGTACTTGTGTTATTATGGAGGATTTAACCTCATACCTATGTGAGACCCCATATTCTCACGAATAACCTGCATTTGAGTTATGATGGGTGATTTAACCCCATTCCCAAAAGTTCTGTTATTTTATGCTTGCCATGTATCTTTTTATGTGGCTTCAACTTACACAATGAAATGAATATTATATAAAATACATTCCTCACCAGGAACATCATGCAACAGTGCAATGAAAAATTTTGGTTATGGAAACGTACTGGTTCCAGTTTGTCTGAATCACGATTACATGACTTGCTGTGGTAAATCTCTGCTACTGTACTGTTCAACAAAAGACAAGCATGAAATAACTGTCACTATCTTTTTGGTTCAGTTTCTCTTGTATAATAGTGTATTTGTGTATGTGTGCATGAAGAGTGTTTTATCAGGGAAGGATGCTGAAATCATAGAATACCAGCAGATGATTAGAGACCTGAGAGAGAAACTGAGGGCAGCTCAGATGGACTCGGACAAAAGCAACATCATCGCACTGCAGCAGGTACAGAGCACGTTACAGTCCTCACTGCTTTACATAGTAGGACACATTTATACACATTTTCCTTTAATTCAGTAGTGAAAGTAGTAAATCATCTGATACAAAGAACAGAAATTTGCTTCTTTAGGTTTCTACAGGCCCTAATGTTGTAAGCAATTATATAAAACTTTAAATTGGGATTACAGTACCAGTGGATGTTTAAGTGAAGTTAAACATCCGCCCAATTAATTGGACTCCCTGTGACCCCGACCAGGGTGGCATGGTGGCTAAGTGGGTAGCACTGTCACCTCACAGCAAGATGGTCCTGGGTTCGATCCCCAGGTGGGGCGGTCTGGGTCCTTTCTGTGTGGAGTTTGCATGTTCTCCTCGTGTCTGCATGGGTTTACTCCGGGTGCTCCGGTTTCCTCCCACAGTCCAAAGACATGCAAGTGAGGTGAATTGGAGATACTAAATTGGCCAAGACTGTGTTCGATATAACCTTGTGAACTGATGAACCTTGTGTAATGAGTAACTACCGTTCCTGTCATGAATGTAACCAACGTGTAAAACATGACGTTAAAATCCTAATGAACAAACAAACAAACAGAACCTGACCAGGATAAAGCGGTGGTAAAACAGACAATGAATATGGAAGCATATTTTCACCAAAATTGTTTCTTCTGGGTTCCTGAAGGCATGAGTTTGAGATTTTTACTGGACAGTTTCTGTGAGATATTTGGCATGTTCTTCCCATCTGCATGTTTTCCCTGTAGGTTTTTTTTACTTGTCTAAGTTGTATTCCTGCCTTGCACACACGATAAAGCAGTTACTGAAGATGAGTTGTAATTTTTACCTGTTCACTTGCTCACAAAAAAACCTGAAGAAGCAAATTGTATTTGTTAGCATTGTTCCTATATTGGGTTTTAACCCCCTTTATGTTTCCCTATAATGTATTTAGCTATTTAACCTCTAAATAGCTTGGCTGAAGCTGTTCCTTTCTAAGTCTTTGCATGTGGGATTTGTCCATCTTGTGTTGCTTTCAGTTATTTCATGCTTTGACATTTTGCTTCTTTTTTTGCGGCTGAATACTTATGACGCAGGTTGTTTATGAACTGTGTGCTGTAAGTACCTTCATTTGAACTGGATCATCTCTGTAGGTCTCTGTCTTTTGAAGTCTGTACTTATTACATTTTACATGTAGTATTTAATATTTACAATCTGTTTGCAAACGTACAATTTGCTGTGCTAGCAGAAATTGGTTTTGACCTCTGTGTGTGTGTTGTGTGATTTAAAGGCTGTTCAAGAGCGAGACCAACAGATAAAGTTGCTTTCGGAGCAAGTGGGACAGTACACTGGTGAAATGGAGAAGAATGCCTTGCTTATAGAAGAGCTCAAGAAACCACTCAAGAAGGACCAAGGTATATTTTTTGCAAATGTACTGGTGGTACTTACACTATATGACCAAAAGTATTGGGACACCTGACCATGAGCATTTAATAATGGGACTATGGAGGTGTAGTACTGACTGAAGAGAGAGAGAGTGCAGAATGTGTTACTGCATTGTGCCCAGTGATTCTGAGAAAACTAGACCCACCACCAGGTTGACCAGGATAAAGTAAATAAATAAATAAATCTCATTACAGCTACATTTACATTTTTGGCATTTAGCAGACGCTTTTTTATCCAAAGCGACTTATGCCAAGTTCACACTACACGACTTTCCAAGTCGTCAGGTCGCTGTACAGTTCACACTACACAACTGATCGGCAAGAGGAGGTTTTACACTACACCATCTATCACCAACTGGAATTGCAGGTGAGCTTCTTTGGTCTCCCAAACTACGTTTTGTCACGAAGACAAACTCGAGAAGTGACGAGGGGTTTAATGATACCACGTCCAAAAATGCACGTCAACAAGTAGCGAGCGATCAAAGTTGTTTGTGCGCTGATGTGCATCGTAAAATCAAAGAGAAAAATAAATGAATCCGCATGGATTTGGCAACACGACCAGCAGGGATTGTTTTGCTCTGTAGCGAGTTGGAGGGTAATAAATATTTTTTTGTAATGCAGTGTTGGTATTATGGTTTGGCGTGGATGATAAGTTCACAAATATTGTAAAGCTTGTGTGTGTGCCGATGTATTCTGATAGAAACTATATTATCCCCCTCACCACACTCATTGCCAGTCGCAACAGACTGATCCAGACATTCAACATGCTAGATATCTCTCCTCAGTCTCGCCGCTCGGATTAAGTTGTTGAGTAGTTCACACGTAGTGATTGAGAGCCGAGTTTAGCCCGCCGAGCAAGTGCTGAGTTGCTCCCGAGCTGCCACCAGTCGGCGAGCGAAAATCGTGGTGTGAACTAGGCATTACAGTACAGTGATAGTATATTGTCTAAGCAATTGAGGGTTAGGGCCTTGCTCAAGGGCCCAACAGTGGAAACCTGGCAGTGGTGGGGCTTGAACCAGCAACCTTTGGATTACTAGTCCAGTACCTTAACCACTAGGCCACAACTTTTCAGCTACATATTGTTACATAGTGTTTAGCTCTCAGTCAACTTGTTTTAACATTTTTACTGACTGATCGCAGAGAAAATAGAAAAAAAAACTTTAGACAGTTCTGTTTAGACACTGACTTTTCTGATCTTCCATCTGAGGCATTTATTTGTCCAGGCTGCAGAACTTGTTCAGAAAGCGCGCACTGACTGGATAAACTATGGTTTTATGATGCCACACTGATTCAGGGTGAATGATGGTTTGATGATAGTGAGCAGACTCTGGCTAAATGATTCAAGGATGGCTGCATTAACATGCTTCATACGGTCCATTAATCACATAGTGCTAAGGAGCTGTGTAAAAAAGCGTTGAAAATAACTGGCTGTTTTCACAGATTTTCCAAGATGTCTGCCCTTTAGAAGAATTTAATCCATCACAAAAGCAAAAAGATGTTACAAACCTTGGTTAAAAATGGTCTACAAATATTGTGCTTTTTATTTTATTTGTATGTTTTATGACCTCAAATCAGAAAAAGGTGGGACTGTATGGAAAATGTGAATTAAAAAATGTTGTGTTTTTTACATTTACTTTGACTTGTTTTTTATTGCAGACAGTATGAACCCAAGATATTTACATTAACATTTTCAGCATTTAGCAGATGCTTTTATCCAAAGCGACCTACAGTACTAAGCAGTTGAGGGTTAAGGGCCTTGCTCAAGGGCCCAACAGTGGCAGCCTGGCAACCTTTGGATTACTAGTCCAGTACTTTAACCGCTAGGCCACAACTGTCCCAACTGATATTTCATGATTTGTCTGGTCAAATTAATTTGATTTGTTAATATTCAGCCATTCCTGCATGTCAGTCTGGCAACATATTCCAAAAAAAGTTGGGACAGGGGCAATCTTGTGGCAAAAGACTTTTTTATGCAATTAAAATAAATGTTATCACATACTTAAAATCACAGGTCTACAAGTTGATGTTTACAGGTACATAGGTCAAAATTACAACAAAACCTTGGCATCATACACCAAAGAAACAGCTCTCTATTAACACCGGTCCTGTGTCACAGGACAGTCACATTGTAGACCCTTCCTTATGAGCCCTGCATTTCTTAAACACAAGGGCAGTACAGTGGCTCAGTGGGTAGCACTGTCGCTCACAGCAAGACGGTCCTGGGTTCGATCCCCAGGTGGCTAGCTAGACCTCTGTACTATGACATTAAAACATAGATTTAGAAGTTTGCCGTTGATCCCAGTATATTATCATACTGCTATGCTATTTCACCCTGAGTCTAATACTGTCTGAATACCTCTCTGCAGGATTGGGCTCTAGTGTACAGCAGCGGAAGCTGGAGGAACTGAATGCCAAGCTACAAGCAACAGAGCGGCGGGCACAGCAAGCTGAACGCGCTGCCCATCTGGCTGAGTCCGATGCCCAACACAAAGACATTGAACTGAGTGAGACCCTGAGCCGCATTCGTCTCTATGAGTCTGTAAGTGATGCCACCACATGCCATTTTTCCTCTTTAAGCATCCTAGTCCAGTTAAAAGAGGAAATACTAAGAATACAACAAACACTCTCGTCGACCCAGCTGTGCATCCAATAGGCACAATTGGCTGTGTCTAAGGGAGGGCACCGAAGGGATTCCTGCTAACTGCTGCAATTGCAAGCTGGTTGATAGCACCTGAACAGAGGTGGTGAATTAGTGTGACTCTTTGTACACAATGCTGATCCCTGTGTAAACCCTGTGCAGGTGATAAGAAGTGGTTAGCTACTATGAATGGGTCTGTAACAGTAGTGGAGATACAACTGGGTAATTTTATATGACTAGATTGGGATGCATAAATAGATAAAAAAAGACACCTACACAAGCATGACTCTCTGTGTGCAATCCGACTCCGTGTGTAAGATTCCACCACTGACAGGTGAAAAAAAGTGGCCGGTGACTGTCAGAAGGGGCGGGTCCTAGTCGGCAGCTCTCTGTAGCTGGCGCGGCTGATGCATGGCTTTTAACTATATATGCATTTTTGACTCAAAATAACCAATGTGCCTGGTTCCTTTTAAGGGCTCAGACGGCCTGGTTGCTGCTGTAGCTGAGATCAAAGAGTGCAAAAGCCAGTTGAGGAGTCGAGACCGGGAGATAGAAGGCATGACGAAGGAGATCAACCAACTGGAGCTGAAGATCAACGACCTACTGGATGAGAATGAGGAATTAAGGGAGCGTCTGGGTCAGTAACTTGGAGTTTGATTATACAAAGCTCTTTATGTTTGTGCGTTGCATCTTACTCTGTCTCATTTCACATTTCAGTGTGTCTTTAAGTGAAGTATTTACTGATTATATTTTTTGTATAGGACTGAATCCAAAAGAAGAAGTGGATTTGACTGAGTTCAGGAGATCAAAAGTGTTGAAGCAAAGGCAGTACAGAGCAGAGAACCAGGTTCTGCTAAAAGAGGTAAAAAGGTTTGAAGCTTTAAGCTTTTGTACTTATTAAGCTTCCTTATATGTTCAATTATAATAGTTGTATTATTCTGATATTTCTTAAAGCTGTGTTTAAACAGGATTTTCACTTTAATCTCCCAGAAAATTTCAGGAGCCTTAATCACATAAAATTGAAAAACATTTTTATTTGAACGTAATACTCTAGGGCTAGCATATTTTTCAGCATATTTTTAAGGTGATGTCTCAAAGGGGCAGCCTTCTTAAGCTCAAGAGTTTGGCTGTCAGCTCTGCTATTGACCGGCCAGGCACCTCCACAGACACAATTTGTCTGAGAAAGGGTGACCCGAAAGGAATTCTTCATTACTACTGCAATTGTGGCCTGTGCAAGGTGGCCAGTGTATCTGGGTGGCACTGTAGACTATCATAGGATAAACTGGGTCTCCTGTACCTGTGTGTCATGCAAATACATAGTACTTGTTGTTAGAACACAGCTTCCAGTTGTTGGTTAAGACATGTGACAATTAAAAACATGGATGGGTCAAACACAAGCAAGACTGCATGGACATGCTCAGACATTCTGGGGGGACAGGTGCTCAACTGAAAAAATGGCACCTCTCTGATTAATTATTATTAAAAAAAAATACATACAGAAGCACAGCTCCTAATTTTTTCTGGATTTTTCTCCTATATCTCTCAATTGCTCCAATTTCCTGTTGTAAATCAAACATCAGGAGAGAATTTCCAGTCAGTTCAAAAAGAACATCACCTGCCACTAAGTGAAATAATGGAGTTTTTTATTATAGACATAAATTAAAGCACTTTATGTTTTTATTGTAATGTTCCTACCTTAATATGTGAGCAGAACCTTAGAACTTCTTATTTTAAATCTAAGTGATTATGGCCTCTGACTGTAATGAACTTTTTTTTTAGATTGAACGTCTAGAGGAGGAAAGGCTGGAACTAAAGCAGCGTATTCGTGCCCTGGTAAAAGACAAAGGTAAAAGTCTAATTTTGTTAGTCCCATCTTGTTTGGGCTGCACAGGAACACAAGTTTGATTTAAGCTTCTGGTTACTCCAGGCTTTTTTGTCGCACTGTGTGAACCAATTCAGTACAGCTCATGTGGGTCATAGTGGGTCCGGTATCCTTGGAATCACTAGGTGCAATGCTGTAACACATCCCAGACTAGTGCAGTTAAATCATTAACAGGGAAACTATTGTGCTTAAAATATCCTATTATTGCATTTTGGTATGGTTTGGGTATAAGTCCAAAACAGTACCAGCAACACAATTGCCTTTGTTAATTCTAACTATATGCTGTCCTCTAAAGGAATTACAGTCATAAACAGTTCATTGCTTGATGACGATGCAGAAGAGGGGCCCAGCAGGTCAAACAGAGAGAAACCAACCCTAACTTCTACTGATGAGGAAGTCAAACGGAAAGTAAGTTTTTAAAGTAACATTATTTACTGTACTTTAAACGAGCATGTAACTAGTAAGGAACTGCTAACTATATGTACAATCAGTTATGTTACCATCATGTTTATTGTTTATTAGGACCAATATTTAAAAAACAATCAGGTAACGAGTATTAATTAGATGCTCTAATTACTACCTGCTCTTGTTCCTCCAGAATGAGTACCTGCAGAAAGAACTGCAGAGCAAAGAGACTGAACTGGAACTTAAGAAAACTGAATTATCACAGTTTAAAGTTAAATGTGAGTGCTGGTCCAGGTTCCCAGTTTCTATTTGAATGTGGCATCATTTATGTGGATTTTATTTCCAATGTTGTGATCTGTGTGACATCCACAGCAAATGAAATTCTTAAGGAAAACAAGCAGCTGGAACGAGGCATGAAAGAGATTTTGAAAGCCATCCAGGAGGCACAGAACAAAGCTCCTTCTCAGACTGCTATCAGTGTCCCCAGCCTGGACAGACTTATCAGTGTAAGTTCATTTGCATAAACCAAGTGGCCTGCATGTCTATTAGAAAACAGGTTATGTTGGGTTATTTTGGCCAAGTGATACCACAGAACATACTACACCAAAATTATACATACACACTCAATCATTCACAGTAAATACCTTCTTCTGTGTATGGTCACACTGGGTGCATTGCAGAAATCACCCTGAAATCACCCTATTCAGGGTACCAGATCAATACAGTACATTATAAATTTACTCATTCATTCACAGTAAATACTCTTACACTTATGTATGTTTACATCCAGACTCTAGAGATGAAGTACTCAGAGGGGAAGGTTGATGTAATTGCACATCTGAGGGGACAGCTGGACCAGCTGACTGGCAGGAATGAGGAACTGAGGCAGGAGATGAAGGCGGCTAGAGAGGAGGCCGCCAAGACCCTCATGCAGTTGACAAAGGCCAATGACAAGGTTTGTCTCACACTCTTTACCTTCTGTGCACCTGATAGGTGGTATAAAGATTGCATGTGCAGGGGGGAATTCTTGAAACACAGGTTCAGACTAGCACACAAATTCTCTGAAAAGCCACTGTGTAAAGGTACTGACCACTTCTTTTTTCCCAACCAAAAACAAATTCCACATTTCAAATACAAGTTCTACCACATACAGTAAATCACACTATGCTTTCTGTACTTTTCTGCCACTTGTGTTGGTGCCTTGACAAGACAGTTAGTATCAGTATTGCAGTGGCAAAGGGGTTACTCTCAATCCGACCTTTTTTCCTCAGACATGGCTGACTGCCGCCATAAACTTTACTATAGCAATATCAGTACTAGCAATAGAAACTTACTTAACGTCCTCTCTTCACTAAATATTGGCAAATATTTGGCACATTTTTGTCATTGGAGTGACTCTACTTCAGTATTCATTCAGACTTTGTTTAGGTTGTGAACTGTTTATACACTGATCAGCCATAACATTAAAACCACCTCCTTGTTTCTACACTCACTGTCCATTTTATCAGCTCCACTTACCATATAGAATCACTTTGTTGTACTACAATTACTGACTGTAGTCTATCTGTTTCTCTGCATGCTTTGTTAGCCCCCTTTCATGCTGTTCTTCAATGGTCAGGACTCCCACAGGACCACCACAGAGTAGGTATTATTTGGGTGGTGGGTCATTCTCAGCACTGTAGTGACACTGACATGGTGGTGGTGTGTTAGTGTGTGTTGTGCTGGTATGAGTGGATAAGACACAGCAGCACTGCTGGAGTTTTTAAACACCTCACTGTCACTGCTGGACTGAGAATAGTCCACCAACCAAAAATATCCAGCCAACGGCGCCCCATGGGCAGCGCCCTGTGACCACTGATGAAGGTCTAGAAGATGACCAACTCAAACAGCAGCAATAGATGAGCGATCGTCTCTGACTTTACATCTACAAGGTGGACCAACTAGGTAGGAGTGTCTAATAGAGTGGACACGGTATTTAAAAACTCCAGCAGCGCTGCTGTGTCTGATCCACTCATACCAGCACAACACACACTAACACACCACCACCATGTCATTGTCACTGTAATGCTGAGAATGATCCACCACCCAAGTAATACCTGCTCTGTGGTGGTCCTGACCATTGATGAACAGGGTAAAAGGAGGCTAAAAGGTATGTAGAGAAACAGACGGACTACAGTCAGTAATTGTAGAACAACAAAGTGCTTCTTTATGGTAAGTGAAGCTGTTAAAATGGACAGTAAGGAGGTGGTTTTAATGTTATGGCTGATCTGTGTATTTTGTGCATATCAAATCTGACCTAGAGTTGTTCAATAATGATGCAGGTTTAAAATGGGTATATTTTACTGTCCCTAAAATCGCTTGTGAAACCACACATTAATAAAGATAAACGTTCTTGTTTTTAATCTTTGCTCAGACTTTACGTTTGGAGAGCGAGATTGAGACAGTAAGGCAATCAGCTGGCACGGCTGCCCCTCCTAAGACTCTTTTGCTACCTGAGGAAATGGCACCAAGCAGTGTGCAAGTCATTAATTCCCTCAATGAGTACATGATCCAGCTGTTACAGGTAAGCATTCGAGCTACTCTGTCTATATATATTATTTGTGGGAGAACTTGGTGACTAAGAGAACCAACCACTTTTCAGGAGATAAAAATAAAAGAAGACTCCAGCAAGCTGCTCGGCCAGGCCTTGGAGGAGTACAAGAGGAACTTTGCAGTCTTAAGGCATCAGCAGGGCTTGCTGTACAAAGAATATCAAAGGTCTGTGCGGTTAGAATTGCAAATGATCAAATATTCGAAATACTGACACATTCTTTCATATCAGCGCTGTCTGTTTTCGTTTTAGTGAGAAAGAACTCTGGCAGAAGGAGAAAGACTCGTTTGCAGAGATCAAAGCCAAAATGGAAGAACAGAAAGAACTGGATGCTGTAAAGATCCAAGAGTATAATGTAAGATCTGTACCATGTAACACAGTTCTGATGCAATGAGACAGTAGACACATGTTCAGTCTGCAGTCGCTTCTTAACACCTGCCAGTATTCGGTTCCCACACAGACCTGTATCATGTACAGAGAGGCATATTGTGCTCATATGAGCTCGCCCCCCTACACTCGCTCAGGCACCCAGACCAGTCCTGGATGTTATACATCACAGCAGCAGCTAGAACAGTGGTAGCCTAGTGGGTAGAGCTTTGGGCTATCAATTGAAAGGTTAAGAGTTCGAATCTCAGCTCTGGCATTTAGCCAATGTTGGGCTCTTGAGCAAGGCCCTTAACCCTGTCTGCTCTGGGGGTGCCTTATAATAGCTGGCCCTGTGCTCTGGCCCCGCCCCCCAAAAAACAAGCTTTGATATGGTAAGAAAGAATTTCATAGTACTGTATACTGTAAGGGTTGGTTTCACAGACAGGGATTAAGCCTAGTCCTAGACTACACAGCATTTTGAATAGAGATTCTCCATTTAAAGCAAAATGTAGTCCTGGACTAGCCTTAATCTTTGTCTGGGAAACCAACCCTATATGTATTAATGACAAATAAATGCATTCTGTTCTGTTCTGTCATTCTATAGAAGAGAGCCCATTTGCCCCTTCCGTACTCAAACATGGCCAATTATGTTTAGATAAATAGATGGATAGACAGACAGACAGATACTTTATTGATCCTGAAGGAAATGCACTTGGCAGGTCGATGGCTCTGCTGAGTTCTCGATTTCAAACACAGTGGCAGTGGTGTGCTAGCGCTTCAGACCACTTTGCTATTCGAGAGTCCGTAATTAAGATTTTTTTATTAGAAATCCCTGGTTTTTGGCGCCTGGAATTTTCAATATTCCGCTAGCATACCAGCGACCGTGTTTCTGAACTCCTCAGTTCGAAAATCGTTGTTGCCACCGGTCGGCTGGGCGCCATCTGGCAGGCATAATTGGCAGTGCCTGCAGCAGATACTAATTGGCCACTGTACACCTGTACGCCTCTTCCGACACGTGTACAGCCCTCCTCTTCTTAACCCTGCATTCTGCACAGGCGTCTCTTCCACCTATCAGGGTCCTAACACAGCATATGAAGACCCACCCACCCACACATAGTCGGGTATCTCTCAGCAGCGGATTGGGTATCTATGTGTGGGTGGGTGGGTCTTTATACGCTGTGTAAGGACCCTGATTGGCGGAAGAGACGCCTGTGCAGAATGCAGGGGTGAGAAGAGGAGGGCTGTACACGTGTCGGAAGAGGCGTGTACAGCGACGTGCTCTCCTCGGATGCAATCGGGTATCTGTCAGCAGCGGAAGACAAAATTGAGTGTACTAAATCGGGAGGAAAATGGGGAGAAAATGCATAAAAATCCCCGTTTTTCAAACTTTAATCAGTCTGCAGGTCAAAGGTTGTCCATGTTTTTACATCTAGGAATTTCACAGTTTCCCGTTTACAGTAATACTCTTTCTTTTGTTTTATGTCTACTTCTTTAGCACTGGCTAGAAGCTCTACAGCAGGAGCCAGCTGAGATCCGGAGGCAGGTGGCTGAAGCTGCTCGTAAAATGACCGTACTCAAAGTGAATGAGAAGTCTCTGACTCGCCGATACACCACACTGATGGAGCAGGAACAGCATCTCAGGAAGGAGAACAACAAGCTGAAGGATGATTTTGTTCAAATGGAGGCTACAGTCACTGAAAGGATTGGCTACCTGCAGAGGTTTAAGGTGCATCCTTTTTTTACAACATAATGTCTATGCACTTTTCTATTGGAAGCAAATCGAAATAAAAAGCAAAAAGATGTGAAACTTGAATTTAAATGTAATTAAAAATGACTGTTGACTCTTACAGGAGATGGCTTCATTTAAAATGGCCGGACTACAGAAAGCTCTTGATGAAAGTGTTCCGTCATCAGAGCTAGAAAAGGCACTCAAGCAGTATAATGACCTCACAATGAAATACAGAGACCTGCTCCAGAAAGATAATCATCTCATTCAGAGGACCACCACACTGGAACATATGGAGGTAGGTGTTTTTGTTTTATTAGTTTATTCCACCACAGCGAATTGTTCTGGTCCACATCACCGAGTTAGTACGCCGTATGCCCCTCCTGACACAACTCTCCTTATTTTATCTGAACGTAAGTCCAACAACGAGAACACACTGACAAGTGCACTTCTCAGTGGCCCCACCTGATAGCCAATCATGTCTGTGTAGATGCCCGACCGGCTAGTAACACTCCTGGAACTCGAATCTTGATCTCAGCTGTAGTGGGCTGTAGTAGAATGTTTTACCGCTGTGCCACCAGAACATCTTTTTAGTATCAATACTTAAAGAGACGAAAAGGTTGTAAAACCCAACCCAGCAGGAGCTGATGAATGAATGTTTGCACATTTTAAATAAAAGGTCTGTATTCTACTATAATTATATGTAGCCGGGACATATTTGTATGGCTACGTTCACTATATGGCCAAAAGTGTTTGGGCACCTGACCATTAGCTTGTTGGACATCCCGTTAAAAAAAACCAAATGGTATTAAAATAGAGTGACCTCTGTAATTTTTTTCAGCTATAACAGCCACTCTTGGCAGTTGTAGTCTAGTGGTTAAGGAACTGGACTATTCGAAAGGTCACTGGTTCAAGCCCCATCACTACCAGGTTACCATTGTTGGGCCCTTGAGCAAGGCTCTTAACCCTTAGTTGCTTAGGCATTATACTGTCACACTACTGTAAGTCGCTTTGGATAAAAGCATCTGCTAAGTGCCGAAAATGTAAATGTTCCAGTTCATTACAAAGCTGTATAATGGAGCTGGGGTCAGGGCTCTTTACAGGCCAGTGGAGTTTCTTTAAACTTAGTTTTTTAATGTCTGGATTAGGCATGGAACAAGAAAGGGCCTTCCCTAAACTGTTGCTGCATAGTTGGAAGCATATGATTTCTTTTTTATATAATTGATTTATTACATGTAGTAATTGTTGTGGCTGAAACACATGAATTTAGAAAATAAGATGGATTGTCCCAATACTTTTTGGTGTTAGTGACCCACTGGCACTAATTTGACAGCGTTATGAATTGGAGTAATTGTTTTGTTATGGAATAATTATTTTATTGTGTTATTTGTTGTTGTTTCAGAATGAAAACCTCTCGCTCCGGGAGCAAATCAGTACCGTCAACAAAGAGCTGGAGATCACAAAGGAAAAACTGTACACTCTAGAGCAAGCCTGGGAACACATCAACACTGTTGGTGAGCATCTGCACACAAAAATGCAGGGATCAATAGGGAATCAAAAAGAAGAAACCAAGCAAAAGTAGACAAGAGAAGGAAAGATTGTACTCATTCATGAGGATGTTTGTGTTTCCAGGTGAAGAAAGCAATATGGCTAAAGCGGCTAAGGCTCTGGCAAACAGCGAAATTGCGTCTGTGTCCAAGCGCATCACCACTCTGGAGATGAAAGAACTGAATGAGAGGCAAAGAGCTGAGCACGCTCAGAAGATGTACGAGCACATGAGGAGCTCTCTGAAGCAGGTGGAGGAGCGCAACTTTGAACTGGAGGCCAAGTTTGCTGATGTGAGTTTCACGACAAGAAAATGTGTTTAAAATATGATATGCATTCAGAAGTCGTGCATTCGTTATATTCCGACTGCTTGCAGATGTCTGTCAGCACTCATAAAAGACTCAAATTATGCAAGGCCTTAAGTCATACAAAATTGTGTGTGTGCGTGTGTGTGTATGTACAGATGGCAAAGCAGAACCTGGAGGCCCAGCGGACTGAGCGTGAGCTAAGAGACGAGCTGGCTGCCAGTGTTAGTAAGGAAGCCAGCGAAGCAGACAGACGCCGCATTACAGAACTGGAGAAAAGTGAAGCTCAGCTTAGGATTGAGGTGTCCAAGTAAGCTAAATTAAACCTATTATACAGTTCAACCAGCTCTAACTTTTTATCCAAACACCATTTATAGGGAACTCGGATGTCGATGTAGTAAAACACACTAGCACATCAGAACTGCGAACGTCTCGGACTGTGAGTTCGTATTGGGTAACTGGATACAACTACATTGGGGGAACAGTTGGAAAAAATGCATTAAAAAAGATAATTTATTGTTCTTAGCTTAAGATTCAGGCCTTGTTTACACATTGTCGGTCAATGCCACATAATTAAAATGATAGATTATTTCCACATAAAGATTAACCAGCACACATAAGCACTCCTTTAAAAAAATAACAAAGCACAGAAGCTGCATGTTTTAATTTCAGTTCCATATTTTACCACCACTTTATCCTGGTCAGGGTTATGGTAGCTCAGATTTCCCTGCAATCACTGGGCACCAATCCGTCATGGGCCGTCCCCCAAGACATAGCCATTAATGTCTGTGTGTAGACACCCGACCAGTTGATAGCACTGCTGGGGATTTAAACCCTGGATCCAAGCGCTACTAGAGTGCCCAGTGGTTGAGATTATTATTATTAGAAATTTGAGATGTTACTGCAACCGTGGAAATGAAACTGACCTTTTTTCCATGACTTTGGTTTTTGGAAGTATACACTAGAATAATTATTGGCTTACTTGTAAATGTTTTATGTAATAAGATGGACTGTTACAAGGTATATTTTACGGTATACTTACTGTACAGTATAATGTTGTGATTCAAAGTGGACGGTAAGGAATTTTAAAACATTTACAATCATTTAATTTGCAAAGCATCATGGGAACTGTAATTCTTTTACCTTACCAAGACAGTCAGTCACGTTGTACCATCTACATTTTTTTTTTAACTAAATACGATTTCCTAATATAAGAGTTTATGTGGCGCTTTGGTGGCACAGCAATAAACTATGCAAGCCCACTACTGGATGCTTTTTGTGGAATTGAATCCAGTTTTAATGAAATTAGTATAATTGAGAAAACTGAGTAAGAGGAAAATCACTTTTTAAACACAGATCCAGTTTTTTTGTGCTCAGTTAAAATCTTTATATTAAATTTAGTCTGAAGATCTAAACGGTTTGTTTACAAAAATATTTAAAAATAAAGTGGGGGCAAATAATTTTGTGACATTGAAAAATGATCCAAAGAACCATGTGTAAACTAGGCCAGAGTTATCAGACCTATACCAACTAAAGATGCTGATTAAATGTGTGTGTGTGTGTGTGTGTGTGTGTGTGTGTGTGTGTGTGTGTGTGTGTAGGCTGCGGGAGGTTTCTGATGTAGCCAAAACACAGGTTTTTGCACTGGATGCTAGGCAGCAGTCCCGAGAGAAGGAAGTGGAAAGCCTCAGGAGACAGGTGCTCGACTATCAGGTAAAACTTTTGTATAAAAATACAAAATAAAAATAAAATACAAAATAAAAATACAATTTTAATTCACATTATTTAAAAAAGGGTAAAGGGGCATAAGCCAATGTTTTTCTTTAACCAAGTTAAAAAGACTTTTAGAAGTTAAAAATGCTTAAGGATGGTTTATTGATACATGTCTGCAGAAGAGGATTATAGACCCTTAAATTAAAACTAACATATATTTTCCTAACATTCTGTTCTTTCTAAAATTTCTTTCTTTCTTTATTTGTACTAGAAATGTTTACTGCAGCACTTCCGTAAGTCGCTCTGAATTACAGTGTCTGCTAAATCCTTTGAATGTAAATTCACTGTGATAACAGTCTGAATGTATTACAATGACACTAGCATGAAATGAAACTAGCACTAGCATGCTTGTTTAGAACAGTATTAAAATCATTATTATTTCTCACAGTAAGGGGCTTAGTTGGTGCAGCGGTAAAATACACTCAGATCCGGGATTTAAATCCAATGCTCTTGGGCCTCTACACACACATACATATACACATACAGTGTATCACAAAAGTGAGTACACCCCTCACATTTCTGCAAATATTTTATTATATCTTTTCATGGGACAACACTATAGACATGAAACTTGGATATAACTTAGAGTAGTCAGTGTACAACTTGTATAGCAGTGTAGATTTACTGTCTTCTGAAAATAACTCAACACACAGCCATTAATGTCTAAATAGCTGGCAACATAAGTGAGTACACCCCACAGTGAACATGTCCAAATTGTGCCCAAAGTGTCAATATTTTGTGTGACCACCATTATTATCCAGCACTGCCTTAACCCTCCTGGGCATGGAATTCACCAGAGCTGCACAGGTTGCTACTGGAATCCTCTTCCACTCCTCCATGATGACATCACAGAGCTGGTGGATGTTAGACACCTTGAACTCCTCCACCTTCCACTTGAGGATGCGCCACAGGTGCTCAATTGGGTTTAGTCCATCACCTTTACCTTCAGCTTCCTCAGCAAGGCAGTTGTCATCTTGGAGGTTGTGTTTGGGGTCGTTATCCTGTTGGAAAACTGCCATGAGGCCCAGTTTTCGAAGGGAAGGGATCATGCTCTGTTTCAGAATGTCACAGTACATGTTGGAATTCATGTTTCCCTCAATGAACTGCAGCTCCCCAGTGCCAGCAACACTCATGCAGCCCAAGACCATGATGCTACCACCACCATGCTTGACTGTAGGCAAGTTACAGTTGTCTTGGTACTTCTCACCAGGGCGCCGCCACACATGCTGGACACCATCTGAGCCAAACAAGTTTATCTTGGTCTCGTCAGACCACAGGGCATTCCAGTAATCCATGTTCTTGGACTGCTTGTCTTCAGCAAACTGTTTGCTGGCTTTCTTGTGCGTCAGCTTCCTTCTGGGATGACGACCATGCAGACCGAGTTGATGCAGTGTGCGGCGTATGGTCTGAGCACTGACAGGCTGACCTCCCACGTCTTCAACCTCTGCAGCAATGCTGGCAGCACTCATGTGTCTATTTTTTAAAGCCAACCTCTGGATATGACGCCGAACACGTGGACTCAACTTCTTTGGTCGACCCTGGCGAAGCCTGTTCCGAGTGGAACCTGTCCTGGAAAACCGCTGTATGACCTTGGACACCATGCTTTAGCTCAGTTTCAGGGTGTTAGCAATCTTCTTATAGCCCAGGCCATCTTTGTGGAGAGCAACAATTCTATTTCTCACATCCTCAGAGAGTTCTTTGCCATGAGGTGCCATGTTGAATATCCAGTGGCCAGTATGAGAGAATTGTACCCAAAACACCAAATTTAACAGCCCTGCTCCCCATTTACACCTGGGACTTTGACACATGACACCAGGGAGGGACAACGACACATTTGGGCACAATTTGGACATGTTCACTGTGGGGTGTACTCACTTATGTTGCCAGCTATTTAGACATTAATGGCTGTGTGTTGAGTTATTTTCAGAAGACAGTAAATCTACACTGCTATACAAGCTGTACACTGACTACTCTAAATTATATCCAAGTTTCATGTCTATAGTGTTGTCCCATGAAAAGATATAATGAAATATTTGCAGAAATGTGAGGGGTGTACTCACTTTTGTGATACACTGTATATACAACGTAATTTTAATTAACTGAATTCATGTTAATGAATATTCTATTAACCAGGCTCAGTCTGATGAGAAGGCCCTGATCGCCAAGCTCCACCAGCACATTGTAGCACTACAACTGAGTGAAGCTGCAGCCGTTAGCAAGCTGCAAACCTGCACTACTCGTCTGCACCATCTAGAGGCCCAGAGGCTGCGGGCAGAGCAGCAACTGGATACCCAGCAGCAGGCTCTGTGGCAAGCACGCCAGGAGGGGCGTCATCGTGCCCGGCACCTCCGCCATGCCCTACATGCCCTGCGCAGGCAGTTCTCTGGAGCGCTTCCCCTCGCTCAGCAGGAAAAGTTCTCCAGCACAATGTTGAAGTTGCAGGAGGATAGAGCGATAGCAAGGGAGGAGGCACACAGGGCGCAGGAGGAACGCAGCATGGCTGAGGGGAAAGCACAAGAGCTGGAGCTCAGGTTAAAGGGCCTTGAGGAGCTGACGGCCACGCTGAAGGACGTGAAAGGAGCCCACAAGGTATGAAGTGCTTAAAGGAATAAACATACACTATATGGACAAAAGTATTGGGACACCTCCTCTAATTACTGAATTCATGTATTTCAGCCACAACAAATGCTAAGTGGTGTAATGAATCAATTTTTTAAAGGAGATAATATGCTATGCAGCAACAGCTTAGGGAAGGCCCTTTCCTAAATGGGGGGTGGGACTAGCCTCATGTTCCCAGCCTTTTACGGCCTAGTAAAAGCACCTTTACCTGTCTTTTTTTTCCCATTTTTGTCACTATTTTTTGTCCTGGTCAGGGTCACGGTTGGACAGGGCTTTGGCCACTCCTATCCCAGACTTAGCCAATCACATCTGTCTAGACACCCAGCTTGACATAGATGTATTTTATTTGGATTTTAACATCATGTTTTACACACTGGTAATAGCTGGTTACATCAGTTCAAGTTTAAGCTTAAGTTTAATGTCAAACACAGGCATGGACAATTTTGTATCTCCAATTAACCTGACTGCATGTTTTGACTGTGGGAGGAAACCGGAGCTCCCAGAGGAAACCCACACAGACACGGGGAGAACATGCAAACTCCACACAGAAAGGACCCGAACCGCTCCATCTAGGAATCAAACCCAGGACCTTCTTGCTGTGAGGCAATATATATATATATATACATACCGATAAGACATAACATTATGACCACTGACAGGTGAAGTGAATCACGGCACCTGTTAGTGGGGGGGATATATTAGGCAGCAAGTGAACATTTTATCCTCAAAGTTGATGTGTTAGAAGCAGGAAAAATGGACAAGCTTAAGGATTTGAGGGGGGAGCAAAGGCTGGCCCGTGGGGTCCGATCCAACAGACGAGCTACTGTAGCTCAAATTGCTGAAGAAGTTACTGCTGGTTCTGATTGAAAGGTGTCAGAATACACAGTGCATCACAGTTGCAGGGCTGTTTTGGCAGCAGTAGGGGGACCGACATATACAGTGGGGGAAATAAGTATTTGATCCCCTGATGACTTTGTAAGTTTACCCCCTTACAAAGACTTGAACAGTCTATAATTTTTATGGAAGGTTTATTTTAACAGAGAGAGACAGAATATCAACAAAAAATCCAGAAAAAAAACATTAAATAAAAGTTATAATTAATTTGTATTTAATTAAGGGAAATAAGTATTTGATCAGCAGGGGATCAAATACTTATTTCCCCCACTGTATACACCCACTTTGACATTCCACACTTTGGACCTGATTATTTGACATCTTTGGATTAGTTCTGTAAACTTCTGGACCATACTTTTTTTTTTACATTGAAATGTCAGTACATATCTGTATCCATTGTCTAAATACTGTTTAGGAAGCATTATACAGGCAATAGGAGAGCTTTGTGTTATATTTGTTGACCCATACAGGTGAGTGAGTGGCATAAGAAGCTGGAGGAGGCTCGTCTGCAGGAGCTAAGGAAGAACCGAGAACTGGTTGCACAAAGGGAAGAGATCAAGTACCTGAAAAACATGGTGGCTGAACAGGAGCACACCATCAGCAGCCTGCAGGAGGAACTGGTGCAGCAGAACAATGTAAGGCTGCCATTTACCTAAAAATACAAGAAAAGAAATGCTGACTTTTATTTTCAATTAATTATTATTAATGATATGTTGTTTCTTCCCGTTTGTACTGTAAAGAAATGAGTATTAAAGTCTATGTACAAAGATGTGAGAGTTTGATTTGTGATTTCCCCAGCTGATGGAGGAGCAGCAGCTCTCCTGGGATCAAAGGGAGGTGGAGTTGGAGCGGCAGCTAGACGCTTATGAGAAACAGCAGAGCCAAATCATGGGATCAGCTCAGAAGGTTCTGTTTTGCTCCACATCCTGTTTACAGCAAGTCTTTGACCAATTTTGTTATATAATATACTTCCAGCATTTTAAATGTGCACACATAACTTTTGACTTCGTTTATTTAAATAAATACAAACAAGTATGCAATTATTAGCATTAACAAGGATATATTTACCCATTGCAGACCCAGACCATTGTCCTGCACTTTTTTCTCCTGTAAATTGTTTTCACTGTGTTTTTGTGTATGCTTATAAGTACATACTGTTTAGTTTAGATGTATAAGTATAAAGTCAAAATATATTGTGTTTAAAATTTGATGTTGAATAGTTCTTTCTTCTCAATGTCTCAGGCAGTTTCCAGTAAGATCAGGCACATATCTAGTCTAGAATTAAGCTGGGACCAATATTAAATATTATATTTAGGTATACTAGGAGACTGTACTCATTTGGGTGGCGCGCAGAGGTCTAACACCACTGCTAACTCACCACGGCTGAGATCTGGAGCTTCCGAGTTTAAGAATCTCAGCTCTGCTATCAGCCAGTTGGGCTACACAGACATAATTGGCTGTGTCCGAGGGTGGACAGGCTGATGGAATTCCTCATTGTTGCTGCAACTGCTGGCGAATAATAGAGATCAATGCGTGACTCTCTCACCTGACAACATACAGAGGTTGAAGAACCTGCTTTTAATGTTCTGGTGCTAGATGCCACAGGACTTCCTAGGATGTCTTGTGGAGCTTATGTCTCGGTGCGTCAGCTCTGTTTTTTCATATGGATGGAGGGTCGGTCGTAATGTTTTGGGTCATCAGTGTATATACAAAAGGAGAGATTAATGTAAACATCAAACAAAACAGTTCAAAGATCAATGCACTCCATATTCATATTATGACTGTTGAGTAGATTATGTCAGCCTCTTTTGAGATAGTAGTGGTCTTAATATTGAATATTATTATTTTTCATTAAAACTGCTAATTTGTGTATTTAGTTTGAAGACGCGTCATGTTTCCTGCCAGACCCGAACCAGCCTCTAGCCCACCAGCTGGACCATGCATTGAGTAAAATAAAGGAGCATGCCCGCACAGTTTTGGAGATCCAAGCCACCTGCAAGACTCTGGAGGAGGTACAGCTAAATATCATTCATCATGTATTTGCCTTTCAAGACATTAATTGTTATAGAACTTGGAAAGAAACATCACAGCCACTTCATTTTGTGATTAATTTATTTTTGTGCAGGTAATGTTTCTTTATCTCAGATTTAATCTGATTTATATCAGATTTCCTGGATCATATGGAGTGTGCATAAATAGTTTAGATGTCTCGACAAATTCTCCTGGCTATCATCAAATTTCATTTAGTCATGAAGACTGGAAAACTGCCACATACTTGTTTTTTTTCTTTTACCTTCCTACATGTATTCATGCTTTGTATCTTGCACTTGGTAATACTGTAACATAATCATGTACATTGTATGGGCAGAAGTATGTGGACATCTAACCATGAGCTTGTTGGTCATACCATCCACAAAACTGTGTAACTGTCAGTACTTAGAAAGCATTTTTAAGGTCAGTCACTGACCTCAGATAAGAAGATCCGACTTGCAGTCCATGCTGTGATATATTCCAACGATATTAAAAAGGGTTGATGTCATGGGTCTGTACAAGCCACTGGAGTTACTCCACACCAGCCTCGTCAAGCCATGCCTTTATAAACCTTGCTTTGTGCACAGGGGTATAGCGATGCTGGAACCCAGTGAAACAGGAGGTTACCATAAATGTCACAAACACCACATCTGAAAGCATGTTTTTTATATTATAAGATTGATTTTATTGAGCTGTTAGCAATGAGTGTGGCTAAAACTCATCACCTGATTCATTTGCAGAATTGTCCACATACTTTTACCATAGAATGTCTAATTTACTGGTGGATGTTAAGCAGTCTCTCAAGCTTTTGTGCAATCTAAAGTTCAGTGCAAACTTTGACCTTTTTTGTGTAAACAGAAGCTGAAAGAAAAAAAGGCAGGACTGTGGCAGGCTGAGCAGAACGTGCTGTCACGAGACCGAGTCATTAACGAGCTGCGCCTCCGGCTTCCAGCTGCTGCTGACAGGGAGAGGCTCCTCGCTGACCTGAGCAAACTGGATGATTCAGGCAGCCAGCAGGCCCTAAAAATCGCACACCAGACTATTAGCAATCTGCAATGCCGCCTCGACCAAAAAGAGGAGGTCCTTAAGAAGTACCAGAATCTTCTCACCAGGGCTAGACAGGTATTGAAGCATCACTTAATTGTCAATAGAATTATCTCTAAATGGTCTCCACTTTTCTGGAGTCACAACTGGATTTTGGGTCATGGACTAATGTGTGGTAATGAATCCTTGCTTTAGTTGTTTTCCGGTTAAATTATAAGCATGCAATTTAGTAAAGAACAAGCCAACATTTATACAGCGTTACACTGCCTTGCATATACTGTAGTGTATACATATCCTGACATTGCACAACACTGCATTACATAATATTTGCACTCTTGACATCCTGGATATTTTGCACTAGATGTATTTATTGCGTGTATGTTAACTGTGTGTGTTTCAAGCTTCTTAAAACTTTTTTTTGTTCATTTTTTATCACTGCACTGGAAAAGTTGTTTGCAAAGTAACAAAAGCACTATGCATATTTTACCAAATCTTGGTTGTCGATCAACAGGAGCAAGGAGAAGCAGCAAAAAGATATGAGGAGGAAGTGCGGAACCTGCACGAGAAGCTGGATCTTCACTCTGATGTGTCTCTGGACCGCTTTAGACAAACAGCTTTGGTAGGATAACACTCTCATTTTAAATATGCAGCAAAACCTAGCATATTCATGACCTAAATACATCAGTCTTTTTATTTCAGATCTTTACAGATACTTCTTTCAAAGCACCTAATGCTACCTGGTCTCATTTTCAAATAAACAGTCTAGTAATCATGAAATTCACCACCACCTTAATCATATGTCTAAAATCTGCAGGAGTTGATGAAAAAACCCACCATCGCTGTTCCCACCACAAAGCAGCTACAGCGACTGGCTGAAATGGAGCAGACCGTCTCTGAGCAGGACACGTCTATCTCATCTTTAACTCAGAAGCTAAAGGAGCTGAACGCTGAGCTCGAAAAACAAAAACATCTCACAGCTTCTCAGGCCAAAGAGCACGCGGCACAAAGAGCCAAGTAAGTCTTACTGACCCTGTCTGTCAGAGACTAGAATATTAAGAATATTGTAATAGCGTACCTTTAACCACCAGATATGACTTTATATTTAACCCAAACTTCCAAGTTCCTAAGTCACACCACATATGAATTCATAAAGAAACACACAAACACACACACACAGTAGGCCTTTATGTGTAGTAAGCGCTTACCAATTAAGTGAGAGAGGTAGACTACCAAGTGCCATTAAGTGGATTCAGACTCATCGCAACCATATGAATGGTGTTTCTTCAGAACATTTTGTCAGCCAAATGGTGCACTTTTTATAGAAGCCTCTCCAGCAAAGTCGATACGTAAATGTTATGGGTGCTTAGATTGGTACTCTGCAGCCTAATTTATTATACTTGAAATAAATACATATATTATCAAAAATCTTCTTAGTATAATTTTATGCGTATAATGTTGGTTTTCAATTTTGTTTAAAAAAAAAAAAAAACAAGTATGCATTGTTTATTTAGCTCATGCTTCATAACGAAAATTAAATGTAATTGGATTATTTTAAGATCAGGCTTTGGGATCAGGCTTTTTGTCTGACTGCTGTGATTTCCAGGCTGGAGGAGAGGCACTCGTTCCAAATAAAAGCCATATCTAAAGAATCAGAGGAGCTGAGATTACAGCTGTCACAGATGGAAAAAGAGCTTCATTACTTCCACACAGAGCTGGAGGTCCAAAAAGAGGCTAACGTGCGCTCACCAAGCAACACCATGAAGAATTTGGTTGAGCGTCTGCAGGCCCAGCTGACCCTCAAAGAGAAGCAGCATAAGGTGAAAGTTCCTGAAAGCACTTAACAAAAACAAGTTGCTGCAACATGCAGCTTAATGTGTGTCGAGAAAGCATGTGCTAGCCAGCATGGATGGTACGCACAGGCCACCAGAGTGCACAAGACAATTTTGCTGTGTACACAGATGACAAATCTAACCATTTTAAACACTCAAAGAAAATCTATCAAAATCAAAATATGTAGCATAGACAAAGCGACAACAATAATTAAACTCTTGGCAACCATGACAGTCACTCACTCACTTTCTTAACCGCTTATCCAATTAGGGTCACGGGGGGGGGAGTAACACCCTGAGTAACACCCTGAGTAGCACACAGTAACACCCTGGACGGGGCGCCAGTCCATTGCAGGGCAGACACACATACACACACCAGTTAACCTGACTGCATGTTTTTGGACTGTGGGAGGAAACCGGAGCTCCCGGAAAAAACCCACGCAGACGTAGGGAGAACATGCAAATTCCGCACAGAAAGGACCCATATCGCCCCACCTGTGGATCGAACACAGGACCTTCTTGCTGTGAGGTGACAGTGCTACCCACTGAGCCACCGTGCCGCCAACCATGAAGCTGTATATATAAGATCACAACAACCCCTAAAAACAATGAGAACAGTAACTTTATATACAATGAGTAAACTGATAACCTCTCCTGTCATGAATGTGGTCAACATGGCATTAAACCTTAAATAAATAAACAGTGAGAACTTCTTAAATGTTATATAAAAAGTGAATAAATTGTATATTTCAAAACCCTTTTATGTACCACTGTCTTCTATCTATGTAGCTACAGTCATGGCTGAAAGTGTTGGCACCCCTGAAATTTTTCCAGAAAATGAAGTATTTCTCCCAGAAAATTATTGCAATTACACATGTTTTGTTATACACATGTTTATTTACTTTGTGTGTATTGGAACAACACAAAAAAGCAGAGGAAAAAAAGGCAAATTTGACATCATTTCACACAAAACTCCAAAAATGGGCCGGACAAAATTATTGGCACCTTCAACTTAATATTTGGTTGCACACCCTTTGGAAAAAATAACTGAAATCAATCGCTTCCTACAACCATCAACAAGCTTCTTACACCTCTCAACTGGAATTTTGGACCACTCTTCTTTTGCAAAATGCTCCAGGTCTCTCGTATTTGAAGGGTGCCTTCTCCCAACAGCAATTTTAAGATCTCTCCACAGGTGTTCAATGGGATTTAGATCCGGACTCATTGCTGGCCACTTCAGAACTCTCCATCCATTTCTGGGTGCTTTTTGAAGTATGTTTGGGGTCATTGTCCTGCTGCAAACCCAGCTTTCTGACACTGGGCCCTACATTGCGACCCAAAATCCTTTGGTAATCTTCAGATTTCATGATGCCTTGCACACAGTCAAGGCACCCAGTGCCAGAGGCAGCAAAACAACCCCAAAACATCTTTGAACCTACACCATATTTGACTGTAGGTACTGTGTTCTTTTCTTTGTAGGCCTTATCCGTTTTCAGTAAACAGTAGAATGATGTGATTCTGGTCCAATCACTTGTAATCTCACGGTTGGACTACTGCAACTCCCTCCTGGCAGGAGCTCCCATGTCCACTATTAAACCCTTGCAGCTCATCCAAAATGCAGCTGCCCGTCTGGTTTTTAACCAGCCCAAACACTGCCACATCACCCCACTGCTGCGTTCTCTTCACTGGCTTCCTGTAGCTGCACGCATTCAGTTTAAAACACTGATGCTCGCCTACAAAGCCAAAAATGCACCAGCCCCAAGCTACCTTCGCGGTCTAATCAAACCCCGCTCTGTACCACGCAACCTCCGAGCCACTAGTCTCGCTCGACTTGAGCCTCCACCCAGGACTAAAGGAAGACAAGCATCAAGGCTCTTCTCTGTTCTAGCACCCAAGTGGTGGAATGAACTTCCTCTGTCTGTCCAAACATCTGAGTCTCTTGCTGTCTTTAAAAAACGATTAAAAACTCACCTTTTTACTAAACACTTAAGCTGACTTGTACCTATTTACTAACATTTTCCATTTTCCAAAAAAAAAAAAAAAAAAAAAACTTTGGTTCTAACAGGTTTCAGCAAATTCATGTTCTTTGACTGTTGCTTACTAAAACTTGAGAAATGAAATGTTTACTATGGAAGCACTTCTGTAAGTCGCTCTGGATAAGAGCGTCTGCTAAATGCAGAAAATGTAAAATGTAAATGTAAATGTGCTTTACAAAAAAGCTCTATCTTGGTCTCTTCTGTCCACAAGACGTTTTCCCAGAAGGATTTTGGCTTACTCATGTACATTTGGGCAAACTGCAGTCTAGCTTTTTTATGTCTCTGTGTCAGCAGCAGGGTCCTCCTGGGTCTTCTGCCATAGCGTTTCATTTCATTCAAATGTCGACGGATAGTTCGCGCTGACACTTATGCACCCTGAGCCTGCAGGACAGCTTGAATTTCTTTGGAACTTGATTGGGGCTGCTTATCCACCATCCGGACTATCCTGCATTGCAACCTTTCATTAATTTTTCTCTTCCATCCACATCCAGGGAGATTAGCTGCAGTGCCATGGGTTGTAAACTTCTTGATTATGTTGCGCACCGTGGACAAAGGAACATCAAGATCTCTGGAGATGGACTTGTAACCTTGAGATTGTTGATATTTTTCCACAATTTTGGTTCTCAAGTCCTCAGACAGTTCTCTTCTCCCCTTTCTGTTCTCCATGCTTAGTGTGGCACACACAGACACACAATGCAAAGATTGAGTCAACTTCTCTCCTTTTTATCTGGTTTCAGGTGTGATTTTTATATTGCCCACACCTGTTACTTGCCACAGGTGAGTTTAAACGAGCATCACAAGTTATTTACCCACAATTTTGAAAAGGTGCCAATAATTTTGTCCGGCCTATTTTTGGAGTTTTGTGTGAAATTATGTCAAATTTGCTTTTTTTTCTCTGCTTTTTTGTGTTGTTCCAATACACACAAAGTAAATAAACATGTGTATAACAAAACATGTGTAATTGCAATAATTTTCTGGGAGAAATACTTTTCTGGAAAAATTTCAGGGGTGCCAACACTTTCGGCCATGACTGTATAGGGGTACCCTTACCCCAGTTTGGGTCTGAAATCAATGAAACCTTTAAAAACACAGTAAACACCTGTTATTATATTATATAAATTATGTATCTTGATAGTTTGATGTTAATGCATCCTTTGCACTCAGCTGTACCAAGACCATCAGGTTTTTTGAGGAGGCATTAGTTGACAGTTGATAGCATTTTCTTGGTGTACAGGCTCTCAGTAAAGCTTTGCTGGAGCTTCGAGCACAAATGACGTCTCATGCTGAGCAACAGATCATTGCAAACGCAGCTCAGAAGGAGGAGTCACTCAACATCCAGCAGATCGTGGACAAGCAAACCA
Organism: Trichomycterus rosablanca; assembly: GCF_030014385.1. Taxonomy (NCBI): domain Eukaryota; kingdom Metazoa; phylum Chordata; class Actinopteri; order Siluriformes; family Trichomycteridae; genus Trichomycterus; species Trichomycterus rosablanca. Next base: position 33,361,972 of record NC_085995.1, read on the forward strand.
AAGAGCTAAAGGTCAGCAGTCCAAAACTTGCATCTGCATGCATGCGCACATCCTGTTTGAGCTTTGACAACCACACGCTGATAGATCTTCACATTCAGCCTAAATTAATTAACTCAATTATTTTAGGGCTTGGTGTCAATGTTTCTGGAACTACTTGTATCTTTTAGCTTATAACAGCACACCAGTACAATGCACACCTCTAAAATCTGAGCTTTATTTTTTCTAATCTGTCATTATAAAAATTTAAGTGATTTTGTTCATGTTCTTTTCACATGTTCCCTGTGCTGTGTGTATGTGCTCTGGCTGGCAGGCCCGTGTAAAGGAGCTAAGCGAGGAGCTGCAGTCTGTAAAGGAGAATGTACGAACAGGAAAATCGCGGGAGAACTCTTTGAAGGATGAGATTGAGAGCCTCAACAGGGAGCTGCAGAGAAACCAAAAGAACCAAAGCAGACTGCAGAGTGAAAGAGACACTCTGGAGGAAGAGCTAGACCAGCTCAAGCAAAAAGTCAAGAGACTTAATAGTGGCCTGCAGGTCGGGCTGCACAGACTCCTATGTCACCGTCACACTGATAACTTTTTAAGATAAGATAAGACTTTATTGATCCCCTTAGGGAAAAGATAGGGGTGCTCAGCTGGCACAGTAGTCTAAAGTGCTAACACACTACAAATACATTAAGGGTGTTTGTGGTGTTTCTGCAGAGAAATTTTAACTGAAAATTGAAAATGACTGAACAAATCGAGCTAAAATGTGCTAGCACGTTAGACTGCTGTGCCACTCGAGTGCAAATAATTTTTTAATGACAGATAATCCATATGCCATTCTGAATGTTACATTTTCTTCGAATTTAAATATACAGTGTAGGTTCTAAATTTGCTAAAATACACACTGTGGCGGTGTGCTAGCTTGTTAGAACTCTGCACAAGTTGATAACCCTTTTTCTTTCTCTTTAAATATAGGTTAAACTGAACTAGGTTTTGTGTTCGGGGTGTGTTGTAGGCTCAGACTGAAGCTGAGGTTAAATCGTCCACTGTAGAAGCTTTACAGAAGAAAATCCGTAGGCTGGAGACTGAACTGGACAGAAAGAGTGTGGCAGAGCCGACTGAGAAGAAAACAGCTGTGAAGGATGACAAGGTGAGAACATTCATTTATGAATTCATTTAAATCAGTGAAGCAACATGGTGGGGTGGTGCAGCTGGTAAATAGGTGCCCAAACAACAGTCTGTGCTTAGTTCTAGCATGTTCACCCTGTGCCACTATAGGTTTTCTCTGGGTGCCTCAGCTTTCTCCCACCTCTCAAAGACATGCAGTAGGTGGACTGGCTGCTTTAAAATGCCTCAAGTGTGTATGAGTAAGTGAGTCTGTGTTGTTCTGGGATAATCCGGCTGTTCCTGCTTTGCACTCCTTGTTTCTAGGTGCAGCCAGAATTAAGTGGTTGGTGAACATGAATACATGAATAAATGTCACTGTGCTCTTTTAGGATTTCAGGCTAAATGCTAAACTGTTGGCATAAAACATACAGCCATGGATGTAGCCTGCACTAAAAAGTAACAGTTTATAAGTTATTTCTTTATTGAAATATTTCTTTTGGAGCAGTCCAACAAAGAAGAACTGATCAGGTGGGAGGAGGGTAAAAAGTGGCAGACCAAACTGGAGAAACTCCGCAACATTTTGAAGGACAAGGAGAAAGAGACAGAATCCCTCGCCAAACAAGTCACCACCCTGAAAGAGCTCTACGGGAGGTAACCATTGGTCACAAAGCATTTTAACTTAATTTAAAGTGTGAAAATGTCTGATGATAAAATCTTGTATTCGAACACTTTCTGGTGTTGTGCAGACTGGAACAAGAGAAGCTAGGCCTGCAGAGGAAGTTAAAAAGTCGCAGTGTGACCGTGGATCAGGTGGTGGGTACACGAACCCTTGAGGCTGACAAAGAGATCGAGGAGCTGAAGAAAAGGAACTTTGAGCTGGAGCAGCAGATTGAGATAATCAAGTATGTGTTTGCTTAATGGTATAATGTACCGAGTTAAATAACTATTTATTACAGGGGGTGCACAGCAAAAGCCTCAGCAGTGTGGGCAGTGGTAGCTTTGTGGTTAAAGTACTGGACTAGTAATCGGAAGGAAGACCTGCCACTGCCAAGTGGCCACTGCTGGGTCCTTATGCAAGGCCCTTGTATTCGGTCACAAATGTAAACTGCTTTGGATAAAAGTATCTGCTAAATGCCGTAATTGTAAATGTAAATGCACAGTTTAGTACATCCTCAGCTCTATCACCCCTGCAAAACTTGCTAACTAACTAACAAGTTGAGTATAATCACTGGTGACTTGTTCAAGTGGCATGTGTTAAAGTAAACAGAGTAAAACGTAATGTCACACAAGATTCATCAGTTTACAAGTTTTAATGTCAAACACAGTCATGGACAATTTTGTATCTTCAATTCACCTCACTTGCATGTCTTTGGACTGTGGGAGAAATCCAGAGATCCCACAGAAAACCCGGACACACACGGGGAGAACATGCAAACTTCACAAAGAAAGGAGCCGGACCACCCCACCTGGAAATAGAACCCTGGACCGTCTTGCTGTGAGGCGACAGTGCTACCCACTGAGCCACCGTGCAATCCAAACATATATTAATTACCAATGTGCGATCAATTTTAAAATTAGAATAAGAAAGTGCAATATACAACAACGGAGACTCCACAGACTGTTGAATAAATGTACACCGACTAGGCATAACATTATGACCACTGACAGGTAAAGTGTATAACACTGATTATCTCTTTATCACGGCACCTGTTAGTAGGTGGGATATATTAGGCATCAAGTGAACATTTTATCCTCAAAGTTGATGTGTTAGAAGCAGGAAAAAGGCTATTGTGGGGTGTTCCCGGTCTGCAGTGGTCAGTATCTATCAAAAGTCGTCCAAGGAAATTCCCCAGATCTCAATCCTATCGAGCATCTGTGGATGTGCTGGACAAACAAGTCCGATCCATGGAGGCCCCACCTCACAACTTACTGGAGTTAAAGGATCTGCTGCTAACATCTTGGTGCCAGATACCACAGCACACCTTCAGGAGTCTAGTGGAGTCCTCAAAGGGTCAGGGCTGTTTTGGCAGCAAAAGGGGGACCAACACAATATTAGGAAGGTGGTCATAATGTTATGCCTGATTGATGTAAGTTGAAAAAAAGTGTATTGCAGGCATTAAATTCTACATTTGTTTATATCTACAAAATACAATGGAGCTTGTAAAACACTGGAAATCCTTTAAACTTGATTAAATGAACAAAATGATTAAATGACCAGCTGCTTGTTTTATAGTGTTGCACAAAATGTCCCAACATTTCCAGAAATGGGGTTTGTACATGTATGTATCTGCAAGATACAAAAAAACGTAGTGGTTGTGAATCACACTGTTACAAGGTCACTTTTTATTCTCTTTTTTGTGGTTTAGACAGCAGCAGGCTTTACCTCGAGATGCTGCCATGGAGGACATGAACATCAGAAACCTCTATCTGGAAGAAAGACTTCATTCACTGGAGAGTCAGCTGGCCAAAGAACCCCCATCCAGACCATCTGTAAGTATCCCAGCTTTTTATTCCAATATTTATATAATAGTAATGACTGATTCTGTAATAGTATAATAGTAATTTAGAGTTTTATTCATCCTCTTTTTTTAATGGACAAAAAGAGTTCAAAGAGTTTATCAGCATAATAAAATGCTAAGTGGTTCCAGTAATCTTGCACTACATACCTAGTGTTTTTTTTCTTAAGTTCTCCCTTCTATTTGCTTACAAGGATAAAAGTGGATTTTCTTCAGCCCAGATCAGCGTGTCTTCTAAAATCCTGCAATCTATGACCTTTGAGGTCACACATGACGGAGATGAAAACAGCCAAACGTTTTTGTCAAGCAATGTGAAATCTTGCCATTCACAAGGACATTGTAGGGATGAAGATGACCCCAGGTCAGTGCTGAAAGTGGAAACACCAGTGATGGTGGATAACACAGTACATCAGGCAGCTGCAGAAGAAAGTGGGCATGGCCAAGAAGAAAACTCATTTCCTAAAAGGGAGAGTAGTCCGGAGCTAGACTCAAAAGACCTGGCAACAGCTGATGAAATGCCTGTAATGGAGACTGAGGTGAATTTTACCGAGACAGAGAAAGAAATTCAGATCTTGCCCAACATGCAAGACTCAACAGAATTGGCCCAAAAGGAACTGGAAGGATCAGGCAACCCTCAGGAGATGCCTCCAGAGAATGAACATGTGGATTCAGAGAACAACCAAACGGTTGGGCTTAAATGTTCTGTTAAAGGGCAGGGTAAAACAGACCAACTAAAAGAGGCAGTCGAAATGTCTATGACTGAGAGTACCTCTGTATTCTTAGAGCCAAACCAAGGCTTGCAGAAGCTTGAAGAGTCACTCATTGGAAACAAGAATCTGTCTGAGCAATCACGTGGGTCTGAAGAACAGATTCCCTTTACAGAGCTGCAAAGACTTTGTGCTTCAGATGGGGATCAAAGTGTCATCGAGACTAAAGACATAGAAAGCTGTCTCACCACACAGACTGACTTTGATGATGTGCCCGAGCCAGAGCTTGTCATTGCAGACAGAAAGCTTAAAGCAGTGGCATCACTAAATGCTACGATGGATGGTAATGAACAGGGGAGGAAGGGTGAAATGAAACCACACAAGGTACTGGATCCTAGCACATTTCATCAAAAAACCTCCAAGACAGTTCCCCAAAACCAGCCTCATAGCTCTATAGGCATCTTGCTTGTGTTTGTTTTGCGCTGTCCCAGCATTTTACCCCTTGGTGCATAGTAGCAACCATGTTTTGTTGTCAAACTCTGGTATGTGCTGCATTGTTCTATCTTTGTTGTAAAACATTACGTCACTTTTTGCACAGACTTCAGGAAGGGGATCAGGTACACCATCACAGAGGGAGCATGACCTACAAAAAGAGAACCTCAAGCTCTCCAGTGAGAACCTGGAGCTTCGCTTTCAGTTGGAGCAGGCTAACAAAGACGTGCCACGTCTAAAGGTACAATTGAGATCGTACAGTTTACCCACCCAGGCACCTCTATTCCTCTGTTGAGGTGCTGGTTCAAGAAACCTGTAAATATAAAAAACAGATCAACGTTTTCAAACATAAGAACTTAATCACATGTTTTGGGAACAATACACTAAAATTGCTTTTTTTTTTTGCTTACTAATATTTCCTTGCAATTTCATTAAGGTCATTAGAAAAATGAAAACGGATTGTATTGCGTAACTCTCACAATACAGCTCTTCATAGGAAGCCGTTTCTGGCAGGTGAAAGGACTGCATGCAAGTTGAGGGGTGCACATAATAGTCTGCGGATTTTCTCAGTTAGGGTGTGGGGGTCTCAAGTGGCTAAGAAAATTATCCCTAAGGAATTAGGTAGGACTAAATTAGACAAGAAAAAAATACAAAAGACAAAAACCATGGGGTTCTTTGTGGTAAAGCTCATTGTCTGGATGGTGTAAATAAATAAACAAAATATTAAAAATCTGATTGTTTAAAATAATGAATTGTTCTGAATTGTTGCTTGTCCTGAAACGAATACATTAGGGCACAATGAGGTTAAAAACTTTTTATTCTTTATTAACAGGATCAGGTATCTGACCTTAAAGAAATGTGTGAAGCCTTAAAAAAGGAGAAAGCAGAAGTGGAAAAGAAGCTGGTGCATGCCCGTGGGGTAAGCTGTTATTGCATGACATGTTCATGAACATTCACGCTCAGGTGGTGCAGCGGTCTCGCTACTATTAGGTGCTATTGGCCAACTGTCTTCACAGACACAAATGGCTGTGACCTGCAGTAGGCTGGTGCCCTGTTCGAGGTATTCCTGCCTTGCTCTCAGTGTTTCCTGGTGGACCTGCCGCGACCCTGACTAGGATAAAGCCGTTGATAAAAATTCCATGAAGTGAAAACAATGTGAAACATTCAGATACATTTATTATACATCGGCGCCCAGGTGGCGCAGCGGGATATTCCGCCTACGCACCAGCACAGAGTTTCTGAACTCCTCGGTTTGAAACTCGGTGTTGCCACCGGTCGGCTGGGCGCCATCTGGCGGGCATAATTGGCAGTGCCTGCAGCAGATACCAATTGGCCACAGTATCTGCAGGGTGGGGACCAGACTATATGTGGGTGGGTGAGTAATCATACACTGTGTAAGGACCCTGATTGGCAGAAGAGACGCCCGTGCAGGAAGCCTGGACGCGAAGAGGAGGGCTGTACACGTGTAAAGAAGGCGTGGGCAGCGGCGTGCTCTCCGTGGATGCAAATCTGGAGTCTGTCAACAGCAAAAGACAAATTGGATGCGCTAAATCAGGAGGAAAAATGGGGAGAAAATGCATAAAAAATAAAAATAAATAAATGTAAAAACAAATTATTATATGTGTTGAATAAACAAGGGCTTGATTTTTTTGCTCAGCTCAGCTTACTGTTCTTGATGCTCTACTACATGATATGAACCAGAATAATGAATTCACCATATACATTTACATGTGACTAAACACTAATTTTTTTCACCATCAAGACCACTCCAAATTCAGCATAATTTATCTGACTCATTTAGCATAATTAATATTCAAATACTGCAGATAAGAAATATGAAAAGAAAAAAATGATACAACTGATAAAAAAAATTATACAAATGATACAAGTGAGGTATCATGTTAAGTTAAGGGAGATAAACTAAGAGACACCAGCTGTATTGCAGTAGGGACATGCAACCTTGCTAAATGTAGGCTATAAATAGTTTATCGGGGATATAATCATTAAATTCCATGAAGAGATTAAATGTGGGTAGCACTGTCGCCTCACAGCCAGAAGGTCCTGGGTTTGATCCCCAGACGGGGCAGTCCGGGTCCTTTCTGTGCGGAGTTTGCATGTTCTCCCCGTGTCTGTGTGGGTTTCTTCCGGGAGCTCCGGTTTCCTCCCACAGTCCAAAGACATGCAGTCAGGTTAATTGGAGACACTGAATTGCCCTATAGGCCCTATGTGTGTGTGTGTCTGCCCTGCGATGGACTGGCACCCCGTCCAGGGTGTTACTGCGTGCCTTGCGCCCATTGAAAAGCTGGGATAGGCTCCAGCACCCCACCCTAATTGGATAAGCAGGTGCGTGAGTGAGTGTGTGAGTGAGTGAATGAGTGAGTGAATGAGTGAAGGCGTGCGTGCGTGCGTGAGATTAAATGTCAAACCCCAGCTATGTTTTTCTGCTCTAGTCTGGACGAAGTGGAAAGACGGTTCCTGAGCTGGAAAAAACCATTGCACTGATGAAGAAGGTGGTGGAGAGGGTGCAAAGAGAGAATGAGAGTCTGAAAAAGAGCTCAGCTACCACGACTCAGGAACAGCTTACCACTCTGGAACGGGAGCATGAGAAACTTAAGGTAAATGTATGTATATACCATTTATATACCATATAAATGGTATATATTTTAAACAGTATAAACGGTAATATATTTTAAATTATATTTTCCGATGATCACAGTAGTCGTCTCCTTTTGTTTAGGCTGATTATGACAGGATGAAAGAAAAGACACAGCTGACATCAAAGATGGAATCAAAGGCAAAAGGAGTGGAGAAAATCATCATGGAAAATGAGCGCCTGCGCAGAGAAATCAAAAAGGTTCCATTCACTTTGTGCTACCTGATTGTACACGGGAACAAATTAGAGCAGGTGTCATTAGTTATATTTGAACTGAGGCCAAATTTTTACAAAGCAAATACTGTAGTGTTCAGGCCAGGCAACCCACATGCTCGCCCACTCACGTGCTCATTTGTTTCAGACTATAGGACACACTCATCATTTTATGAGCTTTTGCATAATATACATGCAGATTATAACACAATAAACACCATGAAAGCAGTAATTACTAACACAACTCTCCTTACTCATATAAGGTGCTCTTTCAGTGTTCATAGTGCTGAGGTGGTGCAGCGGTAAAACACACTGTCACACCAGAGCTGACATCTCGAACTCGTTGGTTTAAATCTCAGCTCTGCTACTGGCTGGCTGGGCGCCTACACGAACAATGATTGGAACAATGATCATTAACAGGGAGGGTGCCGGAGGGATTTCTCATAACAGCAGGTAAAAAGATGCAGTCGGCTACTGCACACGTGTCGGAGGGGGCATGTGTTAGTCACGGCTCTCCATCAGTAGAGAGGAAGCATTACGAAATCGGGTGTTTGGATATGACTGGATTGGGAGGAAAATCGAGGCAAAAATGCAAAAATATAATAATATAAAAATATATTTATATAAATGTAAATATATAAATATAAGATAATATACTATACTATTTTATACAGATTATAGTATAATAATAATTATAAGATAATATGATATACAGATTTAACCAACCAGCAGAGGCTGCAACTACAGCAGCAAAGAGAAACCTCTTTGACCTTTCCCTTCCTCAGACACAACCAATGGGTTGGCCTGGCCTGTTGATAGCAAAGCTGTGATTCTAGTTTGAGCTCTCAGTGGTAGATTAATTCATATATCAGCTTTCCTAATCATTTTACACGTTTGCATCTCCTTCTACATGTGTAAACCATCACTTTAATATGCTATGATAAAAAAGTTCTGTTTTCCAAAATAGGAATCTGAGGCTTCAGAAAAGCTGAGAGTGGAAAAGGCCAGTTTGGAGGTAAGAATTGAGAAATTAAAGACAGACCTTGAGGAGACCAATCAGAAGCTTCTTGTGGCTCAGTCCAAAGGTCCATCATTGGAGGGGGCAGATAGCAGGACGTGGAAGTCTACAGTAGTGACGAGGTATGAATTTAGCTGAATGATTTCCCTCGACTGTCTCTGTTGTGGATGAAGAATCTCATGAAAAAACAGCAAATATGATTGTTTTTACTTGCAGAATGTTTGAAAAGAAAATGAAAGAGCTTGAGAGTGAAATTTGCAAGAAAAATGCAAGTATCTCAGAACTCAAACATCAGCTCACAGAGGTTCAGGAGAAAGAGCAGGCAGCACGGCATACCATTCTGCAGTTAAAGGAAGAAGTATGTTTTATAGTATGTGGGGTGTTGGGGTGTTTTTTTTTATTGTACATTCAAACCTGTATACTGTCTTTTTTTTAGGTAGAACTCCTGAAAAATATTCCCTTAGAAGCATCTACAGACAAAGGGCTTGCTAAGCAGTTTCAGAACATTAGGTAAGTTTATAATAGTAAGAGAAAACTGTAAACATACTGTAGGTTGTGTTTACATGAGATGTTCTTTTATTAGTGCATCAGTGCATAGTGTCCATGTAACTTTAAAATGGTCAGAATTTTTTATAGAGCAGAAGAAGTTTAAGTCAGTGTGCTACAGAAAACAAATGAAACTATGAAAGGCTTTAAGGTGAATAAATACACTATATTGCCAGAAGTATTCACTCGTCTGCCTTCACACACATATGAACTTGAGTGACTCCCATTCTTAATCCATAGGGTTTAATTTGATGTGGGCCCACCCTTTGCAGCTATAACAGCTTCAACTCTTCTGGGAGGGCTTTCCACAAGGTTTAGGAGTGTGTTTATGGGAATTTTTGACCATTCTTCCAGAAGCACATTTGTGAGGTCAGACACTGATGTTGGACGAGAAGGCCTGGCTCACAGTCTCCGCTCTAATTCATCCCAAAGGTGTTCTATCGGGTTGAGGTCAGGACTCCGTGCAGGCCAGTCAAGTTCTTCCACACCAAACTCGCTCATCCACGTCTTTATAGACCTTGCTTTGTGCACTGGTGCGCAGTCATGTTGGAACAGGAAGGGGCCATCCCCAAACTGTTCCCACAAAGTTGGGAGCATGAAATCTCTTGGTATGCTGAAGAATTAAGAGTTCCTTTCACTGGAACTGAGGGGCCGAGCCCAACTCCTGAAAAACAGCCCAACACCATAATCCCCCCTCAACCAAACTTTACACTTGGCACAATACAGTCAGACAAGTACCGTTCTCCTGGCAACCGCCAAACCCAGACTCGTCCATTGGATCTCCAGACAGAGGAGCATGATTCGTCACTCCAGAGAACACGTCTCCACTGCTCTAGAGTCCAGTGGCGGCATGCTTTACACCACTGCATCCGATGCTTTGCACGTCTCCACTGCTCAGCCATGGAAACCCATTTCATGAAGCTCTCTACACACTGTTCCTGAGCTAATCTGAAGGCCACATGAAGTTTGGAGGTCTGTAGCGATTGACTCTGCAGAAAGTTGGCAACCGCTGCGCACTATGCACCTCAGCATCCGCTGACCGGCTCTGTCATTTTATGTGGCCTAACACTTGGTGGCTGAGTTGCTGTCGTTCCCAATAGCTTCCACTTTGTTATAATACCACTGACAGTTGACTGTGGAATATTTGAGGAAATTTCACGACTGGACTTGTTGCACAGGTGGCATCCTATCACCTTTTTTAGAATTACACCTACTGATAAGATGCACTTTGTAAGATATACAATCACTGCCTGTTGCTTTATGCACTTTGTTGCTGCGTCTTCCGCAACCATCAATTGATAGGGATAGATCCTCTAATGACTAGGTAAGGTATCCTTTGGGTGGTGGACCCTCCTCAGCATTGCAATGGCATTAACATTTTTTAATACTGGGAGGAGAATCCCAATACTAAGCCAACGTCATTTTGTGCTCATAAACTGTGTACTGATACAAGGCGTGGGCTGGGTAGCACTGTCGCCTCACAGCAAGAAGGTCCTGGGTTCGATCCCCAAGTGGGGCGGTCCGGAGTTTGCATGTTCTCCTCATGTCCATGTGGGTTTCCTCCGGGAAATCTGGTTTCCTCCCAAAGTCCAAAGACATGCAAGTGAGGTGAATTGGAGACACTAAAAATTGTCCATGACTGTGTTCAATATAACCTTGTGAACTGCTGAACCTTGTGTAATGAGTGACTACCGTTCCTGTCATGAATGTAACCAAAATGTGTAAAACATGACGTTAAAATCCTAATAAACAACCAAACAAACTGATACAAGGCAGGAGGACAATGAACACAGATTGTGCATAAAACAGAAAGCAATAGTTTCTAACTGTACACCTACATGTGTTAACAGGGTATGTGTTCCTAATAACAAGATCAGTTAGTGTATACTGTGTATAAAATACCCAGATCTGCTGCTGCATCTGATACACTCAGAACAACATACAGTACACTGCCATGTCATTACCATGTTAGTGTTATTGCAGTGCTGAGAATACTCCACCGCTTAATTAATACTGGGCCAATGGGAATTTAATGGTTGGGAATCCAGTTGACAAAATATACTAAAAACGTAATAGGCTACAGTTAGTAATTATACCCACAATGTGTATCTAGTGTATATAGTAGGTGTAGCTCATAAAATGGCCAAAGAATGTATGTAGGTAAGTGAACCTAATAAAGTGTACCATCCATCTGCAATTATTAGACTAGCAAATCATCAGCTGGAGAGGGAAAAGGCTCATCATCTTCATCAGATCCAGAACTATGAAAAGAAGTTTGGAACCAATATGGACGGACCAGGTACCATTTCATTGACAAATGGATTGCTATAAAAACAAGCTCATTAGACCTCATTCTTAACCTTTATGATCACTGCAGGATACAGTGAGCTTCAGGCCCAACTAAAAGCAGCAAATAGTGAAAGGAGTCAACTAAAGGTAATGCCTTTATAAAATTGCATCATCCAATAGTTTTTTTCTTTTGTTCTGGACCTCTGTTATACTGCTTATTGCCAGCTAATGAAAATATGACTTGTACATTCTTTGCCAGATGAAAACAAACCATCCAGATTTGAGAACTCAAATGGTTATGAAAACCACATATCATGCACTGGAATTAGACACGATTTAGTTTGCATAGATTGCATTTTTATTAACTGCTTTGTCCTGGTCTGGAAAAACTTGGCACATGGCAGGAATACCCTAAACAGGGCACCAATCCAGTGCAAGGCTTTCACAAAAATATTCAGACCCTCTGTTCATTACTTAGTCGAAACCTGTTATATTCACATTTGCAGTCACATCAACACGATAATGGAAAGAAGCTGGGATACTCGAAACAACTCTTGACTAAACCAGGTGGTTAATGATAATTAGTCTTTTAATTGTATGCCAACATCACTAACATAAAATCCTGGTTATGGAATATTTAACACATTCTGCAGCAGTAAAGATGAAAATCCAGTAATTGTATACAACTAGTTGAGAAGAAAATCGTACCTAGGTTTTACTTAGCCAGAACTAACAGTATTTACTAATTTTATATGGAGAATGTTATTTCACCTGGGTTGGCTTGATATTTTGGGATAGCAGAAAGACATTGGGTGCTTGGGTGGCCAAATATTAGTACCAAATATTTGTACCTAGACATCATCCCAATCTGAGATAATTACATTTCAGGTCAAGTTTCACTCACACATTTAATCATTTCATTGATCCTCTTTAAGGATGAATTGAGAAGGATGACCAAAGAGCTGGCAAACTTCGATCCAACGTTCTTCGAGGAGCTTGAAGATCTGAAGTTTAACTATAACGTGGAGGTTAAGAAAAACATCCTTCTGGAAGAGCAGCTAAAAAAACTGTCGGAGCGCTTTGGAGTGGACGTGGATATCCCGTCGAATGGATCGTTCAGCTGATATACATCATCACATGTTGGGGGTTTATAAGTCTGAAATCATTCCAGAAGTTCTGATAAAACCAAACAAGAGTCTTCATGTCAGTTCAGGTTTTTATGTTGATGTATTTTTATGTACATTGTAAATTTTTTATTTATTTTTTTTTAAATGAAGATGTTTTGATTTCTTTTCTGTGCTTGTTATTTATGGCATTTTTTATTAGCAAACATATGTGCTGACTGAGTTACATTCAGCCAGTTTGTTTCATGTACAGTACCCCATCCATCACTGCATCTGGTTCAGAGTCGTAAGTATAAAAACAATAACTTTTTAACAGCTATGTGATATACACATGACACAATTATTTATCATTTTAGGGCCTGACTGATCTTGTGTGGGCAGATCGTTTTCCATTTACAGCATTTAGTGGGCGCTTTTATCCAAAGCGACCTGTTGTGACCAAATACAGTTAAAGCATTTAAAGGCTAAGGTTCTTGCTCAGGGGCCTAACGGTGATGTTATGATTACCACTAAGCTACCACTGCCCTGTATTAATGTTTCACAGTTGTAATGTGCAGATCAATCTAATAATGTGCCAGCAATATTTTATGTTTATAAAGACAGTTAGTGTGATGGGCTGTAAAATCAAGACATGCACACACAGTGGTGCATGCATGGACATGACAATAGCTGTCAGTAACTTCTCAATGACTGTGTCACTAATGACTAAAAACTAGGTGATGCTGTAAATAAAACCCCACTTAAGTGGAATTTAAAGTTACAGGGATTAAATCGATGTGTTTATTTATTTTGCTGTTTAGCATGGTAGGTTCATCAGTAAATTACTGTCCATGACAACTGTTTTATCAGTCTGGTCCTAATAGTTTTAAGCTGCCTTAATAATTGCCCGTAAATATACATAGTCTTGTGCAAAGGGTTAAATTTTCCATGTTTTGTAGATTTTCCAAGTAAAAATATGTATTTAAAGTAAACAAAGTTGAACATGGTATTTTTCTGCTAAATTAGACTTTTTTCTTTCAACTGCTCCTGCATCATTCTGGTCTGCATGCCTGATGCAACCCTGTTTGTTTTTATTCGGGCTTTGGACCAGCACTGAGAGTACACTGACAAGTGTACCTCCAAATCTGGGATCTTGAATACATCGTATCAAATCTCAGCTCTGCCTGCCGGCTAGGCTGAGCGGCCACATGAGCAACGACTGACCTGTTGTTCAGATATGGATGGGATTAAGCCGGATAGGGTCTCTCGCTCTCTTAACTAATGCAATTATGATTTCTGCTGGCTGATTTATTGATGGCGCCTGCACAGAGATGAGAAAAGAGTGCTGTCAGGGTGTGTCTCTCTGTACACAGTGCTGAGCTGCACTGGTCAAGGTGTCGGTGATAAGATGCATACGGCACGCTGCCCACGTGTCGGAGGGGGCGTGGGTTAGCTTCGTTCTCCTCAATTGGACGCACTAAAAGGGAGAAAATGCATAAATAAAAATAAAAAAAGAGAGAATGCCAAGGTTTTTAACAACTTGAGCTTATATGAACACCATCAACCGCAATAGTAAAGTTGGTGAATTTCACTAGCTGAGTTTTTGGGCCTACTAATAAGACTTCAGTCTTGCCAGCATTTAGTTTAAGGCAGTTCTTATGTAACCATTGCTTGCGGGCAGTAATGCATGCACTTAGACACTGGACAGGTGTTATAGATGGAGCTATACTAATATAAATCTGAATGTCATCAGCATATCAGTGAAAATCTCGAATAATCTGGCCATAGTTAAATGTACAGTTTGTTTCCTGTAAAGCAGGTTAACTTATTTCATCTTAAAATCCACAAATCATGGCATCGGACCAAGAGCACCCAAACTTTTGCTTAAGACTGCACACTTTTCCTCATAAAACAGAAAGTATTATTCCACAGTTTCAGGTTTAATGTACCTCATCTTACTAGGATAATATATTTTGCATTGTAAACAGGAAGTTAATAGTATGTAGGAATGTTTGTCTTTCTGTCCCATCTTTAACCAATCAGACTTCAAACTGAACGTCTCTTATTGAGCTGAACTGCCGTCCGTTCAGGCTGGACAGAAAGCTGAACAAGTTCTTTTGTGAGTCGGATGAACCGTCCGGATCACACGTTTGCCGGTCCATGTGGATCACCACAGGTCGAGAGTTCAGGAAGGCGTCGCCGTCAGGCCATTTCAGACCCAAGTGGTGCCGGTGAAGCTGCAACAACAGGTATTCTTATATTAATATACACTGATAAGCCATAACATTAAAACCTCCTTTTTTCTACATTCACTGTTTATTTCATCAGCTCCACTTACCATGTAGAAGCACTTTGTAGTTCTACAATTACTGACTGTAGTCCATCTGTTTCTCTACATACCTTTTTAGCCTGCTCTTCAATGGTCAGGACCCCCACAGGACCATTACAGAGTAAGTATTATTTGGGTGGTGGATCATTCTCATCACTGCAGTGACAATGACATGGTGGTGGTGTGTTAGTGTGTGTTGTGCTGGTATGAGTGGATCAGACACAGCAGCGCTGCTGGAGTTTTTAAATACCGTGTCCACTCACTGTCCACTCTATTAGACACTCCTACCTAGTTGGTCCACCATGTAGACGTAAAGTCAGACGATCGCTCATCTATTGCTGCTGTTTGAGTTGGTCATCTTCTAGACCTTCATCAGTGGTCACAGGACGCTGCCCACGGGGTGCTGTTGGCTGGATATTTTTGGTTGGTGGACTATTCTCAGTCCAGCAGTGACAGTGAGGTGTCTAAAAACTCCCATCAGCATTGCTGTGTCTAATCCAATCATACCAGCACAACACACACTAACACACCACCACCATGTTAGTGTCACTGCTGTGCTTATGAGAATGATCCAATACCTAAATAATACCTGCTCTGTGGTGGTCCTGGGAGAGTCCTGACCATTGAAGAACAGCATGAAAGGGGGCTAACAAAGCATGCAGAGAAACACATGGACTACAGTCAGTGAGTGTAGAAACAAGGAGGTGGTTTTAATGTTATGGCTGATCGATGTATGGTTTACAATAAATGCACTTTCTGCAACAATGACTTTTAATAGAGCTCAAACTATTACCACTAGTACTGTTAAAGTCTACAAAACTTCGTCAATCAACAATCTTAATACTGTATTGGCCATCACATGAGATTTGACTTTACCTTTATAAGCATGCCATTGCTACAGTGCCACACTATTCCTTCCACTTTGCCCTCATGGCTTTCTTGAAACCAGGAGTACAGCTGCTTGTACTCCACTGGAGGAGCATTTCTGATGTGCAAAATGCCATGAGGCACCAGAACATGCAGCGGATGCTTCTTGCTGCCCAAGCCTGGGGAAAAAGTAGTAGAATATACAACACTATGAAAAAATGTCCAACATAGTAGCTCTTAACTTTAGGGGCTTTATGTAGGAGGGTTCTGTATGTACCAAAGTGATTCTGAGCGTATTTATGTAAATATTATTTCTAATGGTTGATCTGAATATGTACATACTTCATATAATCTGAAGGTTGCATAAGCATGTTTTAAAAAACTATGATCATTAAAACACCCACAGTCCAAAGACGTGCAAGTGAGGTGAATTGGAGATACTAAATTGTCCATGACTGTGTTTGAGATTAAACTTGAACTGATAACTACCCGTCCTGTCATGAATGTAACTAATGTGTGCAAAACATGACGACAAACCATGCTGAAGAAACAGCTTACCATATGGGTTTCCATTCACGTTGGTCCCAATGAGTTCCAGGGTCTGCTCGATGAGTTCTGCCAGAGGAACACTAGCAATTTCTAACAAAGTTTCATCCTCTTTGTGTGGCCTTAAAACGAGAGCTGCTGCAGCATCATGGTCAACCACCGAGGCGTGCCAGCAGTATTGCTTGTTAGAGTTGTCAACTGGAACCCACCCTTCAATTAAATAAATAAATAATTAAAAACACAGCACAGAACTCTATGAACTGTAATCAATACTGCACACCTCATCATTCCAACAATGCCAACATGCCAAGAATTAAACACCTTACAAAAAATGCGGTTGGATGGTGCAGCGGACTAATATGCTAGTGAATCACAGCAGAGATCATGAGCTCTCGAGTATAAATCCCAGGCTGTACTATTAACCTGGCCGTGCATCTGGATGTGCCTAAGGAAAGGAGGTCAAGGATCCAATTGCAATCTCTGCTGTGTGGTTGTTGAGGCTCATGCACAGGGGGTGGATACGGCCCTCTGTGAGATTGCCACTGGCAAGGGGATTGGGGGGTAAGTGCGGGATAGTCTTCTCTAGATCTTCTCAGTCAGTATGGGGCAGTACAAGCTGCAAGAGAATTGCAATAGGGGAGGTGGCGGGGATTAGACTGAAAGAAGTGGGGTGCACCACTTTGTTGTAATATGTAACCCTTTATCAATTAAACCCTTGAAGCCAGACTCTTGTAAACCAAACTCAGTTTAGAGGAAAATTAACTTATTTACAGGCCTGGAGTTTTCAGTTCTGTTTGTTTATTAGTGAGCTAACAGGTTCTTTGGATTTACATCTACAAGCGACATGTTAATGAGTGATTTAAAGTCTAATCAGATCAAACTTAAGCCTAGTAGGTTGAGCTTCAGGCTATCAATCAAAAGACTGTGGGTTTGAATTCCAGCTCTGCCATGAAGCCACCATTGGGGCCTTAAACAAACCCTCTCAGCTTTGGATTGCTGTACAATGGCTGTTCCTGCACTATGGCCCCAGAATCCAAAGAATCTGGGATCTGCAGAAGAGGAATTTCACTGTCCTGAACATGTGTATAAGTATATATTACCAAGAAGGCATTATTTTAGGCCTTCCCAGAGGAGTGGGGGCAGTTATAGTCACAAACAGGGGATCATCTCCATATCACTGCTTATGGTTTGGAAACTGGATGTCCAACAAGCTCAAAGTCAGGTGTCCAAATACTTTTGGCAATAAGGTGTACCTGTTATTTACACTGAAGGTGTGCTTTTATGTTAGCGCCATGCTAGTAAAGAAGATCTGACATAATCTATCAACACCTTTTGATTAGCCAGACTCCTCAAGCCATGCTATAAATTGACAGTGTTTATCACTTATGAACAGCCAACAGTTCTTTGGCTTGAATACAGACTTTTATACCCTACTCTAACCAGTAGGCAAAAAAGTATTTGTTTTTATCAAACATGTCAAAAAAGGCTGATGTGATAAATAAAAATAAACCAATACGAAATAAATGTCTAGAAACTTGATCTACTGGCTTACAAAAACCCAAAAAATATGTGTAACATTAGGTTTACCAGGGATGTGTCCATGTTCGTCAGGTACCGGATGGCCGTCCTCATGCTGAACTCCACCTGCAGGAATCCATGTGTCAGGTACATCTCGAAAATCTTCTAGGTTCCATGTGAAACCTTGCATTAAAAAGCAGAAAGCATTTAGAAATCATTCACATCCCAACAGAAGCACCTCATGCTGTACCGCTAAATGATGGGGGATACTTTCATACCTTTACAGGTCTTCTGAGAGAATTGATATTTTTTAAACTTCTTGTCTGCTTGCTTGGTGGGTTTCCGGTCCAGGCGAGCCCAGAGATGGGGTTCACCTACAAAGCCAACGTGAAGTATGTAGTAAGCTACTGGTCTTCACATGAAAAGCACATATACTGTAGATTCAATGCACCTGCTCAATGAATGAGCGTAAATGTTAATATAAATTAGTAGCTGTGATGGCTATTCTCAAAAGTGCACTGCATACTCTTTCATAGAACCTTGCATTACAACATTT
Organism: Trichomycterus rosablanca; assembly: GCF_030014385.1. NCBI lineage: Eukaryota > Metazoa > Chordata > Actinopteri > Siluriformes > Trichomycteridae > Trichomycterus > Trichomycterus rosablanca. Next base: position 33,380,414 of record NC_085995.1, read on the forward strand.
TGCCTCGTGGCCAATGTTTCTGGGGATGGCCAAAACAGTCCCAAGAGTCAGAAAGAGCAAAAATGGCTTATGTAAAAATTGTGTGCTCATCTTCCACTACTGCACCAGCAAAAGGATTTAATCCTGGTACCTAACAGCAGTCAGGGTACCGCTGGTTATCACATGGTCTGGAGAGGCATAGCATTGGAGAGTCACACAAACCTCCATTACTGACCTACCACCAACCCATCACGCTTGATGATGTTGCAGGCAGCTTAATGTTCACTATGGCATCTCCAGACTCTTTTACTTCTGTCACATGTGCTCAGTGTAAACCTGCTCTCATTAGAGAATGGGTTTTCTGGTGTTTTTCTGAATACCAATCAAGCTGCACAGTGCTGGGCTATAAGCACAGGTCCCAGTAGATGACGTCGGGCCCTAATGCCACCCTCATGGAGTCAATTTCTGACAGTGGTCATTTAGTAATGACAAAACATAGTCTTATAAAACAGTTTTTAAATGAATTAAATACATAAACAGCATGCATTTGTACATATATTCAGTCAGCTACACAATTGTTGGTTATGTTGGTAAAGATAAATAGACGTGTTTGTTATTAAAAATTACACAGCAACACGTTTAGTTAGGTGGTTTAGAAAACCGTTTATAAAACGGATAGTTCCGGTCCTAAAATCTGATTGGCTGAGCCGCGTTCGAAGCCGTTGTAAAATCCCCGATAAACGCACACCTAGGACCACCTCACATCATTCCATATTAATACGCCACTGAATCGAAAAAGTTAATGTTATTTTCGCCCTCATGTTGCCTCGCGGAAGAATGCTTTATTGTAAGTTTATACACGATAAATACATTTATGAATTAAACATTGTTGTATTTATTATATTTTTTGTTGACCGCCGTTTTATAAAAGCAATAAGCCACTCGAGACCGTACGTTACTGTTACAATTTTAGCACGGGGAAAGACGTTTTTCAAAAACGTCATCCCCGTGCTAAAATCACAGTAACGTACGGCCTCTCGTGGCTTATTGCTTTAGTAATATTTAACTTGGCATGGCCTCATAATTCTTTATTAGTGATTAGCTGCTAACTTCTCTGTACCCATATAAATAGAACTTGTTTGACTGCACCCAATAAAAATAAACTAGTAAGACAACAATGTGACCATGTGATTTTAAGTGCCAATAATTACAGAATTAACTACATGGGTTTTGTGCTGTCACTAGCAGTGTGGTACCTCTGTATGTAGTAACATAGCAACATGTGCCATCCAGCTTCTCAGTGGCGAGAGCACAATGAACATCTGACTCAACAGTTACAGGATTCATAGTGTCTGTAGCCACGACCTGAAATTGCTGAACACACAACAATGCAGATTTACAGTCAGTACTGTGTAGAGTGACCATACGTCCTCCTATTCCCAGACATGTCCTCTTGTTAGGGGTTAAAACTGTGTTTAGGAATTTCCAGATAGCCTAAAACATTTGGGATTTGGGTTTTGCTTTCATATTCGCATTAGTTTGCATGCATTTCTGCATTTCATGGCATGATTGGCTGATCATGTACACACCCTACATGCAACCATTGGTCAAACTGCTTCTCATTTATTATCCGCACCACAGCAACAGTCAATAAAATACAAATGCAAATAAATATTCACAGTTTAATTGCAGAAAATTCCAGAGCTGTTGACTTTCATTCTAAGCTGTAAGAATCTCTTGTCTGTTGAGTCGAGCGGCTTTTGTGTGAAGAGTACACATTTAAACACGCCTTGCTGATATTTTTTGCTACTTAATTACATGGAAATTGATTGGTTTGTTACCAGACTAAACTTTTTTACTGATTCAGACTAACATCATAGCATGGCCTTGACAGTCTTCATCAACAATCTACCAGCCACATACCTTCACATAGCCTTATGGCATGGTGCTACCGGCTACTTGAAACCTATTCAGCCCCAATTTTGCACCCACCATGGACTCTCTGCCTTGAGTCTTGGTCACCCTAGTTTGTTTATTAGGATTTTAACGTCATGTTTTACACTTTGGTTACATTCATGACAGGAACGGTAGTTAATCATTAAACAAGGTTATATCGAACACAGTCTTGGACAATTTTGTATCTCCAATTCACCTCAATTGCATGTCTTTGGACTGTGGGAGGAAACCGGAGCACCCGGAGGAAACCCACACGGACACGGGGAGAACATGCAAACTCCACACAGAAAGGACCCAGACCGCTCCACCTGGGGATCAAACCCAGGACCTTCTTGCTGTGAGGCGACCCACTTAGCCATATTTTGATTTTCCAAGAAGGCACAGAGGGGAAGACACGAGGCAGTACAATAAACATCAGCCCCTCAGGTCCAAGGTAAAAAAAAAAACATTATGAGCAAGTCAATGATCCAACAAAGACTCATTTATCTCACACATCTGCTACGAGCATGTTATTCTGTTTACTTGCATGAACTGGCATTCATGAGCTCAACTGTAGGGAGATAGAGATAGTTCAGTGGTTAACGTACTGGAGTAGTAACAGAAGGTAGCAGGTTCAAGCCCCACCACCAAGTTGCCACTGTTGGCTCGGATATATATATATATACATATATTTGTGTGTGTGTATATATATATATATATATATATATATATATATATATATATATATATATCAGTGGCGGCTGCTGGTCTTTCAAAGAGGGGAAGCTCATTGTCGGCTTACATCATAAAATTTGTCAATTTATCTATATATAAATGTATAAATTCTCCCCTTTGTTAGTTTTCAAGAAAATGGCATGAAATGGGTTGCAGTCTTCCGACTTCACTCGCAAAATCCGCGATGGTACTGAAGCTCCCAGCGACAGCTGTCAATCAAAATGGGATTCAGCCTTTCGACTGATCCTCCAATCATCTTGCAGAAGCTCAGCGTCCAGACCCGCCCACAGCTCCATTCACCCCCAGAGACGCTCAGCGTCCGGGGGCGGGACAAAATCGTGGCATTTATCCAATGACCGGCGAGTTTCGAAGTCCCGCCCATGCAGCCCCATAGAAGCAAAGAGACGCTCAGCGTCTGCGGGTAAATGCATTGACGCTCCGGGAATGTATGAGTTAAGTTAACAAAATCGAGTCGATTTGTGATAATTAGCTGATTCTGAACGAACTCGTCTTCAAGATGAACGTGTTCTAACGCATTTGTAGTCAATGAAATGTTAACACAACTGTACATATTTGACCATTTAATTTTTGACATTTCAGGGGAAGCTGAGCTTCCCTTGCAGTCTTAGAGAAATCGCCACTGATATACTGTATATATATATATATATATATATATATATATATATATATAGAGAGAGAGAGAGAGAGAGAGAGAGAGAGAGAGAGAGAGAGAGAGAGAGAGAGAGAGAGAGAGAGAGAGAGAGGAGGGACAGTGAGTGACCATATACTGTATCCCATACACACTCGCACATACTCACACACACACACACCAGCATACACACACACACCAACAAATGCACACACACTTACAAATACTTTTTCCACACATACATATACACACTTTATATACTTGTTGTTCTAATTTGTTTGTTATTTTTTAAGGCTAATTACTAATGTTATTGAACATTCTTTAAATTAATACAAATGTTTATGTATGCAATTTTTTTTTCATTTATTATCTAGTTTGTAAATGCGCTTTGGCAATACAAATGTGAATATTTGTCATGCTAATAAAGCACTTTTAAAAAGCTAACCCAAGCCGGCCGGCTCTACCATCGTTATTCCTCGCAAATGCATGCTCTCTGGAGAATAAACTGGACTGTATCAGACTTCAGCGAACTACCCAATGTGAGTACAGGGACTGTTGTGTTTTAATTTTCACTGAAACATGGCTTAGCGACAACATTCCAGACAGTGCCATTCAGCTAGACGGGCTAGCATCGTATCGCGCCGATAGAAATGCAGCTCAGTCCGGTAAAACACGAGGAGGAGGCGTTTGTGTTTACATTAACACCGAATGGTGCAAGGACTCTGTGCTTGTTGTGGCGTACTGTTCTCCGATGGTGGAATTTGCTGTTGTTAGATGCAGAACTTTTTATTTACCACGGGAATTCACCAGCGTGCTTATTGTCGCGGTGTATCTTCCGCCCAGCGCGAACGCGAAGGAAGCATTGAGCGAACTTTACAGAGCCATCAGCGAACTGCAGACCATTCATCCAGACGGACTGTTTATTATCGCTGGGGATTTTAATCATGCAAATCTCAAGTCTGTTCTCCCTAAATTCCATCAGCATGTGGACTGTGCTACGAGAGGAGCGAACACGCTGGATAATGTTTACACTAACATTGCCGGTGCGTACCGGGCGGAGCCCCGCCCCCACCTCGGATACTCAGACCACATCTCTGTAATGCTAATTCCAGCATACAGAGCACTCGTCAGGCGCTCCAGACCTGTACAGAAACAGGTGAAAACCTGGCCAGAAGGATCCATCTCTGCTCTTCAGGACTGTTTTGAGTGCACTGACTGGGACATGTTTAAGGAGGCTGCAACATACAGCGATTACACTGATCTAGAGGAGTACACGACTTCAGTGACCTGCTACATCAGCAAATGCATTGAGGACGTCACTACCACTAGAACCATCACTTCCAGACCCAACCAGAAGCCGTGGATGACTCCAGAGGTGCGTGCACTGCTGAGGGCCCGAGACTCCGCTTTTAAAGCAGGTGACCAGCCGGCTCTGAGAACAGCGAGAGCCAGACTGTCCAGGGCGATCCGAGAAGCAAAGCGCGCACACGGCCAGAACATCCACAGCCACTTCCAGAACAGCGGTGACACACGGCGCTTGTGGCAGGGCATCCAGGCCATCACCAACTACAGGACGACCCCACCCGTCTGTGACAGTGATGCCTCCCTTCCAGATGCGCTGAACGACTTCTACGCTCGGTTCGAGGCGCAGAACAACATGTTGGCGAGGAAGATGATCCCACCTGGTGACGACCAGGTGCTTCGTCTCTCCACAGCGGACGTGAGGAGAACTCTGCACGGAGTCAACCCACGGAAGGCTTCTGGACCAGACAACATTCCTGGCCGAGTGCTCAAAGGATGTGCAGACCAGCTGGCAGATGTATTCACTGACATCTTCAACATCTCCCTGAGCAGCGCCATCGTTCCAACATGCCTCAAGACGACCACCATCGTACCCGTGCCAAAGAAGTCATCTGTGTCATGCTTCAACGACTATCGTCCCGTAGCACTCACGCCTATCATCACGAAGTGCTTCGAGAAACTAGTCATGAGGCATATTAAGACACTACTGCCTCCCACCATGGACCCACTGCAGTTTGCGTACCGTCCTAACCGCTCAACGGACGACGCCATATCCACTACACTTCACCTGGCTTCTACACACCTGGACAGAAAGAACACTTACGTCAGGATGCTGTTCATAGACTTTAGCTCAGCTCAGCATTCAACACCATCATTCCTCAGCATCTAATTGGAAAGCTGAGCACGCTGGGCCTGAACACCTCTCTCTGCAACTGGATCCTGGATTTCTTGACTGAGAGACCTCAGTCCGTCCGGATCGGTAAGAACACCTCCAGCACCACCACACTGAGCACCGGCGCTCCCCAAGGCTGTGTGCTCAGTCCACTGCTGTTTACTCTGCTTACGCACGACTGTACAGCAATGCACAGCTCGAATTCCATCGTTAAGTTTGCAGACGACACAACTGTGGTGGGACTCATCAGCAACAACGATGAGTCAGCGTACAGAGAGGAGGTACAACATCTAACGGACTGGTGCCAAGTCAACAACCTGTCTCTGAATGTGGATAAAACCAAAGAGATGGTCATTGACTTTAGAAAGACACTAAGGGACCACTCCCCACTGCACATCGACGGCTCATCTGTTGAGATCGTCAAGAGCACCAAATTTCTCGTTGTTCATCTGGAGGAGAATCTCACCTGGACCCTCAACACCAGTTCCATCACCAAGAAAGCCCAGCAGCGCCACCCCCCATTCTCACCACGTTCTACAGAGGAACAATCGAGAGCATCCTGAGCGGCTGCATCACTGTCTGGTTCGGAAATTGTACTGCGTCGGACCGCAGGACTCTCCAGCGAGTAGTGAGGACAGCTGAAAAGATCATCGGGGTCGCTCTTCCATCTCTCACGGACATTTTTAACACCCGCTGCATCCGCAAAGCTCTCAGCATTGTGGACGATCCAACACATCCATCACATGGACTTTTTACTCGATACCGCAGCATCCGGACTAACACAACCAGACTGTGTAACAGTTTTATCCCTCAAGCAATCAGACTCCTAAACTCAGGACTGTAACAATTTCCTCCGGAAATTTTCTGCTGCCACACACTGATCTGTATTGACTATGTTACTTGCATTTTTGACTATGTTACTTGTATTTTTGCACACCCCCTGGAAATGCACAATAATTTCTGCACCTTACTTGTATTTTGCACCTTATTTACTTTTTAGGCACCTTATCTGCATTGCCAATTTTACGCTGCTAATGTACAACATGTCACTACCTCATGAACCATTGTACCATCTATTCACCATCATGTACTAACACTTGTCTTAAGTCCTGTCTTCTAATTACTTGTTTAGATTAGGGATAATTAGGAATATCTTTTGTAGTTATTTATTATAGGATTTTTTGTATTATTGTTGTATTTGCACTGTTTTGTATTGTCTTGCACTTTTTGTACCGTGTTACACCGTGATCCTAGAGGAACGCTGTTTCGTTTCAATATGTACTTGTATGTAGCTGAAATGACAATAAAACCTCTCTGACTCTGACTCTAAATTGAACTGAATTGAGAGAGAGAGAGAGAGAGAGAAGCATCAGAATAAAGTTCAGTACTATGGAAAGGTGTGACGCGCAGACTGCTAAGTATCTAAGATGTAAGATCTCCAGCTCTAGTATCTCTGCAGCTGTTTTAAGGTAAAAAGACACTGTGCTTCAATATTTTGTCCATTTCTTTTTTTGACTATGTGTTTATTCTCACCTGATGCTCGCGTTTTCTAGAAGCTTCTTGTTTCACCTCAGTAAGAAAAACACATGGGATTTTCTGCTGAACCGAACCGAGGAGCCGCATGACTGATTCTGATCCTAATCTCCACCAACAATAAACCTTTCCAACATTTTACTGTATGCAGCACGTTGTGAAGTAAACTTGTAGCTGTGAGAGATGAGATCTGAGATCTGGCTGCTCCTATCTGCCCTGTTTACAAGTCATTCTGCAAAAGCGTTTACCCGCGTCTCAGTATTAAAGCCGGACGTCCTGCTGCCACCGTCTGGACTGGAGACCCAACCATCCTCTTTTACTTCAGTAGGTGCGAGTACTGGCCGCCGGCGGATCGTGATCCGCATTATTGATTTGGCACAGTTTCTACGCCTGACACAACACTCACTAGTTATCTGGGCTTGGGACCGGCACTACAATGCACTTTATGCATCCTAGCGGCTAGGTACCTATAGGACAATTTTGTGTCTCCAGTTAGCCTGGCTGCATGTTTTTGGACTGTGGGAGGAAACCGGAGCACCCGGAGGAAACCAATGAACAGCTTTGGAATAAACTGGAATATTAACTGAAGCTCTCCTGACCAACATCTTTGCCCAGCTCTACAAACACTCTTTTGAATAAATGGGCACAAATTCCCACATACATACTTTTAAGCCTTGTAAGAAGCCTTCTTATAAGTGTGATTGTACTGTAGTTCTAACTGAACAGATCACATAGTAATCTTGTAAAATGAGATGTGCAAGCTCATGGTCCGGTGTCCAAATACTTTTGGTCATATAGTACACTTGTAGTCACAATTGTAAGTCACTAAAATTGAACAAAACTGCCTGCTAAATGTCATGAATGTAAATGTTCTGCTGATAATGAGATTTGTAAGAAAAATACAAAACAGGAGCATTTCCATTAGTAGTCTTCGACCTTTGGTACATACCATAAGTCATTTAAACAAATCATAGTTAAATATCAAAGGCTTTAGCCTCCACCCACCTCCCTAACCCAAAATCACACCACAACATACAGTATTTACAGAACGTTGTAAATATGTTGGTGCTGACACTAAGGCACTTTAAAATAAAGACAATTAATGTCCTTAAAAGGCCCATTTATTCTGGATCTGAACACTTCCCAAAAAAGGCCTTATAACTGCTGTGCACCACTGATGCTCCCCAACTAATCTGACAACACACCTGAAACTGCTTTATCTGAATCTGAAGCTGTGGTGGGTCCAGAGTCACATGAGAATAATCCATGCAGGAAATCGCTCAGTTACTTTTTCTACAGAAGCAGATAACTGTTTTAAACATAATATTTTTCTATATTTTTTATTATTAAATTAATAACAATAAATATTGTAACATCTTTTTGGGGTGTTTTAAGAAGACAGTTGAAATTGACCTTTTAATTCTGTGATTTAAAAATTTGTTAAATAACAGGCTATACACTTTTTACCCAACCGATATATTGATATGTAAGGGCCCTTGGACCTTTATTAAGTGCATTGGCTGAAATCAGACAGACAAATCACTGATTACCGATCATCACAAAGCAATAAAAGGAAATCTCTCACCCTGTCATGTAGTTTACAGAGCTGAAGAATCAGACAGAGAACAGAAGCAAACATTTGATAATTTGATGCAGGTTCATTTACTCTGTACAGCTGTACTTAATAGCTGATGTCATGGGTGAACACAATAGCCAAGAGAGTTAAGGGCCTTGCTCTAGGGCCCAACAGAGGCTGTATGGCCACTGTTGACCTACTGGAAAACTCTGAGATTCTAAGATATAAATATATAAGATGTAAAACACTAAAATAATAATCCGAGTAACTACTTTAAAGTGTGTATAATAAACTGTGGACCAATTATACTGTTAAAACAATGTATGATAACAACAGTAATAATAATAACAAACTGCATGTTTGTACTGCTTATGCATTTAGTATTAGTGTTGGGCGCTTTGTTGTGCAGCTGTATAATATGGGGTTTGAACGTCTAAGGTGCTATCAGTCAGTTGGGTGTCAACACAGACTCAATTTGCTATTTATGGGCGGGTGCACTTGTCAGTGTATTCTCAGTGTACTCTCAGCAGGGTTGCACCAGGAAGGACATCTGGCATAAAACTTTGCAAAACAAGTGTGAAGACCAGAATGATCCTGTGAAGTGACCGCTAAATCTGTGACCAGTTAAAATAATTAAAAAAATAAAATTATATATTAGTTGTAGTGGTAGAAAAAAATCATGTCAAGCCCTAAGCAGTATGTACCTTTGTTGTTGTTGTTTTTATTAAGCTTTACACATTTTTCTTAAATATTAACTAACTCCGTAGCAGAATTATGTTTTTCAGAAAATCAAAAGCAGTTGCCACACAGGTGGCGCAGTGGTAGAACAAGCTAGCACACCAGAGCTGGGATTTCAAATACATCGTATCGAATCTCAGGTCTGCCATCCGGCTGGGCTGGGCGGCTATATGAACAACGTTTGGCTGGTGTTCATACAGGATTAGGGAGCCGGATGGGGACCTCATAACTGATACAATTATGACCTCTGCAGGCTGGTTAATCGAGAAATAACGTTGATCGGGGCGTGGCTCTCCATGCACAGGGCTGATTCGCATATGAACTCGGCTGGTGCAGGGGAAAAAATGCAGTCGGCTACTGCTCACGTATCGGAGGGGACGTGTGTCAGTTTGCTCTCCTCAATCAGGAGCGGGGGTCAGCACCAATAGAGAGCATAACGCAATTGGGTAAAAACTGGACATGCTACAAATCAGGACAAAAAGGGAGAAAATGCGTAAAAAAAGCATGTATTTAAGTGCAAATCATTGCCACATGACATTAGAGGCAAACATTTATTATTTACAGTTACACCTGGGTAAGGGCCACCCACAGTTCAAGTCTCTCAAGTATTTTTCAACATGTATCAGGTGCACCTTTTGACCTTAACAGTATAACAATATCTGGTCCAGACACAAAGACCATCCATGTTTCCCTTACTGCACATCCACAGTAAACAGTAAACACAGTAAACTCAGTCTCAGCTTAATACAATGTACTCTTATCACTCCCTGTGCAGGTCTACTTGAGTTCTGCTTCAGGCTTCATGCTGAAGGGCTCCAGACGTTCACTCTCGGGCAGCAGGTTGTTGAGGCGCTCCATCAGAGGCACAGTCTGGTCGATGCCCATCTGGATCCGTCGCAGGATCATGGACATCTCGTTCACCTTTTGAATCTGCTCAGCGTATTTGGCATAGCGCTTCTGTCTCTCCTGCATGATGCTGAAGAGCGCTTCCACTGACAGGTCCATCTACGAACACCACAGATATGACCTGGCATTCTGAGTTGATGCATTTTTCAACAGACCAGCAGGACAACAGTGGGTGCTCATACAGCTTATAAATGTTAAATGACACAAGGAAAACTGAATGATGCATTGTGACTGTCCAGGACACTAATATTAGCCTACACTGCTTGATTGTGGTCAGGGTAGTGGTGGGTCTGGTTATCTGGTAAACAGAGTGCCAATCCATCTAGCCCCCTCAACCCCAAAGACATTATGTCTGTTTAGGCGCATGGGCAGCCAGTAGCACCTGCTCAGATACAAACCCAGATCTCAGCGGTAGTGGGCTAGTGTAATAGATCGCTGCCCCACCTAAGCATCCCAATATGTACTTATATGGACTAAACATAATACTTAAATTATATTCATATCATTTCTATAATATTTATATAAAAGTGCTTGTGTGATGCAGGGGTAAATTACTCGAATACCCAGTGTGATTTTGGCTGGTCGGGCATCTACATACAGACATGAATTACTATGCCTGAGGGGGGGCAGGGATAGCCAAGGCCAAGGATTGGTGCCCTGTCCCAGGGTTTGTTACTGCATTGCACCAAGTGATTCCAGGGAAACTGGACCCACCGCAACCCTGACCAATAAAGACATAGATTATACAGATAAGCATGACATTTAATTGCTTAAATCTATTTGTTTTGCATAGCCTAAAGTACCTCTTTAATCCTTTTGACGAGAGCGTTCTGGTCGAAGGCCACAGCCTCGGCACACTGGTGCAGATGATCCTGGTAGCGCACACACAGCTGCATCACCTGCACGTGGTCTAGCTTTTCCAGAGACACGGTACTGGGAGACACCTGTCCACTCAGGACACCTGGTAAAATCCCACTGCTGTGAGCACACTTCTGTTCCAGCTTTAGTATGGAGTATGAATTTGTGCTGCAGTGTATACTACATGCTCTTACCCTTTAAAAGTGGCTGAAAAGTGGGGATTTCCTGAAGTTTGATGACATCAGGATCATTATGGATGTTACGTAATGATTGAGTACCTTGAGCCACTACCACGATGTCATCCATTTTTGCTCTTTGCTTTGCAGGTGAGGGCACAACTGACGAAAACAAGAACACAAAGTGTCAGTAATGTGAAGTACACAAGCTAATGCCTCTGCTTGTGGAGAAACATCAGTCTGTCTTTCAGGAAAGAGCAGGTAAATAAGTTAAAAGCCAAATTCATGAGGTGCTGAAACTAGATATTTAACAATGTTAGGTCTGAAAAGAAAAACAATAACATAGAGCACTGTTAGAAACAAGGTACTCATCACGTTTATTTCCACAGATACTTTACACATTAAAGTACCCTCAGACACAATTTGGTCCTGCATGATTTGGTCCACTTGGATGGAACACAGATGTGTTTTTTTTCCCTTTGCTTCTTTGCTATTTATTTAGGCTGGTAAGAAAGCAGCAATCACTCTCGAGTTCAGACTAAAATGAATTGTCACAGACTGCCTGTGTTAAGAGGTTGTTAGGAGGATAGGGCAGCAGTAGCTCAGTAATTAAGGTACTTGACTATTAATTAAAAGGTTGCTGGTTCAATCCCACCATCACCAGGTTGCCTCTGCTGGGCCCCTGAGCAAGGCTCTTAACCCTCAATTGCTTAACCCTTTGATGCACAAGCTAAGCAAAACCCTTCTAATGCACAACATGGGTCAAAAATGACCCATATTCATCCATTCAACAATATTTTCATATCCACATTTGTCAGTTATTCATGTATTTGCTGTCTTAGCTAATAAAAGCTATCTATACTAGAATATGTAAACAGCTAGCAAGCAAATAGTATTGGACATATTCAAGATTCAAGAGCCTAATCTTTGGTTGTCTTTCAAAAAATATGTTTTTGACTACAAACACTTACAAATGTCAGTAGTTCCTGTCAAATTCCATAGGAAATACATAAGGGTCATTTTTGACCCATGTTGTGCATTAGAAGGGTAGTGATACAAAAATGATTTTTATTAAAAAAGTAAAAAATATAAAACTGAAATAAGGATTTGTGATGATCAAAAACAAGTTAATTGAGGAATTCATGGAAGCTTGAATGACGCAATTAATTTATTGCAAAGATATAGAAAATAAAAACTCAGTTGGGTCACTTTTGACCCAGGTTGTGCATCAAAGGCTTAAATTGTATTCAATGATAACTGTAAGTCGCTTTCATTTCATCAACCTCTTTATCCTGGTCAGGGTCGCAATCAGGTTCCACTAGGAAACACTTGGCGCATGGCAAGAGAACCCTGGACAGGGTGCCAACCCACTGCAGGGCTTTGGCCACTCAACCCCCAGATATAGCTAATCTCATAGCACCTGTTGTGATTCTAACCCGGATCCCAGTGGTGGTGGGTTAGTGTAATAAACTGCTGTGCCAGCTGAGCCCCTAGAACCAAAATGTACCATGAAAAAAAAGAAATAATTTTGGTCTTGAGGTGTGAAAGTGCCCAGGTGAAGGGTGCATCCAAAAACTACAAAAATGCATCACTGAGGGTGTAGTTTAGATATAAACATTAATGCAGTACACAATCATCAGTAATCAACTGAGTTTAGTAATTTCTAAGACAAACAACTGAACATACCTGAAGAACTGTAATCTGAATGCTTGTGCTCAGCATCTCCACTCTGTTCAGCACCCATCCTCTGTTCAGTACAGTCTAATTCTGTGTTAATACTTCTTTGCACTAAGGAGTCAATATGACAATACATTAGTGTTGACCATGCACGTAAAAGGTCAAGGTGCACTGGTCAATAATGAATTGTTATTACTATAACAACTAAAGTAAAAATAACTGAAAAAACATAATGGAACCAAATTGTTAAAGCAACTGAATTTAAGAGAATGTACCACATGACTAAACAGCATCTGAAAAACACAAACATGGGCCTTAACCTGATAACGATCCCATATTCCAGAATTATAAGCCCTATTAATACTACTGATATTATACAAAAGTGTTTTGTGTTTACCTGGATAAATTAGGATGCCTTTATGACTTAAACATTATTAAGTCAAGTACTGGACTAGTAATCAAAAAGTCGCTGGTTCAAGACCCACCACTGTCAGGCTGTCACTGTTGGACCCCTGAGCAAGGCCCTTAACCCTCAATTGCTTTGACAATATACTGCCAAAGTACCGTAAGTCACTTCGGAGAAAAGCGTCTGCTAAATAGTGCTGGGCGGTATGAAGGTACATTCGGTATATCGTCTTTAATTCCCTATATTATGTATGGATTTTTCAAATACTGCCATACCGTAGCACAGTTAATACAACAGCTGTAAGCTTCAGAAGGCAGCTAATCATATAACATTGTTCGCCGCTAAAAGCGTTATGGAGCGCTGTGCAGATTTGATACAGCTCACGAGTTAGCCAGGTAGAGTTAGCATGACAGTGTTAACAGATGAGGGAGGTTTCCTAAATATGGTGATGAAGAAAAAAAAACAGATGGAGGATGAAGAGAGGGAGACCAAATATGCACCTGAAGAACCTGCCAAAGAAATGAGCCGTGTCGGCAGTTTAGAACAGACTAAAACACTATATACGGTTTGTCGAGCCACGGCTGTTGTACACAACGAAATTACGAACGCAGTAACAATCCACATATGCAAGGACCTCATAACCTTTATTATATACATGGTGAAATTAAAACTTTGAACATTATATGTACTTATGACAGTAAAATCCCAGTCATGAAAAAACCATACCAAACCATACCGTGCTATACCGTGAAACCGTCAGAATCCTACAAAATACCGTGATACACATTTTTTGTCATACCGCCCAGCCCTACTGCTAAATGTTGAAAATGTAAATGTAATCCTTGATTAGAATATCTGAAACCCCAACTTTTCTCATTCCTTAGAGAACAAGTGTTTCATCTTAAACTCCCTAAACCAAATCATTCAGTGCTTTTACAAAAATATATTTAAAATGAATTATGGGTTTCTGTTATTTTGTCCAGCTCCAGTGCATTGTGTGTCATTAAACACCTCATAAAGCTAGCAGTTTAATGTCAAATGTTGACATTGCAGTAGAAATAATGACTAAAAGACTTACCGTGCAGCTGTTGTGTGATGTTTCTAATCAGAACAGCTGTACTGAACCGGACTGTAAACACAGCGCATCTGAAACTAAATCTCTGCGCTAGCTCTGTTAGCCTGATAGCTAGTTTTACTTAGCTGGTTAGCTTAGTTGGTTGAAGTATTTTAGTCACATTAGCTGTGACATTATTTATTTCGTTCACGTCACTGCATGTAATTATTATTTCTAAACACACTTATTTTGAATAGGAAACAATATTTACATTAATGCGATAGTAAAGTGGCAAGGTTTGTAAGAAAACCGCTAGCATCTTTACAGGCAGGTCAGCTGACAGGCGGCGCAGAAAGATGACGATGGTCAATACATGACGTCATGGCATAAAACACCTTATGGTATTTCTTTATTTATGGTTACATTACTGACCGGACAAATAATTATTGGTTACACAAGTGTTATCAGTTCAAGTTTAATGTTAAACACAGTCATGGACCATTCAGTATCTCCAATTCACCTCACTTGGACGTCTTTGGACTGTGGGAGGAAACCGGAGCTCCCAGAGGAAACCCACACAGACACGGGGAGAACATGCAAACTCCGCACAGAAAGGACCCGGACCACCCCACCTGGGGATTGAACCCAGGACCTTCTTGCTGTGAGGCGACAGTGCTACCCACCGAGCCACCCCAAAACACCTTATGTAAACGTTTATACAGCTCTGGAGAAATGCACAGAGCACTGTAAAATTATCTTTTTTTTATTTTATTTTACTGTTTATAGGTGTGTGTTTGAGTACAATAAACATTTGTTGTTTTATTCTATAACATTTCTCCCAAATCATATATAAAATAACTGGCATATTACAATTGTCATGACAAATATAAATAAAAAAAACTGATAAAAAAAAGATGTAGTGCTTCAAACCTCGAATAATGCAAAGAAAAAAAAATCATAGACGTTTTTTAAAGATCGCAATACCAATCATTTAACTTAGGAAGAGTTTCGAAATCAACGTTTGATGGAATAACCCAGATTTTCACATTGTTCATGTACTTGTCATGCTCTCCACCAGTCTTTCACATTTCTGTTGGATGACTTGTCACTCCTTCATCCATCTATCTTCACCTTGATCACATTCCAGAGGTTTTTAACAGGGTTCAGGTCCACTTCTGTAAGTCGCTCTGGAGAAAATGCTGAAAATGTAAATGTAAATGGAGATAGGCTGACCATGACAGGGTCTTAATCTGGTGGTCCTTCATCCACACCTTGATTGACCTGGCTGCCACTGATCATTGTTCTGCAAGAAAAATCCTCAGAGTAACATTGTCAGAGTGAAAGGAAGCAAGTTTTATTCCAAAATAACTGTTTACATGGCTTGATTAATGCTCCTTTTACAAAGACAAAGCAGTATTTATTATACTTTTCCACATCAAATAAGGTTTGGTTCCGGTGATTTTTTTAGTACCTAAATAAGCAGAAAACGTTGTGCCTGTGTTGGAATTTAACAGAAATGAACTGGCTACCATACATAAAGATGTTTGTAGGTGTTTGCTATGGGTCTGTAACTTTTTTTTATTTAAATAAAAATGATTTTACATAATTAAAATATATAATATAATGAACATTATAACAATATATTCAATTTGTTTTTATTTTCTGCATTACTGTCTAATACTTGATTTATACTAGATTTTTTTTAGAGAGCAAGTCTGTGTGATTATTTCTGAAGAATTGGAGAACATGCAGGCATATGAATCTGCCAGGAGTGGAGGTCAGCAGCAATAGAGAAAGCGAAATGTAATTGGGTAATTGAATACGACTAGATTGGAAGGAATAAATGCATAAAAAAATAATGTTCAGGATACTAGTGCTATCTATCTAAAAATGTTTTCGTGCAAATTTCACCTGTTATTATGAAAGATGTTGCTATCAATTAGGACAATTTCATGGAACAGGTATCAATCCTGGTGAGGTTGAACGAGCTTTCAAAAGATCTCAGGGACAAAATGATTAAACATTTTAATGGAAACAGCAGCAGCACCTTAAACATCCCTGTGAGAACAAATTAATGTATAATCCACAGGTGGAAATTCAAGAAACCTTCCCCAGACATGTGCACCACACATGCTTTAAACTACATAAAATCATCTGATCTTTTACAATGATCTTTTGTAGAAACTGTGGTCCATCTATCTAGTACAGTTCCAGAAGCATTTCAGATTTTAGCCAAGTGCATTTAAAATCGTCTCTTGCTTTACTAACATGCTGCTTAGATCTTTTCTGTGTATCTGATGTAGTTTTTAAGCCTGATTACTTTTATATTCTACGTCACTGCCTATATTATGTAAGCACAGTTTATTTCTGTATATTTTAGATACAGGATAAGGAAAATAAGTAATAATTAATCTAAAAGGTTCATTTAAGCTACAGTGACTCAACCTGTAATTACATACGCACTACATTAATGATAAAATTACCAGTCATGTCTGTGAACTGTGAAGATCAGAGCGCGTTCTGATTGGCTGATCAAAGCGTCAACTATACCCCCGCGGCCCAAGGGCTTCGTTATGATTGGTCAATAAGTCGGCACGGACGGTTAGGACGATTTGATTGGTTGAAAAAAATGTAGGTTAGTGGCTCGTCGAAAAGACGAAAAGTAGGTCAGAGACTGTTTATGTCACAGCCACACCAATCGTCTAGCTAGCTAACAGCGTTAGCCTGAGTGTGATGTTGCTCTGTTGTTTAGGTGAGTAAGATGAATTTACCTCATACATATGATTTGAATATAGATTTTGGGTGAGATATGCAGGTTCTGGTGGTTATATGAGAGTTTCTTGTTCAGCATGGTGTTGCTATTGATTTTAAGGAGGCGGAGCGTTTGGCTTCGTCTCAAACCGCATACTAGCGTACTAAATAGTATGTACATCACTAATAGTGAAGTTGTTATTTTGGCATACTGTTTAGTACGCTAGTGTGCGGTTGGGAACTTTCCCCATGTTAAAGCGTTATCTAACTAGGTGAAGTTAGTATACGTTACCGCTGCTATACTGTACATTTGTACATTTTTCAGTTCTCTTATTGACTTCTAATTGTATTAAAACTAGACGGTCTTGTCGCCCAAAATATGATAAATGATGGTTTCTGTTTTCTTTTATGTAAGAGACCCAATAAAGCCGGTTAACCGGCCTACACATCACTGTGACTGTTTTCGTCACACACTGACTAGCACTTACTTCATCTTTAATAGAATTAAGTGTTATTCCTTCTACATACTGTTTAATATGCAGCTTGTTGCATTTTAGGCTGTCCCAGATTTTAAAAGCCAGAATTATATGGGACAGTCATAGTGTGCGATAATATTTGTAACAAACACCACATGTAATTATTTTGCAATGTCATTTAATAAACTACCTGCTGACAGGACTGGGGTAGCTGATGGGTAAAGGTACCAGATTAGTGTTAATGGTTCAAGCCCCACCACCAGCAGGTTACCACTGCTGGGCCCCTGAGCCAGGCCCTTAGCTTTTAGACTTACAGACTTAGACAAACTTTATATTATATTTTATTTTATTTATTTTATTATAACTTTTAATTGCTTGCACTGAAATTAATAACAGTTGTAAGTCGCTTTGGATAAAGTCGTCTGCCACATGCCATAAATGTAAACGCTGTGACATTGTGCCACCCTGTCATATAAAGTTCCTAAGAAATACTTTGATGTTAGTTTCATTCTAAATCTTTAAAACATAAATAGCGGGGTTTTTTTAATTATTCAAAACATTTGTTTTATACATTCTGACCTCAGTAAATTTCATGCAGGGAAACTAAGAACCACATACAGTACGTTTTTGTATTTGATCAGCTGTTAAGAGTAAATAAGAGAGGGTAATGCATTAAACTGACCTTTATGGTTCCAAAACATTTACATTGTTATTATGCATTAGTATCTATTTTAAAATGTTTGAAATTACTGTTTGACAGTGTTGTGAAACCAATATAACTTTTTTCAAAATCATATAAAGCAGTTTAATCAGTGTAGAAAATATACATTTCATTACAAAATTATATAAAAAGGTTAAAGAATTAGGCAAAATAATAAACCCCCAAACATATAAACCCCCCATTTAGAGAAAAGGCTAGGACATTTATTTGAACCTCTTGAATCTTTATTTGACAGACAAGTACAAAGTAATGGCTAGCTTGGTTGTATTTTGTCAATATAAACAACACAAAGTCAGGATGAGGCAATCCACCAATGGATCAGTCTTTCCGATCAAAGATGGTTTGTGGCGTACCATTGAGTGCCAGACTTTTTGAGAGAATTTCTCAGTGCATGTCTTTCACCATCTACCAAACCTAATATTCTAAAAAGATTCAGCCAGTCTGGAGAAATACATGTAGGGCAAGACTGGAAACCACCGTTGGAATGGGTGTGACCTTTGAGTCCTCAGATGGCATATTCATTTTACAACAGTCATGATATTTTGATAAATATAGCCACAGTTCCCTGAATAAAGAAGTGCAACCTGAAATTCATTTTAGAGGCACACATGCTGTCTTGTGTGGCAATGTCATTACAGCAAGACAATGCCAGGCATTTCCATGTGAGTCCGTGTGCTTGACTGGCATGCCTGCAGTCCACATCTGTCTTTTATTGACCATGTATGAATGTAGAGCAGAATTAGACAACAGAGACCACAGACTGTTGAGCATTTAGTGTCCTCAGTTCCCAGATGATTAAAAAGTGTAAGTTATAGGAAATGTGATTCAGCGCAGTGGTAAACATTCCTATGTCTTTACGTTTGAGTGTGTTTCAGACACAAAATATAATTTAGTTGGTCAGTGAAAACACTGGAAATAATTTTTTGTACATTCTTTAGTTACCAGCCGGTAAGGTATCTCCTGTCGTGTAATGTAAACGTTTTTGGCTAGATTGTTGGGAACGTTTGGGTGAATTGTTGAGGGAACATTTGGGTGGATTGTTAAGGGAATGGTTGGGTGAATTGTTGAAAACCCAACCATTACCTCAACAATTCACCCAACCATTCCCAACAATCTACCCAAACGTTCCCCCCTCACGTTCCCCCCTCACGTTCCTTCAACGTTTCCCCCTCACGTTCCCTCAACGTTCCCCCCGAACATTCCCCCAACGTTCCCCCACGAACGTTCCCTCAACGTTCCTTCACGAACGTTCCCTCAACGTTCCTTCACGAACGTTCCCCCAACGTTCCTTCACGAACGTTCCCCCAACGTTCCCCCACGAACGTTCCCCCAACGTTCCTTCACGAACGTTCCCCCAACGTTCCTTCACGAACATTCCCCCAACGTTCCTTCACGAACATTCCCTCAACGTTCCTTCACGAACGTTCCCCCACGAACGTTCCCCCAACGTTCCCCCACGAACGTTCCCCCAACGTTCCCCCACGAACGTTCCCTCAACGTTCCTTCACGAACGTTCCCCCTACGTTCCCCCACGAACGTTCCCTCAACGTTCCTTCACGAACGTTCCCCCACCAACGTTCCCCTAACGTTCCCTCAACGCTCCTTCACGAACGTTCCCCCAACGTTCCCCCACGAACTTTCCCCCAACATTTCCACACGAACGTTCCCTCAACGTTCCTTCACGAACGTTTCCCCAACGTTCCTTCACGAACGTTCCCTCAACGTTCCTTCACGAACGTTCCCTCAACGTTCCCCCACGAACGTTCCCCCAACGTTTCCACACGAACGTTCCCCCAACGTTTCCCCACAAACGTTCCCCCAACGTTCCCCCACGAACGTTCCCTCAACGTTCCTTCACGAACGTTCCCTCAACGTTCCTTCACGAAAGTTCCCCCAACGTTTCCTCACGAACGTTCCCCCAATGTTCCTTCACGAACGTTCCCCCAACGTTTCCCCACGAACGTTCCCCCAACGTTCCCCCACGAACGTTCCCTCAACGTTCCTTCACGAACGTTCCCCCAACGTTTCCACACGAACGTTCCCCCCCCCAAACGTTCCCTTAACGTTCAGAGGCATGCTGGTACATACCGGAATTACAAATATATTGTCTGGCCCTTTAAGAATGTTAAGTGCACTATAGGGCGCAGGGAGCGAGTGTGTAGGGAAGGTGTCGGAATTTATCGTTTCCGTCTGTGCTTGTGTTCTTCTGTTGTTTTGCACTGAGCTTGTGTGACATTAAATATAGCGTTCTCGTTAAACCCCCCTCACATTATTATGTATGTGTCGCCACAACATTTACATTAATATTTTTTATCGTATAGAACTCAGTTCTGTAATACAGGCAGAACTAATCATTAATGTTATTGTGTAACTATTACAACATTTCATGCATTTTAATCAGCGTTCTGCTTGATGCACTTTATTATTATTTAACAGATTTATTTGTTGTTTAATTGCTGTTTGCTCCTTGTTTACTGAGTTAGTTCATGCAATTTTATTAATTTTTGGTTGTTTATTGGGCAAGAACAAGAAATACTATAATAGAAGATAAATAAATAAATGAGTCTCGGACCTCGGCCGATCATCCAGTATAAACTAACACGACCACGTACAACATCCAGTACAGAAATCACTCCCCATAATGTTTTTTACAGATATAGCAAATATCTATACATGCACATCACATATACAAACACAAGAGTCAGAACAACAGGAGACACACCGTTACGTTTATATTATTGTTTATAACACTTGTGCTTGATTTACACTGTTTAAATATGAAGTAAATATTTAAAGCCGAATAACGAATTTTGAAACGAATAACGACTCGTTTTCTTGTTTTTCAACTTTGGGATTTGAAGTGAAAAACGAATGACCAAAGGTACACGGAGCTGGAACCTTTTGTCTGGACTTGTTTTCGGAATTCTCTACAGAATACATTATTCTGCTGCTCATCTGACACTTTGAATCCGAACCATCTCCAAATAATTGAGCCATTATTATTCTTTTTACTAAGCAGCTCCTCCACCGTCTCCATGCCATCATGGGAGTTTTACTTACAGAAATGTGTTCTGAGGGCAGAAAGGATTGGCGGTGGGGAGGGAGGGGCGAGTTGTGTTCAGTGAGGGAGAGGGGCGGGGCAGGTGAACATGCGCAGAGACAAACTGGGAGAAGACAAAGACGAACTGTCGGATCTAATTGGAACGCAACATCTATATATATATATATAAGCGATATTGTCTTATCTTATATCGCGTATGAAAATATATCGATATTTTATAAAATCTCGATATATCGCCCAGCCCTATGTTGACCTATTAAAGACATACAACAACCTTTTCTGCCATGACCATGACCCAAGGGCAGACTTGGTGTCAAAAACTAAACACTAAACTAACTAAACATTTGTCAGTTAAATAGAGGTTCGACAAAATGAATTCTTGTTTTTATTGCAATTTACACAACATTCTGTTTAAATTCATTATATTTACAAGTAGGCTATTTGGCAAGGGAATGATACATTACACAGTATATTTCATTCTTTTTAGTTCTGTTAACAAAGCACCACAATTTCATGGAGCAACATGCTTAGATTTTCCACCCAACTCTTAAAAAACATGAATCACATTCAAAAAAGTGAGTAATTTTGTGTAGATTCCAGTTTCATAGCCGTATCACCCAACCTCACCTCTGTGAGTGGTTTCTTTCTAATACAGCTTATGCAAACACATTAGGCACTTACATGTTGACAAGCTATTCATAGAGATAAGTCAGACGTGTTAAATGTGTAACTAGTGCTCATGTGTGTAGTACAGTTCATAGTTTTTTCTTCTGGAGTAGGTATTTGGAAAAGTTTGTTATGTTAGCCAACCTGTCTAGTGTTCCATCTTGCTACAAATAGTAATGGCTACCGAGGAAGGTTTTAATTATATACTTAAATATACATTTTAAATATATATATATATATATATATATATATATATACAGTGTATCACAAAAGTGAGTACACCCCTCACATTTCTGCAGATATTTAAGTATATCTTTTCATGGGACAACACTGACAAAATGACACTTTGACACAATGAAAAGTAGTCTGTGTGTAGCTTATATAACAGTGTACATTTATTCTTCCCTCAAAATAACTCAATATACAGCCATTAATGTCTAAACCACCGGCAACAAAAGTGAGTACACCCCTTAGTGAAAGTTCCTGAAGTGTCAATATTTTGTGTGGCCACCATTATTTCCCAGAACTGCCTTAACTCTCCTGGGCATGGAGTTTACCAGAGCTTCACAGGTTGCCACTGGAATGCTTTTCCACTCCTCCATGACGACATCACGGAGCTGGTGGATATTCGAGACTTTGCGCTCCTCCACCTTCCGCTTGAGGATGCCCCAAAGATGTTCTATTGGGTTTAGGTCTGGAGACATGCTTGGCCAGTCCATCACCTTTACCCTCAGCCTCTTCAATAAAGCAGTGGTCGTCTTAGAGGTGTGTTTGGGGTCATTATCATGCTGGAACACTGCCCTGCGACCCAGTTTCCGGAGGGAGGGGATCATGCTCTGCTTCAGTATTTCACAGTACATATTGCAGTTCATGTGTCCCTCAATGAAATGTAACTCCCCAACACCTGCTGCACTCCTGCAGCCCAAGACCATGGCATTCCCACCACCATGCTTGACTGTAGGCATGACACACTTATCTTTGTACTCCTCACCTGATTGCCGCCACACATGCTTGAGACCATCTGAACCAAACAAATTAATCTTGGTCTCATCAGACCATAGGACATGGTTCCAGTAATCCATGTCCTTTGTTGACATGTCTTCAGCAAACTGTTTGCGGGCTTTCTTGTGTAGAGACTTCAGAAGAGGCTTCCTTCTGGGGTGACAGCCATGCAGACCAATTTGATGTAGTGTGCGGCGTATGGTCTGAGCACTGACAGGCTGACCCCCCACCTTTTCAATCTCTGCAGCAATGCTGACAGCACTCCTGCACCTATCTTTCAAAGACAGCAGTTGGATGTGACGCTGAGCATGTGCACTCAGCTTCTTTGGACGACCAACGCGAGGTCTGTTCTGAGTGGACCCTGCTCTTTTAAAACGCTGGATGATCTTGGCCACTGTGCTGCAGCTCAGTTTCAGGGTGTTGGCAATCTTCTTGTAGCCTTGGCCATCTTCATGTAGCGCAACAATTCATCTTTTAAGATCCTCAGAGAGTTCTTTGCCATGAGGTGCCATGTTGGAACTTTCAGTGACCAGTATGAGAGAGTGTGAGAGCTGTACTACTAAATTGAACACACCTGCTCCCTATGCACACCTGAGACCTAGTAACACTAACGAGTCACATGACATTTTGGAGGGAAAATGACAAGCAGTGCTCAATTTGGACATTTAGGGGTGTACTCACTTTTGTTGCCGGTGGTTCAGACATTAATGGCTGTATATTGAGTTATTTTGAGGGAAGAATAAATTTACACTGTTATATAAGCTGCACACAGACTACTTTTCATTTTGTCAAAGTGTCATTTTGTCAGTGTTGTCCCATGAAAAGATATACTTAAATATCTGCAGAAATGTGAGGGGTGTACTCACTTTTGTGATACACTGTATATATATATATATATATATACATATACAGTGTATCACAAAAGTGAGTACACCCCTCACATTTCTGCAGATATTTAAGTATATCTTTTCATGGGACAACACTGACAAAATGACACTTTGACACAATGAAAAGTAGTCTGTGTGCAGCTTATATAACAGTGTAAATTTATTCTTCCCTCAAAATAACTCAATATACAGCCATTAATGTCTAAACCACCGGCAACAAAAGTGAGTACACCCCTTAGTGAAAGTTCCTGAAGTGTCGATATTTTGTGTGGCCACCATTATTTCCCAGAACTGCCTTAACTCTCCTGGGCATGGAGTTTACCAGAGCTTCACAGGTTGCCACTGGAATGCTTTTCCACTCCTCCATGACGACATCACAGAGCTGGCGGATATTCGAGACTTTGCGCTCCTCCACCTTCCGCTTGAGGATGCCCCAAAGATGTTCTATTGGGTTTAGGTCTGGAGACATGCTTGGCCAGTCCATCACCTTTACCCTCAGCCTCTTCAATAAAGCAGTGGTCGTCTTAGAGGTGTGTTTGGGGTCATTATCATGCTGGAACACTGCCCTGCGACCCAGTTTCCGGAGGGAGGGGATCATGCTCTGCTTCAGTATTTCACAGTACATATTGGAGTTCATGTGTCCCTCAATGAAATGTAACTCCCCAACACCTGCTGCACTCATGCAGCCCCAGACCATGGCATTCCCACCACCATGCTTGACTGTAGGCATGACACACTTATCTTTGTACTCCTCACCTGATTGCCGCCACACATGCTTGAGACCATCTGAACCAAACAAATTAATCTTGGTCTCATCAGACCGTAGGACATGGTTCCAGTAATCCATGTCCTTTGTTGACATGTCTTCAGCAAACTGTTTGCGGGCTTTCTTGTGTAGAGACTTCAGAAGAGGCTTCCTTCTGGGGTGACAGCCATGCAGACCAATTTGATGTAGTGTGTGGCTTATGGTCTGAGCACTGACAGGCTGACCCCCCACCTTTTCAATCTCTGCAGCAATGCTGACAGCACTCCTGCGCCTATCTTTCAAAGACAGCAGTTGGATGTGACGCTGAGCACGTGCACTCAGCTTCTTTGGACGACCAACGCGAGGTCTGTTCTGAGTGGACCCTGCTCTTTTAAAACGCTGGATGATCTTGGCCACTGTGCTGCAGCTCAGTTTCAGGGTGTTGGCAATCTTCTTGTAGCTTTGGCCATCTTCATGTAGCGAAACAATTCGTCTTTTAAGATCCTCAGAGAGTTCTTTGCCATGAGGTGCCATGTTGGAACTTTCAGTGACCAGTATGAGAGAGTGTGAGAGCTGTACTACTAAATTGAACACACCTGCTCCCTATGCACACCTGAGACCTAGTAACACTAACAAATCACATGACGTTTTGGAGGGAAAATGACAAGCAGTGCTCAATTTGGACATTTAGGGGTGTAGTCTCTTAGGGGCGTACTCACTTTTGTTGCCGGTGGTTTAGACATTAATGGCTGTATATTGAGTTATTTTGAGGGAAGAATAAATTTACACTGTTATATAAGCTGCACACAGACTACTTTTCATTGTGTCAAAGTGTCATTTTGTCAGTGTTGTCCCATGAAAAGATATACTTAAGTTTCTGCAGAAATGTGAGGGGTGTACTCACTTTTGTGATACACTGTATATACACTGATCAACCATAACATTATGACCACCTCCTTGTTTCTACACTCACTGTCCATTTTATCAGCTCCACTTACCATATAGAAGCACTTTGAAGTTCTATAATTACTGACTGTAGTCCATCTATTTCTCTACATACCTTTTTAGCCTGCTTTCACCCTGTTCTTCATTGGTCAGGACCCCCACAGGACCACCACAGAATAGGTATTATGTAGGTGGTGGATCATTCTCAGCACTGCAGTGACACTGACATGGTGGTGGTGTGTTAGTGTGTGTTGTGCTGGTATGAGTGGATCAGACACAGCAGCGCTGCTGGAGTTTTTAAATACCGTGTCCACTCACTGTCCACTCTATTAGACACTCCTACCTAGTTGGTCCACCTTGTAGATGTAAAGTCAGAGACGATCGCTCATCTATTGCTGCTGTTTGAGTCGGTCATTTTCTAGACCTTCATCAGTGGTCACAGGGCGCTGTTGTCTGGATGTTTTTGGTTGGTGGACAATTCTCAGTCCAGCAGTCACAGTGAGGTGTTTAAAAACTCCAGCAGCGCTGCTGTGTCTTATCCACTCATACCAGCACAACACACACTAATACACCACCACCATGTCAGTGTCACTGCAGTGCTGAGAATGACCCACCACTTAAATAATACCTGCTCTGTGGTGGTCCTGACCATTGAAGAACAGCATGCAGAGAAACAGATGGATTACATTCAGTAATTGTAGAACTACAAAGTGCTTCTATATGGTAAGTGGAGCTGATAAAATGGACAGTGAGTGTAGAAACAAGGAGGTGGAGAAGAGTGCTGAGGAGGAGAGGAAGGCCTAATAGGAGGTTTATGGATACGGTGTGGGAAAACATGCAGGTTGTTGGTGTGACAGAGAAGGATCTTCAGGACAGGACAAGATGCTCTTTTACGGAAGCAGCAGAAAGAAAAAGAAAAGTAATTGAAATGGAAATAACATCTCGTCTTCAGTCTTGCATTATTCCAAATGTTACCTTACAAAGGGCTTTTAGTGATAAATCAACAATATAGTCCAAGACTGGGTTTAATCCATGTTTCTAAAACTGGCCCTCTATGCTAAATTTAACCTTTACATGGATTTGCCATTTGCAAATTGGACAATGACCTAGTTTTAACCTTTCTGTCTCCCACTTTCTGTTATTACATTGTATTTGCAAAATAGCTTGGGCATTCAGATTGAGACTGGATCTAAACTTCATGGTCAGAAGTATGTGAACCCATATACTAACTGTTGAGTTTAGTGTTTTACCCATATGCATTGCTAACAGCAGCTGTGTAAAATTAGTTATATAAAACGACTCTATATTAATTCATATGGCTTGCAAGCGAATGTTCATTTACATTTACATTTTCGGCATTTAGCGGATGCTTTTTATCCAAAGCGACTTACATTTGTGACAGTATGCAATCTAAGCAATTGAGGGTTAAGGGCCTTGCTCAAGGGCCCAACAGCAGCAAGCTGGCAGTGGTGAGGCTTGAACCGGCAGCCTTCTGATTACTGGATCAGTAACCACTAGGCTACAGCTGCCCTATTCAACTCTGTTCAACAAGCATGGTCAGGTGTCCACACTTCTGTTCTGTTTGTAAGCTCAACCACTGTAGACCACCAGACAAATACAGAAAGAAAAGCACTGACCTTGATCTTTTGAAAAGCAAACTGCTTGGCATCTACTTTCTTTACTGATTAATGGTTTAACCACATATTTATCGTGGTTGGAATTTGGCTCATGTTCTGCATTTGTGTTGTCTAAATGCCCAGTGGATTCGCCTAGTTCAGTTTTTCTTTCATTACAGCATGACCCAGTTTGCAGCCTTTCCAGGAAGTCTCCTTTCTATCTAAAATGGTTTGCTGCCGTGACTGTGAATCTGAGTGAGGCTGTGGCACAAGGTTCTGATTCTGAAAGTTAGTAGTTTTCCAATTTTAAGCATGGTTTACTTGCTGGGGTTTAAATAGCAAAATATAAAAATTCTACATTCATTTGCTAATATTTGCTGCTCTGGTATCTGGAAGTTATTATTTTTTAGACATGACAGACAGACAAAGCATGTTTTATAAACCTGAGACAAACTGCATGTTAGTGGATCAGTATGTGGCCCGCCCTGCTGTTAAATGTTTTTACATCACTCGTCAATGACCCCTCCATCAAATACCAGATGTTTGTAGCTGTCTTCTATTTGAATGAGAAAGACTGATTATTTACCGCCCTTTCTTTTTCAGAAGACTGTAGCTACAGAACCCGGTGGAAACAGCTCTCTGAATAAATCTGTGTGGTGAGTATTAAGGCTAAACGATATGATCTAAACCCCTGGCTGACTGTAGACAGGAGAGATTGTGCTTTACTGATTACACTGTTTTAAGTAGAGCGTTGGAGAAGCCGTGCTGCTAACTGTAGCAAAAAATCACTGCACTCAGTTCAGAGGCTTAAGAAGTCCAGAGAGGATTGTGGTACTGATTTAAGTCTGTATTATTAGTACTTTAGGAAAAACAGAATCATTGATTTTTTACTTATGCATTTTCTCCCTTTTTCTCCTGATTAAGCATAGTCAATTTGTCTTCCTCTGCTGTAGACCCCCAATTGCGTTCAGGGATGGTATATTGCTGCTATGTGCCCTCTGACACGTTCGCAGTCCTAGCCGGTCTGCTAACCAGGGTCCTTGCACTGCATTTGAAGACCCCACCCACTTAGTCCCGTCATTTCCCCACCCAGCAGACACAGTGGCCAATTTGTGTCTGCTGCAGGAACTGCCAATTGTGCCTGCTAGATGGTGCCCAGCTGACCAGCAGCAGAGCCGAAATTCTTACCGGGGTGTTTGGAATCTCAGCACTGGTGGTCTTGGTATTTAAACTAAATTGGAATTAAAATACTTTTAAATAGTTTGAATAGTATGGTCTTTTCTGTTATTTTAAATTTATATTTTTTAATACAAGAAATGGCTGTTGTTTGATATCACTATGAATATTACAACCTAAAGTCAATCTTGTTGCATCAATAGACATCAGTTATATTTTTTAAATAGGCAGCTTAGCATTTATTTAAAAATGTATTAACGCAGCGGTGGTGGTGCAGCGGGATATTCCTGGCGGGCGTAATTGGCAGTGCCTGCAGCAGATACTAATTGGCCACCGTATCTGCAGGGTGGGGGCCGGACTATGTGTGGGTTGGTGGGTCTTCATACGCTGTGTTAGGACTGATTGGCGGAAGAGACGCCTGTGCAGAAAGCAGGGGTGAGAAGAGCGTGTACAGTGACGTGCTCTCCTCGGATGCAATCGGGTATCTCTCAGCAGCGGAAGACAAATTGAGTGCGCTAAATCAGGAGGAAAATGGGGAGAAAATGTATACAAAATGTATTTAAATATCCTATAACAAACTGTATTAATACCAATCACTCGACAAGTTTCATCAGTGATTACAAAATTGTGGTTCTATTAGTAGTATGCAAAACACCTCCACAATTTATTTTATTTTGTGTATTAAGGTTTTGATGTCATGTTTTACACTTTAGTTACATTCATGACACGACAGGTAGTTAGTTACAGGTTACACCTGAATCATTAAGTTCAGTTCAAGTTTAATATCAATATAAATGATTAAAAAATGCCTGTTTATAGTTTTGATGTTTTATAATCTTGGTTTTCTTCCTAGGATGCTCCCATCAAAACAATTAAACTGTCCTTAGATGATCTAATGGCGGACCAAAGGATGGACATTTCCTCCACCATGAATGAGTTCATGTCTCCCAGTTCCAATGATCTTATCAGCAGTTCAGTGGGAGCTCCAGGCCTGGACTACACACGCAAGCGGAAAGGCAGCACCACCGATTACCAGTAAGTACATGTGTAGCACACACGCACACACACTGTGCAAGATTTATATTCTTTAAGCGTCAACACGTGCATTAGTGGCTACAGTAACTGCTTGCTTTAAAGACAGTTTTTGTAGCATAAAATTTAAAGTACTATGTTTATTAATTAAGTGTTCAGTTCACTCATTTAGTCTGTGTGAATCTGTAATGTCATTCTTTCATTTTAGTAACCAGATCCTACTGTCCTTTCTGTTTCAGGATTGATGGCTTTTCATTTGAGTGAGTATAATTATACTTCTGATTTTTGTACAGTACTGTACCTGCATTTATTACCATTTAAGGCATTTGTTGTCTCAGCTCAGTTTCTTCCCAGGTTTAATAGTCACCTAAACTCAATGTAACCCTTGTGTTCTGTTGACATTGACTTTATTGCCTTTACCTATAGAGAGGTAGGAGACTTTGTAAAGTGTGTGTGTGTGTGTGTGTGTGTATAAAAGAGAAACGGCTGTACCCTCAATATCAGACAGAAACTAAAGCTAAACTTAAAAACATATTAAAATATATTGATCGCACACTAAAACTGATGGGTGTAAAATAGGGGGTGTTTGGAACACAATATCAATATAAATATTGTTGATTCGAAGTTTCCATAAAATTAGTAGAAGTCATGAAGTATCAAGGTGACTTAAAAAAGGCTCAGAATATTTTGTCTTAAAGCTGTTAATAAGGCTTAAGGTTTTCAGGAACCCCAAACAGAACATGAGGGTTATGAATATGTGTTCCATTTTTCATGTTCATATTTTCCATCCTTGTTTTTATTACAGAATTGTATTTAATTAATCTTTGTACTTTGTAATTTCCACAGCGATGGTATGGACACAGATAAGGATAAACAACTTGGAAGGTAAATCCTAAACCATTCCTCTCTTTATCAGCATGAAATGTAAAGAAAATATTTTGTGAATGTTCTGACATTAAAAAATCCTCTGATTACAGAGAAGACCAGCAGGGCCGGATTAAAAATGCCAGGTACTGACACACCACAAAGAAACAAAAGCTTAAAAAATATCATACTTAACTTGTATACAAACCCTGTTTCCTGAAAACTTGGACATTTTGTAAATGCAGTTAAAAAAAAAAAGAATCTGGGATTTGTTTATTCTCTTGAACCATATCTGACAAAAATACAAAGAAATGACTTGTGGGTGGCCGCCAAAACACCAGAGCTGACATTTCGTACTTGTCCGTTCAAAACTCAGGTCTGCACCTGAGCCTGCACAGAGTCGAGGGATAATGTGATCAGGGTGTGGCTCTCCGTACTGATCCGCATATGAACTTGCCTCGTGCAGGTGAAAAGATGCAGTCGGTACTTCACATGTGTGTCAGGGCATGTGTCAGTCTCACTCTCCTCAATCAGAAGTGGAGATCAGCATCAGTAAAGAGGAAGTGTAATGCAATCGGGTAATTGGATACGACTAGATTGGGGGGAAATTTGGGGAAAAATGCAAAAAAAAAAAAAAGACTTGTGGTGTTTGGCTGACCAACTTGATTGTTTTTTGTAAATCTAAACAAATTTTACTCGCAGTCCAGATCTGTCTCCTCTAGAAAATGCTTGGTGCATCATGATTAGGAGAAACGGAGCGGTGAGCAGCTGAAGTCTTATTTTAAGCAAGAATGGCCAACAATTCCACTTGCATAACTGTAACAATCAGTCCCACACCATTAAATGTCTCATTAATAGGAAAGCTGATGGAACACACTGATGAACACGTACAAAGTTTGATCTCACTTCTTTACATTAAATAAAGGTTTAAGGGAATTAGTAAATCAAAGATTCTTGTTTGAACTGCATTCACAAAATGTCCCAACTTTTCTGGAAATGGGGTTTGTAGATAAAAGCAGTACATATGTAAGCACTTCTTAAAGCAATTTGGCAATATGTTTTATTTCCGTTTCTTGCTTGTAAATTGGGCGTTTAGAAAATGTGACAGCCTCTAATATGAAGGTTCTGCTTTTACTGACTCATCTTTAAGAGTGCTTTTATTGTTTGCACTTTCACTTGTCCAAGCAAGTTTGCAGAACCCTGTGGAGTAACAGATGTAGCTTCACTATCTTCATCCATCTTTCAAGGGCTGTTACTATAACTACAATTCTTCATCTGTTATCATAATGTTATTTCAGCTCCACTCATCCTGTAGTCTGTATGCACTATAGTAATCGGACCAACTCATTCAACTTTGTGTAAGAACTATTAACATGGTTGCAGTACCCTGGTAATCATAACGCCTCATAACGTCTACTAACACTTTATTTTGTTGCCGTGGTTACAAAAAATACAAATATCACATGCCACAATAAATGCTGTTTCAAAGAAATTGTCATCACACAAAAGGTATTAGACAACACCCAACCTAGAGAAAACGTAGCTTTTCTAAATACACGTTGCTGGATTGCTGGACGCAGTGGACATGCTGGCACAGTGGGTAGTGCTGTTGCCTCACAGCAAGAAGGGCCTGGGTCGGGCGGCCAGGGTCCCTTCTGTGTGGAGCTCCCTGTGGGTTTCCTCTGAGTGCTCCAGTTTCCAAAGACATACAATCAGGGGAATTGGAGGTACTCAATTGCTTTAAGTGTGTGTGTGTGTGTCTGCCTTGTGATGAACTGGCAACCTGTCTCGGGTGTTTCCTACATTTTGCTCAATAAATCAGACCCACCGCAATCCTGACCAGGATAAAGCGATGGTAAAGCAGACAATGACTGAATGAATGAATGTTACTGGATTTAAAAAAAGTAATAATCATTTGTTTTTCTCTTTTTGTCTGCAGGGAAGCCCACAGTCAGATTGAGAAGAGGCGCAGGGACAAGATGAACAGTTTTATAGATGAACTGGCTTCACTAGTACCAACGTGCAATGCCATGTCTCGTAAACTGGACAAGCTGACGGTGCTGCGCATGGCTGTACAGCACATGAAAACATTACGAGGCAAGAAGCAGAACCATCATACTCTGGTTCCTTGTGTGGTTCTGGACTTCATTACATAAGCTAACTAAAGGAAATATATTTTTTGTTTTCTTAGGAGCTACAAACCCTTACACAGAAGCAAACTACAAACCATCCTTTTTATCAGATGATGAACTGAAGCATTTGATATTAAGGGTAAGTTTTACAAATCTGATGCTCGTTTTGCAAAACATTCAAGCTGAATTTGTGCTCACAGACTCAGAGATGAGTGTAAAAATCTCATTCATGATGACTAGGCATAACATTATGAGGTGAAGGTATGCAATTACTAACTGTAGCGCGCTGTTGCTCTGTGCTCTTTGTAAATCTTTTCTACCCCATACAATAATAGAAAACGGGGAAATTGGTTTGTACTGGTGTGTGTCCATCTGGAGTGACGGCATATCTGGGTTAAATAAAATGAAATTAAATAATCTTGAATAATCTTGAGCGGCAGTGTGGCTCTGGGTAGCACTGTCGCCTCACTCAAGAAGGTTCTGGGTTCGATTCCCAGGTGGAGCCTTGGTGGTCTGGGTCCTTTCTGTGTGGGGTTTGCATGTTCTCCCTGTGTCTGTGTGGGTTTCCTCTGGGAGCTACGGTTTCCTCCCACAGTCCAAAGACGTGTTTGTTTGTTTATTAGGATTTTAACGTCATGTTTTACACTCTTGGTCACACACATGACAGAAACGGTAGTTACTCATTACACGAGATTCATCAGTTCACAAGGTTATTTCGAACACGGTCATGGACAATTTTGTGTCTCCAATTCACCTCACTTGCATATTTTTGGACTGTGGGAGGAAACCGGAGCACCTGGAGTAAACCCCCCCTCAGATAAGGGGAGAACATGCAAACTCTGCACAGAAAGGACCCAGACCGCCCCACCTGGGCATCGAACCCAGGACCTTCTCCAAAGATGTGTAAGTGAAGTAAATTGGAGATACAAAATTGTCCATGACAGTAAAAAAAAACTTGAACTGATGAATCTTGTGTAACCAGTAACTATCTGTCCTGTCATGAATCTAACCAAAGTGTAAAACATTGCGTTAATTCCTATTTAAATAAATACATAAATAACTATTCTGGTCTACTGAATAACATGCTGTATACAGTAATAGTGTGATTCTCTCTTTATATCCTGCAGGCTGCTGATGGTTTTCTATTCGTTGTGGGTTGTGATCGTGGCAAAATTCTATTTGTATCAGAGTCAGTGTATAAAATCCTGAACTACACTCAGGTACTTAAGTTCTTGAATTATTTTCAAAGTATTTGTGTTGCTGCTGACATAAAGCCAGAACTGACTTTTACTTTCTGATTTCCACAGAATGATCTTATAGGCCAGAGTCTGTTTGACTACTTGCATCCTAAGGACATTGCCAAAGTGAAGGAGCAGCTGTCATCGTCTGATACAGCACCTCGAGAACGGCTCATTGATGCCAAAAGTATGACCATATCTCAGCTACACTAAAAGTATGACCAAAAGTATGTGGACACCCAGCCATGAGCTTGTGTCTGTCCTATGCCAAAACCATGTGCATAAACATGAAGACACCCCCTTATCACAGACTCCATACTCATTCTGCTGGAAAAAGGTTTCCACAAGACTTCGTCTTTATTTAGTCAAATGAGCATTTCTGAGATCAGGCACCAAAAGAGGCCTGGCACACAATCCGATTCATTCCAAAGGTGTTCCATGAGGTCGGGTTTAGGGCTGTGCAGGAAACTTGTCAAACCACTACAACTGGACACTTTTCACTAAACACTTGCCACAAAGCCTGATGCATATACTAACTGACTTTATACCCCTGTTAGCAAAGGGTGTGGCTCATTTTTACATATTTAGCAGATATATTTCCAAAGTGACTTACAGTACTGTGACAGTATACTGTCTAAGCAATTGAGGGTTAAGGGCCTTGCTCAATGGCTCAACAGTGACAACCTGGCAGTAGTGAGGCTTGAACCAGCAACCTTTTGATTACTAGTGCAGTACCTTGACCGCTAGGCTACAGCTGTCCCAGAACTCAACTAGGACAGGTGTCCACATACTTTTGTCTGTGTTAATTCATACTCTTTATACTCTAAGCTTAGAGCGTAACTTATAAACACAGATGTCTTGTTCACCTTTAGTATTATTTACTGACCATAGTGTTTGTGCCGCACATCTCTGGTACCTGTCAATGAGGTGTGGGTGTGTGTGTGATGCCTTGCAGTAGTCTAGTAGCTTGTCCAGGGTGTATTTTTTTTCTGTTTTGTGCTTAATGCTCCTGGGATAAGCTCCAGGTCATCCTGACCTGTCAAGTCAACCTGCCAAGGTTAAAAAGTTACAACAGATGAATATATGAAAGACTTGGTTCGATCGCTCTATAAAACCGGAAAAGGCTGTTTTCTTTTAAAAGTCTACAACACTTTGTGTATACAAGTTCTTTGTATAGATTCCACAATATCTGACCAAACAGAGTTAACAAAGTTTTTTAATTAAATGTTTTGGTGGTGCAGCAGTCTTTTACTCTAGCCTACCACTGCTGAGATCCAGTTAAAATTTTGGAGGTGCTATCAGCTGGCCAGGGTCTACACAGACATTAAAGGTTTTCTCTGGGGGAGTTGGCCAAAGTCCAGTGATGTACCCGGTGTTTCCTGTTGAAACTGGATTTGCCATGAGCCTGATCAGAATAAACTGTTCCCAATTATGCTCTCAGCTTGGTCACATAATGTTTCAGGCTTATAATAATACTGTACAGTAAAGTTACCAAAGTATATTTTAGTAGAATAAAATTAAATGATATTAAAATGAAAACATGGTGCTTTGGTGGTAGCTCAATTGGTACAGTGGGTGCTGCACAGCAGTGTAGTTCCAGAAAAACTGGTGTTTTTTACAGTGTTCATGTTTTTCAGGTTTTCTTCCCCTGTATTAGATGTAAATAGGTAAATGTGTGTATGTTACCCTGCAGTGGATAAGCATCCTGTACAGTATGTGTTCCTTCCTGCACTCAATGTTTCTGTGACCCTGAGCATTAAAAATAAAAGTACAATGATGATAAATAAAAACTTGAAATACTGTCTTTAAAGCATAGCTAAAATAGACAACCAAGTAAAATATACACAGTCCATTTAGCATTTCTAAGAATGTAATTTACATTACATTCAAAACCTTGGGCATGATCCAGTAATCATATGCAATGCCACTTGTACCACCAGTATTGAACACTTTTAAAAATAAAAATAGAGTTTTTTTTCAGCTCTTTAGTCATGAACAGTTTGGAAAAAGCATTCTGCTAAGTAATGCCATCTCTCTTTAATTTTTCATCTTCTCTGGTCTATAGCTGGTTTGCCAGTAAAGACTGACATCACTCCCGGCCCCTCCAGACTGTGTTCGGGAGCCCGTCGTTCCTTCTTCTGCAGGATGAAATGTAACCGGCCTTCTGTCAAAATGGAGGACAAAGACTTTCCCTCCACCTGCTCCAAGAAGAAAGGTACATGTGTTCTCCTAAGTGGAAAAAAATAATAACTGGATAATTTAATGTGTCATGAGGTTTATTAATCTTGTTTTTTGTGAACAGCAGACAGGAAGAGCTTTTGCACCATCCACAGTACAGGTTACCTAAAGAGTTGGCCACCTACGAAAATGGGCCTGGATGAAGATAATGAGCCTGATAACGAGGGCTGCAATCTGAGCTGCCTAGTTGCAATCGGTCGTCTGCACCCCCACATCGTCCCTCAACAGGTGAACGGAGACATCCGGGTTAAACCCACAGAGTACGTCTCCCGACACACTATAGATGGCAAGTTCGTCTTCGTCGACCAGAGGTAAGAGTCAAGACCTGGATCTTAAGCGATCTGTCTCATAAAATCTACAGTTAAATGGTCTTTCAAATAGCATAATTTATACTAATCTACTTTGTAAAAGTCTTATTAACTTGTCCACAAATAGAAGGATCTACTCAGTGTTGTGTATAGGATTTCCAATAGTCTAAGACTGCTAGATTCTTAATTAGGGATGTAACGATATACTCTACCCACGATACTGGGTTCATGATACAATTTTTTTCCTGATTTTTTTAAAACTGAAATTAAAGACAAATTATGACAACATTTCCTTTAATTATTTCTCTTAAAAAAAATAATAAATCTGTATCTAATATCTAAATAATGAATGCCCTTTTATTT
Organism: Trichomycterus rosablanca; assembly: GCF_030014385.1. Classification (NCBI taxonomy): domain Eukaryota; kingdom Metazoa; phylum Chordata; class Actinopteri; order Siluriformes; family Trichomycteridae; genus Trichomycterus; species Trichomycterus rosablanca. The sequence goes on from NC_085995.1 coordinate 33,417,051, forward strand.
CTGAGGTAGGTACAAACTATGCAAAACAATTTTGAATTAAGCCCAGTTTGGCTGAAAAACCCCGAATTTGCCAACCAGGCATGTATAGTGCCAGTGACGTCAACCAGGCGAGGTGAATAGCGCCAGTGCCCTCTGCTGTTTAAAGTGAATATCAATTCATTATACATGTCAAATTGATTTGAATTGTGGAATTTTTGAATCGGTTATTAATTGTCTTGTGGTGAATCGTTACATCCCTATTTTTAATATTATGTTTATTGAGAGTGTACTAATATATGGTGGTGTTCAATTTTAGGGCGACTGCTATTCTAGCATATTTACCTCAGGAGCTTTTGGGAACGTCATTCTACGAGTATTTCCATCAGGATGATATTAACCATCTTGCCGAATGCCACAGACAAGGTAGAATTTATTCCATCATGGTAAATGTTTATGTACATTATTTATGTAAGAAATGGAAAAGCTTTACAGTTGAAGAAATGACTCTGGATATTATTCTCAGTTCTGCAGATGAGAGAAAAGATCACCACAAACTGTTATAAGTTTAAGATTAAGGATGGCTCCTTCATCACTCTGAGGAGTCGCTGGTTCAGTTTCATGAACCCCTGGACCAAAGAAGTAGAGTACATTGTCTCAACCAATACTGTGGTCTCGTAAGTACTCTTCATGTAATTACCCAATCAGGTGGCAGCAGCACAGTGCATATGATCATACAGACAATGCTAAAGAGCTGTAGTTAACGTTTACATCAGACAGACAGTTACTTTCAGGCAGACTGGTTTGAGAAATGTCAAAACACTTCTCAGATATTAATATGCAGCAATCTTCAAAGTTTATGTGGCCTGGGTGAGGTGCCAGGATGATTATGATTAATAATAATGTCGGCAGTAAAGCACACTAGCCCAGGGCTAGATTCAGGGTTCAAATCTCAGCACTGCTATGGGCCGGTCATCATCTACACAGACAAGATTGGGGAGGGGGGGGTGGCCGAACAGCCTAGCCACTGGGAGTTGCACTTCTCAGTGTGCGCTCAGTGCTTGTCCCAAGCCTGGGTAAATAAAACATTCTTATTGGGTTGCCACATTCTTATTATGTCATGCCACAAAGTTAAGATGTAATAAAATAGTACAATTCTCCATTACCTGATTATAATCATTCTGTATTTTTGGACAGCTTGAAAGACTTCAAAGTATTTACAGTGTATCACAAAAGTGAGTACACCCCTCACATTTCTGCAGATATTGAAGTATATCTTTTCATGGGACAACACTGACAAAATGAAAATTTGACACAATGAAAAGTAGTCTGTGTGCAGCTTATATAACAGTGTAAATTTATTCTTCCCTCAAAATAACTCAAAATACAGCCATTAATGTCTAAACCACCGGCAACAAAAGTGAGTACACCCCTAAGAGACTACACATCTAAATGTCCAAATTGAGCACTGCTTGTCATTTTCCCTCCAAAATGTCATGTGATTTGTTAGTGTTACTAGGTCTCAGGTATGCATAGGGAGCAGGTGTGTTCAATTTAGTAGTACAGCTCTCACACTCTCTCATACTGGTCACTGAAAGTTCCAACATGGCACCTCATGGCAAAGAACTCTCTGAGGATCTTAAAAGACGAATTGTTGTGCTACATGAAGATGGCCAAGGCTACAAGAAGATTGCCAACACCCTGAAACTGAGCTGCAGCACAGTGGCCAAGATCATCCAGCGTTTTAAAAGAGCAGGGTCCACTCAGAACAGACCTCGCGTTGGTCATCCAAAGAAGCTGAGTGCACGTGCTCAGCGTCACATCCAACTGCTGTCTTTGAAAGATAGGCGCAGGAGTGCTGTCAGCATTGCTGCAGAGATTGAAAAGGTGGGGGGTCAGCCTGTCAGTGCTCAGACCATACGCCGCACACTACATCAAATTGGTCTGCATGGCTGTCACCCCAGAAGGAAGCCTCTTCTGAAGTCTCTACACAAGAAAGCCCGCAAACAGTTTGCTGAAGACATGTCAACAAAGGACATGGATTACTGGAACCATGTCCTATGGTCTGATGAGACCAAGATTAATTTGTTTGGTTCAGATGGTCTCAAGCATGTGTGGCGGCAATCAGGTGAGGAGTACAAAGATAAGTGTGTCATGCCTACAGTCAAGCATGGTGGTGGGAATGCCATGGTCTGGGGCTGCATGAGTGCAGCAGGTGTTGGGGAGTTACATTTCATTGAGGGACACATGAACTCCAATATGTACTGTGAAATACTGAAGCAGAGCATGATCCCCTCCCTCCGGAAACTGGGTCGCAGGGCAGTGTTCCAGCATGATAATGACCCCAAACACACCTCTAAGACGACCACTGCTTTATTGAAGAGGCTGAGGGTAAAGGTGATGGACTGGCCAAGCATGTCTCCAGACCTAAACCCAATAGAACATCTTTGGGGCATCCTCAAGCGGAAGGTGGAGGAGCGCAAAGTCTCGAATATCCGCCAGCTCCGTGATGTCGTCATGGAGGAGTGGAAAAGCATTCCAGTGGCAACCTGTGAAGCTCTGGTAAACTCCATGCCCAGGAGAGTTAAGGCAGTTCTGGGAAATAATGGTGGTCACACAAAATATTGACACTTCAGGAACTTTCACTAAGGGGTGTACTCACTTTTGTTGCCGGTGGTTTAGACATTAATGGCTGTATATTGAGTTATTTTGAGGGAAGAATAAATTTACACTGTTATATAAGCTGCACACAGACTACTTTTCATTGTGTCAAAGTGTCATTTTGTCAGTGTTGTCCCATGAAAAGATATACTTAAATATCTGCAGAAATGTGAGGGGTGTACTCACTTTTGTGATACACTGTACATTGATGTAACACTTACAATTTACAGCGGTTAGGCATAACATTATGACCACCTTCCTAATATTGTGTTGGTCCCCCTTTTGCTGCCAAAACAGCCCTGACCCGTCGAGGCATGGACTCCATTTGACCCCTGAAGGTGTGCTGTGGTATCTGGCACCAAGATGTTGGCAGCAGATCCTTTAACTCCTGCAGGTTACAAGGTGGTGCCTCCATGGATCGGACTTGTTTGTCCAGCACATGACCCCCCTGGTTTACCACTGTTCCTTTCTTGGAGCACTTTTGATAGATACTGACCACTGCAGAATGGGAACACCCCACAAGAGCTGCAGTTTTGGAGATGCTCTGACCCAGTCATCTAGCCATCAGAATTTGGCCCTTGTCAAACTCGCTCAAATCCTCACGCTTACACATTTTTCCTGCTTCTAACACATCAACTTTGGGGATAAAATGTTCACTTGCTGCCTAATATATCCCCCCCACTAACAGGTGCCGTGATGGAGAGATAATCAGTGTTAATCACTTAACCTCATAATGTTATGCCTCGTCGGTGTATTATAGAATAAGCACGGTCCCTTTTAATTAGAGGACATTTCTGGCTCTATCTGCTGTCAGCTGAAGTTGAACACTAATTTGGGACCACAGAATGTGAGGTTGTCCATGTAAACAATTATAAACTAGTAGTCAGAACCCATTCCTAACTTAAATAATTGAGTTATTGTTTTTGAGTGTTGATTTTTAACATATTTTTCTTCCTCTGTGTTTTAAGGGGCAGTGTGCTGGAAGGAACTGACCCAAGTTATCCTCAATCAGCTTCCTCTCCTCAGAGCATGGACAGTGTGCTCACATCTGGAGGAGGTCAGATCATTTACATCAATCTACTCTGAACTTAGACATCTGCTATATATACATCTGTCATATAGCTTCATTCACTCAGTATTATTAAGTCCAGTGATTATAAACTTATGATGTCCTGATAAAATAGAGACGTCCCATTTAAACTGGCAGGGCAGCAACAGTGAAGTCATTTGAATTCCTGATTGTGAATCTTCTGTCGCTTGTACAACCTCAGATCTGATCAAGGAGAGCTGGATCACTGCACCCCCCCCTCTCTGACAAGTGGCCTGTGTTGGATTCCCACATAGAGCTATATCGCATACAGTCATTTGACCACCCCCACTTGCACAGGAGCCCAGACCAGTCCCAGAGATTGCATCACACAGTAAAAGGAGAACCCATTGAACCTTTCCTCCCTCAAACACATCCAACTGTGTGTGTGTGTGTGTGGACGCCGGCTCCACAGTGGTGTGCTAGCACGTTAGACTGATGCGCCAACCTATCAGTCATTTTCTATAAGCAACCTGAAGTGGTTATAATTTCAGCAAAGATGGATTTGATCCAATTCATGCAACTTACTTACAAGACTTACAAAGCTTCAGCTTCAGAATTTCCCCTTCATTAAAAAGTGAGGTGGGTGGCACGGTGGCTCGGTGGGTAGCACTGTCGCCTCACAGCAAGAAGGTTCTGGGTTCGATCCCCAGGCGGGGCGGTATTGATCCTTTCTGTGCGGAGTTTGCATGTTCTCCCCGTATCTGCGTGGGTTTCTTCCCGGAGCTCCGGTTTCCTCCCACAGTCCAAATACATGCAGCCAGGTTAATTGGATACACTGAATTGCCCTATAGGTGAATGGGTGTGTATGTGCGTGTGTGTGTGTATATGTGTCTGCCCTGTGATGGACTGGCGCCCGGTCCAGGGTGTTACTGTGTGCCTTGCGCCCATTGAAAAGCTGGTTTAGGCCCAACCCCCCCCCTCAACATGTTTGTCTTGGAACATATTATAAAGTTCTGTAAGTTTAGATCAGTTTCTAAAAATATGTCCTTTAAAAAATAGAGCAAGTGTGGCTAAACCTGTTCAAAACCTACACAGGGTTGTGAGGGACCGACAGGGTTTTTTGACAACCTTTGCTAAAAGACCAAACTGTCAGTGGTAGGGTGTGTTCCAATCATCAGATAAGACATCTGCCATGAATTAGAAGCTTATGAAACACACCCATCATTGTCAACACTTCAGCAAGCTGTACGTCACCATGGGCTTGGAGGCTGTTGTGTAAGAATAAAACCCTCACCAACAAGCCTCAGTAAACAGTAAACTTTAATAATTTTTGGAACAGGACTTCTTGTATAGCAACCTCCATGCCCTTAGCAATGGTTAGTGGCACAGATGTCCTAACAGCTTGTGCTTTATGGCAGACCTGGGGATTTGTGGTGTTTTTCGGATTACATCTGACAATCCAGACACATTTTCTCTTTAGCATGTGACTAACCTTGGCAAGAGACTACTGTTCCATGTACTTTGTAACAGGTGCAGTAAAACTAGCCACATTTACACCAATCAGCCATAACATTAAAACCACCTCCTTGTTTCTACACTCACTGTCCATTTTATCAGCTCCACTTACCATATAGAAGCACTTTGTAGTTCTACAATTACTACAATCTGTTTCTCTGCATGCTTTCTTAGCCCCCTTTTATGCTGTTCTTCAATGGTCAGGACTCTCCCAGGACCACCACAGAGCAGGTATTATTTAGGTGGTGGATCATTCTCAGCACTGCAGTGACACTGACATGGTGGTGGTGTGTTAGTGTATGTTCTGCTGATATGAGTGGATAAGACACAGCAGCGCTGATGGAGTTTTTAAACACCTCACTGTCACTGCTGGACTGAGAATAGTCCACCAACCAAAAATATATCCAGCTAACAGTGCCCCGTGGGCAGCGTCCTGTGACCACTGATGAAGGTCTAGAAAATGACCGACTCAAACAGCAGCAATAGATAAGTGATCGTCTCTGACTTCACATCTACAAGGTGGACCAACTAGGTAGGAGTGTCTAATAGAGTGGACAGTGAGTGGACACGGTATTTAAAAACTCCAGCAGCACTGCTGTGTCTGATCCACTCATACCAGCACAACACACACTAACACACCACCACCATGTCAGTGTCACTGCAGTGCTGAGAATGATCAACCACCTAAATAATACCTACTCTGTGGGGGTCCTGTGGGGGTCCTGACCATTGAAGAACAGGGTGAAAGCAGTCTTAAAAGATATGTAGGAAAACAGATGGACTACAGTCACTAATTGTAGAACTACAAAGTGCTTCTATATGGTAAGTGGAGCTGATAAAATGGACAGCGAGTGTAGAAACAAGGAGGTGGTTTTAATGTTATGGCTGATCGGTGTATATGGGTGTGGAAAAAGTCAACAGTTGTACTAAATCAAAATCCTTGACATTATAGAACTTGGGTGCTTGGGTGGCACAGTGGTCCCTGGGGTGGTCAAAGCCCTGTGATGGATTGGTCCAGGGTATTCTTGCCTTGCACCCAGTGTTTCCCAGTGGAACTGGGCTCTCTGCAACCCTGACTAGAAAAAATTATAGAACTTTCTATAATGAACTAAACAGTGCACCACAATGTTTAAGCCGTCCTGAGTGGTAAAGTTAGATATTTGCTGGATTTTGTAGGTGGAGGAAAGCGAGCTCTTCAGACAGTCCCAGGCATCCCAGGGGGAACCCGGGCGGGAGCCGGCAAAATTGGCCGCATGATTGCCGAGGAGGTGATGGAGATCCAGAGGTAAGGATGGATTCAACTTCATGATCAGCATTAAGATTCTCAGTATTGATTTTGTTTGAAAGCTACTATCCTTCTGTCCCCACCCACGTTCCTGCTTCTTCCACTCACATGACTCATCTCCGAGTCCACTTTTCCACCCTGTCGTTTTCTCCTCTGCAGGATTCGAGGCTCATCTCCGTCTAGCTGTGGCTCCAGCCCACTCAACATCACCAGTACGCCTCCTCCTGACACCTGCTCTCCAGGGGGCAAGAAAGTAAGAGAAAATCCAAATTTTTTCTCTCTTATCCTTTCATCTGCACTATTTAAAGCCTATGACCTACTTTCACCCAGCATTGGATAATGAACTTTGTTCCTGTGTAGAATACATTTCTTTCTCCAAGTGATCACACTGACTTCTCTCTGGAGCAACTGTATATCTTAACTAAGACTGGAACAACTTCTCACTTTTGTTGCTTTACAGATTCAGAATGGTGGTACTCCAGACCTGCCCTCTACTGGTATTGTGCCTGGACCAGACTCGATAGGATACCCATACTCCAACAACTCCATAATGAGTAATAATAAGTTCCCTTTTTTTCTTTCCTTTCAGCTATACCATATAGAAGCACTTTGTAGTTCTACAATTACTGACTGTAGTCTATCTGTTACTCTGCATACTTTTTTAGCCTGCGTTCACCCTGTTCTTCAATGGTCAGGACCCCCACAGAGCAGTTATTATTTAGGTGGTGGCTAATTCTCAGCACGGCAGTGACACTGACATGGTGGTGGTGTGTTAGTGTGTGTTGTGCTGGTATGAGTGGATCAGACACAGCAGCGCTGCTGGAGTTTTTAAGAATTGTCCACAACCCAAAAATATCCAGCCAACAGCGCCCCGTGGGCAGCATCCTGTGACCACTGATGAAGGTCTAGAAGATTACCGACTCAAACAGCAGCAATAGATGAGCGATCGTCTCTGACTTTACATCTACAAGGTGGACCAACTAGGTAGGAGTGTCTAATAGAGTGGACAGTGAGTGGACACGGTATTTAAAAACTCCAACAACACTGCTGTGTCTGATCCACCATGTCAGTGTCACTGCATTGCTGAGAATGATCCACCACCTAAATAATACCTGCTCTGTGGGGGTCCTGACCATTGAAGAACAGGGTGAAAGCAGGCTAAAAAAGTATGTAGAGAAATAGATGGATTACAGTTAGTAATTGTAGAACTAGAAAAGTGCTTCTATATAGTAAGTGGAGCTGATGAAAACCACCTCGTTTCTACACTCACTGTCCTTTTTATGTTATGGCTGATCAGTGTATAACTTTAGTACTAAATCAGAGTGCATCATAATTTAAATATTTAACTCAAGATGACACAGTGAGCAGAACCAGTTCAGAATATAGAGTCTGTAAAATGATTCATTTAGTCTAAATGCTAAACATTAGTGTGGTTATTAGATGAGAAGCAGATTTTAACCTTCATACTGGAGCATGATACCTAGTTTTTATTTATTATTAGTGTTGGTTTTTGCCTTTTTAGTTTAATATACCTGCAAGAACCATTTTCCTTCATGTGGACGATTCATGTTAAAAACAGTATGTTCAACTGTGTAATAATCTATATAAATAATATTATTACAATTAAATGATGAATTTCAGTGCCTAATAAGCCAGCTTATTAAACCTATTACACTGAACACTTGAATTAGAATTTTCTACTGTGCTATTCATGGGTTCAAAAATGGCTTTAAGGTTTGCTCCAATGTGAACTGGATTGTGCACAAATGATGATTAAGTTTTGGACATTTTTATTTGGCCAAAACTGGCAGTGTCTAATTTTTTATAGTTTTTTATTCCAATAACTGACTCATTTCATATGGCCTGATTGTGTGTGATCTAAACTAACATGACACGTATGTGAGCACATTACACGTATGCTTAATGCTCATTGCTTTTATTAAACCATTTAAGTTACTGAGTGGGGGGGGGGGGGGGGGGAGATCAATACCCAACATCAGCACCCTTTTTTTATCAGCTGTAAAGATTGAAATTGGGGATAAACAGGTAAAGTTTGTAATACACACTTTAATCTTTCCCTGTAGGTGACAACTCCCACCTGAGCATCGACATCATGGACGATCCCGGCTCCAGCAGCCCCAGTAACGACGAAGCAGCCATGGCTGTCATAATGAGCCTGCTGGAAGCTGACGCTGGTCTCGGTGGTCCTGTAGATTTCAGTGACCTGCCCTGGCCTTTGTGAGAACAATGCAGGGTCATACACCTGAACCTCAGACTGATCTCTAAGCAGGACAAACCACAGCTCTTATACAATAGAGAACCTGCCACTGAAACACACACACACACCTGTTCTCTTCTTTTATCTCTGTATATACTGTATTGTACAAGTATTCATCTCTTTAAACACACAAGATTATTCTTCTGGTTGTGATTATAATGTTTTTACACTACAAACCCGTATAAATGTTTAATATTCTATATGCAGGTTGTAACAAATATTGTAATTCTATTATGTAAAAAGTCTTTATGCAAAGTATATAAAAAGTGTTAAATGTATTGTAACAGCAGTGAATTATTTTAAATATGTTTCTTGTCACGAGAGTTAGAAGATTCATATTTTTGCTGCGTCCTCAAGTAAAATTTGTTAATTAGACAATGTCATTTTATAATCTATTAACACTACAGCGATGTAATTTTTGTTGGGTAAAAAAAGGTTGTGAGGTGACAGTGACTGCACCTATATTCAGGAAGCACCACAGTGGATCATTTTGGTCCATATACCTGATAAAGAGTTAAGCTTTTTTTTCTTTCTTTTTCTGACACTGATCTCCAGTGGTCAGCCCAGCAACAAACAATCCCCTCTTCCCCCAGCACTCTATCTTGTCCGGTCTGGTATCACCAGGGAAACACTAGGTGCAAAGCAGGAATACCCTGGAGCAGCCTCACTGTCAAACGTAGCCAATTACGTCTGTATCGATTTTCAGCCGATAGCACCACTGAGATTCGAACCTGGGTCTTGTGATGGGCTAGCTTAATAATCGGCTGTGCTAACCCATGTATCAGCAGACTTTTTTTAGGCTGCCAGGTTACACCTAAACTAGACAAATTTTCTCTCTGTCAAATTGATAGTTTGTGTTTTCTTTCACATGTTGGCAAGGGACTACCGTTTACTCACTTTAACCAACTAACCCTATTTATATGGTCATAGAAAAGTTACCAGCAAAAGTCAAATATAATCACTACCTAGACTAACTGTACAAAATAATTACGTGCCATACCTACAGTGGTGTTCAAAAAAATAGCAGTGATTTAAAAAAAAAGTGAATAAAGCACAAAATCATTATAATAACTTTTATTTCCATAAATGCAAATGCACTGAAAATACTACACTTTTAATTCTAAATCAAAACATTAACAAAATGTAGCCAGTTTGTGTTAATCCTTAACAGAAAATTAAGAAAAATGAATATTAGGCTGTTCAAAAAAATAGCAGTGCCAGCATTTTTCTTTAAAAACTCAAAAAATGTATCTATAAACTGAAATTTTTTTTGAGGTTTCACTTTACTTTAAATTACTGAACTAATATTTAGTGGCATAACAATTGTTTCCGAGATCTGTGTTACATGGAGTCGACCAACTTCTGGCACCTCTGAACAGGTATTCCAGTCCAGGATGATTAGACGACATTCCACAGTTCTTCTGCAATTTTGGGTTTTGCCTCAGAAAAATGCGCTTCAGATGTTAGAACACAAGTTCTCTGTGGGATTGAGGTCAGGGGATTGGGCTGGCCACTGTATTACCTTAATCTTGTTTGTCTGTAACCAAGATGTTTTGGGTCATTGTCATGTGAAACACCCATTTTAAGGACATTTCTTCTTCGACATAGGGCAACATGATCTCCTCAAGTATTCTGATATATTTAAATTGATCCATGATCCCTCGTATGTGATAAATAGGCGTAACACCATGGTATGAAAAACATCCCATATCATCATTTTGTATTTTAACTTTGGCTTGAATTCACTGCTCGAGGGTCTGACATACTGTCTACGGCCACTAGACTCAAAAAGAACAATTTTGCTTTCATCAGTCCACAAAATGTTGAGCCATTTCTCTTTGGACCAGTCAATGTGTTCCTTGGCAAATTTGAACCCAATCAGTACGTCTTCTTCTTAACAACGGGACTTTGCAAGTAGTTCTTGCTACTAGTAGTTCTTGCATCTTCTGTACTCACTGCTAACTTCATATGTTCCTTGATCTTTCTGGAGGTGATCACTGGCTGAGCCTTTGCTATTTTGGCTATTCTTCAATCCATTTGAACAGTAGTTCCACGCTTCCTTCTGCGTCTTTCAGGTTTTGGTTGTCACTTCAAAGCATTTGAGATCATTTTAGCTGAGCAGGCTATAATTTGCTGCACTTCTCTGTATGTTTTTTCCCTCTACAATCAACTTTTTAATCAAAGTACGCTGTTCATCAGTGCAATGTCTGGAACAACCCATTTTACCCAGTATTTCATAAGATTTCTGCAGAATGAATGACTTCACCAGTTGAAATCGTCACTGCTATTATTTTGAACAACCCCCTTTCAATCAATGCCTTGATTACTTAGAATGAGCAGCATGCATGTCTTAATGGTTGGGTTTGTTTTGTTTTCATTACTCTACTACACTTTCAAGTAAATGATTTCCTATGTAGAAATATATTTTCTACTAAAAACAGTGATTTATCAGGTTAATGGTGTTGGACTGCTATTTTTTTGAACACCACTGTATATTTTGACCCATTACATATAGAAATTAATAAGGATCTTGGGTGTTTATTAAAATCATTAAAATGAAAAAAAAAAAAAATTTGTAAAAACAATTCAAGGAGCTCCCGGAGGAAACCCACGCAGACATGGGGAGAACATGCAAACTCCACACAGAAAGGACCTGGACCGCCCCACCTGGAGATTAAATCCAGCAACTTCTTGCTGTAAGGCAACAGTGCCACTATTGGACCATGGACCATTGTAAATTAGATAATATTTTAATTACAAAAAGATGTGTGTTATTTAATATAATATTTAAGTTCCACATGATGGGGGGGGGGGGGGGGGAGTCAATAAGCGGTTTGTTACTGTATAGAAATGATTTAATCAGGGGCGTAACTACCGGGAGGACAGGGAGGGCAGGTGCACTGAGGCCCATGGCGAAGGGGGGGCTTGATAGGGGTCAACCCCCTACCGCACTGCCCTGCCCCCCCCCCCCAATATGAAATTTAGATTTGGTTTAAATTTAAAATGTGTTTATTAAAATCACTAAAAATAAAAAATAAATAGTAAAAACAATTCGTCAACTCTGACAGCCTTTAAAAACTTTTACCTGTACAAAAGTATAAAGTTGACTAGCTGGTTGCATTGATTTCTATTCTATTTCTATTCTGGTTGTTCACAATCGGGTGTCTACAGCTGAAGATAGGCTTCTAAAAGAAAGAAAATGAAAAGGCATAAAATTCAGTTGTAGTGCTTCACCACACGATGGCGCAAGTACAAAATGATGGTGCTTCATGGACTATTGTGCAGTAGGTATTATTTCAATGACAGATTTTACTCATTTATTTATTAATAATCATTTTAAATGTGTTTTAGATTTTGTTTTAACAGAATATAAATGTATTTATTAGGATTTTAACGTCATGTTTTACACTTCGGTCACATTCATGACAGGACAGGCTGTTGCTGGTTACACAAGATTCACCAGTTCACAAGTTTTTATTGTCAAACAGTCATGGACAATCTTGTATCTCCCGGAGGAAACCCACGCGGACACGAGGAGAACATGCAAACTCCACACAGAAAGGATCCGGACAGCCCCACCTGGGGATCGAACCCAGGACCTTCCTGCTGTAAGGCCACAGTGCTACCCACTTAGCCACCGTGCGGCCCTTAATTGTAAATTAGGTTTGTTTATTTATTAGGATTTTAACGTCATGTTTTACACTTTGGTTACATTCATGACAGGAACGGTAGTTACTCATTACATAAGATTCATCATTTCACAAGGTTATATCAAACACAGTCATGGACAATTTAGTGTCTCCAATTCACCTCAGTCTTTGGACTTTGGGAGGAAACCGGAGCACCCGGAGGAAACCCACGTGGACACCATGCAGTCCACACAGAAAGGACCCGGACCACCTCACCTGGGGATCGAACCCAGGACCTTCTTGCTGTAAGGTGACAGTGCTAGCCACTGTGCCACCCAACAGAATATAAAGATGCAATATTATATTTAAGTTCCATGTGCTTTCAGAAGGTCAAGAAGTGGTTTGTAACTGTATGGAAATGATTTAATAGTGTATGACTCTATATAAAGCTGTTTGTGGGTGTAAGCTCATATGTAACTCAGGCAGCCTGGATCTGTTCTGGTTCACGTCAGTCACGTGTTCCTTGCTGCACGTGCTCGCGCTGACTGTGACGCAGGTACCTGGGTGCTCGTGCACGGTTCCGCTGCAGCGCTTCTCTCCTCAGCTCTTCATTGGACCACAGCAGTGATATTTCTGTCCTATGTTGCCATCCAGTGGCAGAATCTCTGAAGAAATCATTAATTCATGGCACTAACAGAGGAGTGAACAAACACAGAAAATATGAAAAGCTGGACCTAGAAAACAGAACTCTACATTATTCCCACCTTTAAAGTTGAACTGGGTAGAATATTGAGTGATATTGACCAGCAGTAAAACATTTTAAGCTTCATTCATTCAGTTTTAGTAAGAGCATCTAATCCTGGTCAGTGTCGAGTGGAATCCAGAGTCAACAAGGTAATTAATTAAGCCTGAACAGGATTCCAGTCAGTATCATTGTTTTAGTTTAGTTTTGAACAGTCAATATGAGGCTAACGGTTCCAACAAGTAATGAAAGTCTATAGTGAACTTGATAGTGAGCATCAGAAATGTACATTATGTACACCAGGACCAAAAGTATCTATCCAACAAGCTCAGAGTTAAATCTCCACCATACACCACCACTGTTCAGGCAGCTTAAATATAACAAATTCAAATTTAACATTAAAACTAGGCTTCAATAATGGGTTCAATAACCCAGGTAAGGTGGTCGGGTCCTTTCTGTGTGGAGTTTGCATGTTCTCCCAGTCCTCACAGTCCAAAAACATGCAATTAGGTTAATTTGAGACACTGAATTGCCCTATAGGAAAATGGGTGTGTGTGTGTGTGTGTGTGCCCTGCAATGGACTGGCGCCCCGTCCAGGGTGTTACTGTGTGCTGTGATAGGCTCCAGGATAGGCTGGTTTAAGCCCCACCACTGACAGGTTGCAACTGTTGGGCCCTTGAGCAAGGTCCTTAACCCTCAATTCTACAGGGTGGGCCATTTATATGGATACACCTAAATAAAATGGGAATGGTTGGTGATATTAACTTCCTGTTTGTGGCACATTAGTATATGGGAGGGGGAAACTTTTCAAGATAGGTGGTGACCATGGCGGCCATTTTGAAGTCGGCCATTTTGGATCCAACTTTAGTTTTTTCAATGGGAAGAGGGTCATGTGACACATCAAACTTATTGAGAATTTCACAAGAAAAACAATGGTGTGCTTTATTCTTTAACTTTATTCTTTCATGAGTTATTTACAAGCTTCTCTTTGTTTACAGCCATTGACATGTCGCAGAGGTTAACACGTGAGGAGCGGATAGAAATTGTGTTGATGTCTGGTGCACGCAGTACGCGGGTCATTGCAGCAGATTTCAATGCAAGACACCCTACGAGACCACCCGTCTCCCATGCTACAGTTAGCAAACTGCTTGCCAAGTTTCGTGAAACTGGTTCAGTGTTGGATTTGCCAAAATGTGGACGTAACTTTATTCTTTCATGAGTTATTTACAAGTTTCTGACCACTTATAAAATGTGTTCAAAGTGCTACCCATTGTGTTGGATTGTCAATGCAACCCTCTTCTCCCACTCTTCACACACTGATAGCAACACCGCAGAAGAAATGCTAGCACAGGCTTCCAGTATCCGTATTTTCAGGTGCTGCACATCTCGTATCTTCACAGCATAGACAATTGCCTTCAGATGACCCCAAAGATAAAAGTCTAAGGGGGTCAGATCGGGAGACCTTGGGGGCCATTCAACTGGCCCACGACGACCAATCCACTTTCCAGGAAACTGTTCATCTAGGAATGCTCGGACCGGACACCCATAATGTGGTGGTGCACCATCTTGCTGGAAAAACTCAGGGAACGTGCCAGCTTCAGTGCATAAAGAGGGAAACACATCATCATGTAGCAATTTCAAATATCCAGTGGCCTTGAGGTTTCCATTGATGAAGAATGGCCCCACTATCTTTGTACCCCATATACCACACCATAACATCAATTTTTGTGTTCCAACAGTCTTGGAGGGATCTATCCAATGTGGGTTAGTGTCAGACCAATAGCGGTGGTTTTGTTTGTTAACTTCACCATTCACATAAAAGTTTGCCTCATCACTGAACAAAATGTTCTGTGTAAACTGAGGGTCCTGTTCCAATTTTTGTTTTGCCCATTCTGCAAATTCAGTGCGCCGATCTGGGTCATCCTCGTTGAGATGCTGCAGCAGCTGGAGTTTGTAAGGGTGCCATTTGTGAGTAGCTAATATCCGCCGAAGGAATGTTCGACTGATGCCACTCTCCAGTGACATGCGGCGAGTGCTACGCTGTGGGCTCTTGCTGAATGAAGCTAGGACAGCCACTGATGTTTCTTCATTAGTGACAGTTTTCATGCGTCCACATTTTGGCAAATCCAACACTGAACCAGTTTCACGAAACTTAACAAGCAGTTTGCTAACTGTAGCATGGGAGATGGGTGGTCTCGTGGGGTGTCTTGCATTGAAATCTGCTGCAATGACCCGAGTACTGCGTTCACCAAACATCAACACAATTTCTATCCGCTCCTCACGTGTTAACCTCTGCGACATGTCAATGGCTGTAAACAAAGAGAAGCTTGTAAATAACTCATGAAAGAATAAAGTTACGTTAAAACCAAGCACACCATTGTTTTTCTTGTGAAATTCTCAATAAGTTTGATGTGTCACATGACCCTCTTCCCATTGAAAAAAACTAAAGTTGGATCCAAAATGGCCGACTTCAAAATGGCCACCATGGTCACCACTCATCTTGAAAAGTTTCCCCCCTCCCATATACTAATGTGCCACAAACAGGAAGTTAATATCACCAACCATTCCCATTTTATTTAGATGTATCCATATAAATGGCCCACC
Organism: Trichomycterus rosablanca; assembly: GCF_030014385.1. Lineage (NCBI taxonomy): Eukaryota > Metazoa > Chordata > Actinopteri > Siluriformes > Trichomycteridae > Trichomycterus > Trichomycterus rosablanca. The sequence goes on from NC_085995.1 coordinate 33,432,771, forward strand.
CTGTATATAATAAATGCTGAAAATGTAAATGAAAAGGCTATATGTAAGAACTGATTCGGCTCATGAGAAATTTCCAGTTTTATCTGTATAATTTTGATAAAATCATTTGTTTATTAAGATGTTTATTAACCATATAATGTTTCATAGACAAGTGTGATTGGACATGCAGCTTACATTAGGCTTAACTGGTAACACACAATAGCTTCAAATCTCCAGTGCAAAACCATCAACACTTGTTAAAAATACTTGGTGTGTAAAAATACCTAGTTAATAAACCACAGCAAACTAATACCTTTATTGAAATCACAAACTATAAAACAAAAAGTTATTCATAAAAAGTGGCATCACAGCTGCTACACACAGGAATAAATAAAACCAGTACCATTAAATACAGGTGTGACATCACTTGTGTACAATTTGATTGCTGAAAGGCCGTGCAGCACAGCTAGGTGGCTCAGACTTCGTTCTACTTCTGTCCTATAATTTGAACATAACAAACAAGCCAGAACGCTTCATTCTGATCTACATTGGCTTAATTCAACATATTAAACAGTGAAACTCATCTAGGTCACTGGAGTGAATAATTCTACAGTGAAATGTTGAGACTTTTTTCAAGTGTCAGTTCAAGACAGATTGTGCTGCGTTTGATTAATAATTGATGACGTTTAACTGCTTCTTCTGTTTATATGCTTGCATTGTTAAGAGTCCGAAAACCCTGACATACCAAGCTGACAATAAATTACAAACTCTAATCATGACTAGATGGCAATCGCTTCACCTGGAAATCCCCAAATCACAGAGGTCTGTTCCTAACTGCATACTACAGTACTAAATAGTATGACGTGGAGTTTGGTAATTTGGAAGCTATTTTTGCAAAAATACAGGAGGTTATGTACTGCCATTTAAGAGGCCAATTTATAACCAATCAAAAATTAAAACAACATATTTGATGTGTAATACTATTTAGTACTGGAAAGACAAAATCCTTTCACTGGTATCTCTTACAGGGTCATGTTCTTTATGCACTGCTGTCTACTTGATACACGCTTCTGTTTTAATACATTTGGGTAAAATTAAAACCATATTGTATAAACGCTTTGCTCAGCAGCTAGACAGGCTGTAGAATTCAAATTGTGCACATGGGATTGAATGATTTCAATTAATTTCTATAAAGTGTATACTTCACTTACGCTGAAAAAATTGAGATGACGTGTAAAACAAGGTCACCTGTGTGGTATCAGATCTGACTTGAAATTAACATATAACTGCCCCATGTAACAAATCTCACACAGAGCAGTTTGAAATAATAATAATAAAAAAATGTCCAGGTCGAACTGGCCTTAAGAATTCAGATTTGTGAACTATTTTGTTCCGTGGAATGCAGTTCACTAACTTTTATTTTTATACTCTTAAATCATTCTAAATTCTCTGATCAGCCATTTCACTATAAAAATATAGCAAGCCTCAGCAAAAGAGTAGAAGTTACGTAAGAATGCTAAGTAGATAAGCTTCTCTGTGTCTCTTCTCTTTTGGGTGTAGTTTGCTTGCTATGCACGTTTTAGTTTATTTTCTCATCAACATTGCACTAGATCTGGATTTCTCAACCTGCAGGCCATCTGCAATTTCTAGCACAAGACAAATGACTGTGCAGTCCACACTTCTATGATATAGACCTATTATTGCTTTATAAAAGGTGCAGTGCACGACACAAATTCTGGCCACTGTTATGGCCCACAACCCAAACTAGCATGGATGGCTTCATATCAGTGGCAATGGTTTGGGACACTGCAAACTCTATTGCCAACAGCTGGCCGCACACACTTGACCATGGCTTAAGAGTCGACTTGTGCAGTAGGTTGACTCCTGGTGAAAAACTGACCCAAACATCAGTACATAATCACAGTATTTCTTTATGAAGTGGTGCTTCCCTCTAAACACAGCAATTGATCACTGGCAACACTGCATGTATACCATCAAGTGAGGACTTGAAATGTTTTGCTTGGATCCTTTTCAAATCCAACAGCTATGTGAGACACTTAACCACACTCAAAAATACTACATGCTCTCGGCTGCCCTGACGCAGCCGCACTATAGTCTCTGATGCTCCTGAGGCAGGAAAAGGGCTTGCAAAGGCAACAAGGGTTTGGTTGCCCAAATCTGCATTAATGTGTCTATGTGATTGAGGGGTTTCAGACGGCTGGCGCAGGAGCATCGGGATCAGGGTGATGTTGGTGATTGGGTAAGATGTCAAGTTCATCCACCTGAGGGACGGCATGTAGTGCCACCATCTGATCGTGAGGAGTGTCTGCAGCAGCGGCTGCCAGGTTACTGATCGATTTGCTCTTTACACACTGGAAGTCGACGTGTCGGCTCTTCCCCTCCTCCTTCTCCCAGCTCAAGCGGATGAATGGTCTCTGTACGTAGTTATAGATGACCTCAGGCCGACCGCCCGGACGTTTCTTTACCTTCTCTTTGTAGGTGGGATAACCTGGGAGAAGCAGAGGGGAAGAATCTGAGCATCAGGTACAGACCACTGAAAAAACATGTAAGAGCCTGATAGATGGGCTAATGATGTTAACTCCAGTAGAGATGGGACGATCGGGGTTTTTGGCAACGATTGCGATCTCCGATCTCCTTTCAGGGCAATCGGACGATAGTCGATTTCGATCGGGGGGGCGGTGACATGCAATTTTTAGCGCAAAATCAGCAGTAAATAATAAAGTAACCAAACAATTATTTTTTTCACCCACAGGAGACATATCTTATTAGTCTAACTGACCACACACACACACACACACAGGTTTAATGTTATCCAGTTTAGTCTGAAAAAAACTTAAAAAGAGCCTCACAGTGAAAATAAACCGAACAGCAACAGCGTGTGTGTGTTTCTTTAAAAAAAAACGCTTTGTTCACAGTGTCGCTTTAAATGATTCTGATTCAGGAGTCGAATGTGACGCGTAAGTTTCTCTCTCCGTTTTTACTGTTATTAATAAATGCTGTGGTTTTAAATAAACACCAGCTACTACAGAACATTTTGTGTGACTTTCTTACATTAAAAAGCTTAATTAAAAAGCTTAATTAAACCGCTATTACCACAGAGCGGTCACCGAGTCAGACTCGTTCCGTCTGTGGAGCTAAAAGTTCTGATTACCCTAAAAGTTCAGCAGATGATCCTGAACTAACGAATTTGGTAATGAATAAACTTTTGCCTCTGATTGGCTCTGTAACGTCTTCTGTTCTCATCTACATCACAAGTAAGAACCGCTTACGATTTACCAAAGTGAACCAGGAGTTTATATAACGTGCTGATAGAATCGACTCAGATGTGACCGGGTTGAATTATCTTTTTAAAGTAAATATTACAATCAGCAAAATTACATCGTATGTATGATGCACAACGTTAATGATGTTATTTTAGGTCATGAAGAGCTTTCACTGTGGTTTTTGTACGATGGTTGATGAATGGTGATGTGATGGTTGGTGCTTCGTAGCTCAAAGTCTGGATCAATCCACTGAGCTGTTAACTTAACGTGATCTTTATATATCACACGATCGGATCGGCTACTTTTAGGAAATATCGCCGATAGCATATTTTGATTAAAAATCGGCCGATACCGATTCATAGCCGATCGATCGTCCCATCTCTAAACTCCAGTCATAATGCCCCTTACAATATCACATGAACCATGTTCAGAAATTCACTTCCCCTCAAAGACCTGAAGGAAGTTTATAATGGTGTAAATGTCACAGATCCAGTTTCAGTAATATTCTAATAGGTCAATTAGTTCTGCCTAGCAAGAAATCATCCTGAACCACCTCGTAACCCAATCTCTTACCTTCAATGCCTAATCGGATTTTCTTTAATCCTCTCTCCTTTAACACCAACTTGGCTACGTCCCGATTTTCAATGTATTTGAAGAACCGATACAGTTTTGTGCTGTAGATAACTACATAAGGAATAAAAGAAAAAAACTGGTTACTGAAATGACAGTGTTCATCACTGACATCAAAAAATGAGTACAGTAAAGTCACTATTTCATATCCTCATATTTACATTTCAAAACGGAATGTTGGTCCACATTTCACAGCTCTCACTGGATAATCCTTTATTTCACAAGAATTTAGCATGTGTCTGGGGCAATTTGTGCACATTTAGTCAAAATAACATTTGTGAGCTTCAGTACTGATGTTAGATGAGATTTGATGTAATTATAATTGCCGTTCTGACTTTTTTTCTCAAAATATCCACCTCTCTGGACCTCTACAGACCAAGATATTTGTATTTCTGGAATACCCAATCAGGCTGTTGGCCCTGTAGAGTATCTCTGTGGCTGTGGGATGATGCATTGGACGGACAAAGCACATAAACATTTATATAAATGACTGTGTAGGTGCACTGTGAAACAGCAAGGTGGGTGAGGGAGATGGGGGTTGTAAGTGGCTGTGTTCAGTTGTGGTAGCTCAGCAGTTAAGGTACTGCTGTAGTAATCATAAGGTCACTACTTCAAGCCCCACATCTGCCAGGCTGCCACTGTTAAGCAAGGTCCTTAACCTTCAATTGTTTGAACTGTATAAGGCCGCAACACACACACACACACACAAGCTTGCTTTATGAATTTGGTGATGTAGACTGTTTTATGATGTTAATTAACTCTGTGGCATTGTTTTCCTGAAGCATGACCCTTATCCCTCTCAACCCTGGGAATACTTGATCATGACTGAGCTTCAGCTCTGCCCCTTAATTATGTCGCCAATGAAACGACTGGGGTACACAGCAGCGCAAAACTAATCGGCTAAGTAAAAAGGACAAAATCCATAAATAGTTTAATTTAGTGTTTAGTTTTTAACGCCATGTCTGCCCTTTGGGCCATGTTCATGGCAGGAAAGGTCGTAATCTGTCTTTTATTTACTTATTTCATTTGACTTAGAGAGGTTATGTCTGTTGTCTATGTATGTTCATTTATGTGTTGCTTCAGTTTTGTTAATGACAGGAATTTTAGGAGTGTTGTTGCTTTTGTCTTGGTAAAGAGTTCCTTTATGGTTTTTGCTGATAAGATCTGTTGTCTTTCATGGTTATAGATGATACACTCCAGCGTTAAATGTTTTATTGTAATCTGTGTTTGGCATGTTGCGCAATATGGGACATCTTCGTCTTTTATCAGGTACATGTGTGTTAATCTAGTATGTCCAATACGGCATCTTGTGTATACTGTCTGGTCCCCAAAATCCATAAATAAAACGGAGAAAAATGAACCAGTTAAATGGGATAGGCTAGTAGAGACAGCTAGCCTATTTTGGGATTTTTTTTTAAGCAAGCAGCTAGCTAGCAGTCATTCCCATTACACACTTTTTCTTTCAAGGTAACTGGCTTGAGTCCCAAATGCTGGATCACATGCAACAATTAACAGCCACATGGCTACATAAATGTGTGACAATGTTTTTTAGTCACAAGATTTTTATATAATAAGAGCTCACTTACTCTGAGAGTATTCTTCCCCCATCTGTGGTGGGTACTCCTCATCCCAGTCCACAACATCGTCATCGGTGAGCACCACCACGTGGCATTCCCGTTCCCCGCTCTGAGCACTGGCCACCATCAACGGCAGCACCATCTCCTCCAGGTATGACTCAAACTGCTGCCGTGCTCCGTCATTTGACAGCTCGTGCATCAGTGCACCTGATATAAATATAAATATCAGTTTCACAAACACTTGACTGTTTCTTTAATAACTATTTATTGCAGCATCTGCTTTGCGTAACTACAACACAAAAGGTAAAAAGGTATCAGTCAAGCATGAATGAACACCCAATGCAATCAGATCAATAAAAACTGCAGCCACACCCCCATAGACAAGCACAGCAGAAACTAATGACCTATTTTAATTCTCAGAAAGCATCCATCATATGCCGACACCCAGCACGCTGCATTAATGAGCCTATCTGGCATGCAACCGATAACAAGAACCCCCTCCCTTCCAATCTGATTCTCAATGCATGATAAATACTTAGTTACTTACTCAGGTCTCTGCACTTGATGGTGCTGTAGTCAAAGGAGATGCAAAGGTAGTCACATGCCTCCCTCAGTTCAGGAATGGAGATCCCATCAGGGCAGCGGATTATCCCCGATTTGTAGTAATCCTGCCGTGCAGAAAGAGCGAGACATGAGGGAAAACAAAACAGGCAGCCATTACTGTAGGCGCTGAACAAGCACACGCGCACACGCAGAGCAAATGGCCTGTCAGATACACTGCGCTGCCTCCACCCCCTCATGCATATCCAAGTAAAATCCTGCCAAACCTGCAAACCACTTAAATGTACAACATGGGACCAAATGCTTCCTCCAAAACAGCAGCTCAAAAAGAATAGAGTGTTTCTCTAAGCACTTAACCTGCCCTCATTTTTCCACTCTCCTAAGAGTGGAAACACATTTGCACCTTTAGGAACAAACAAGACTTTAGTAACCTATTTAAGAAAACTGGAAGATTTGCAAGTTTGGCGATTGTGAAGCAATAAAGCATAAAAACTACTTTACAAACTGCTGTCAAATAGATACCTTGTTCCCTTGTGTACTCTTAATTTGCCTTATCCTCCAGAGACACATGAATAGTCCCTGAATGAAAATAGCAGCATGCCGTGCTGTGTTCAGAGCTGATCCTAACAATGACAGTTGTGTAACACTACACTGGTCATCTGCAGAACATAATCAGAGACTCAACTTCATACGGATTGACCTACTTGCCAAACTAGTCTTAATATTTAAGGCAAACATATTGAAAAGAGCGAGTATCGCACAATATGTAAAAAACTGACATTAAATTAATTTTAAAATCCTCATGTTATTAAAAAAAAACGTAGATCAATTCAAGTTAATGTTATGAATATTTTTACACACAAACAGGGTGGGGGTTGTTACATGAATAATGTACATGAATTTAAGAACAGATTAGAAACTGCCTTGAAAAGCAAGTAAGCGAATTTGTGAAATTGACCACGTCAACTGCTTTGTACAAATGATCAGATTTCCTTGACTCTTATGTTTTTTTTCCTGCTCAGATGACACAGAGGTGGATCTGATCCACTCATCAGAAGCTCATGAGATTGAATACATCTGCAGGCATTGCTGACCTATTCTAAATGTGTTGGCATTTTAGGTTTTTAGCAGAACATTTAATACTAAGTAACACTGGATCAATGAAAAATATGACATCAGAATAAAGTGAAACTGTCAGAAGTCAGACTAAAGACGGTCTGTCTAAGCATATCAAAAACAACTACACCTTATCAAAAGTTAAAAGAAAAGAGGGATATATATCTAGATATATATAAATAGAAAGTGTAGTTTATAAAATGGCCAATTTATGCATCTTTTGCTTTTATTTTCATGTTTTGTCAACATTCGCTTTATCCTCGTCAGGATTGCAGTGGGTCCAGCTTCCCAAAAACACTAGGTGCAATGCCGTAACACCCCAGAGAGACACCAATCCATTGTACATAACATAACCAATCAAGTCAATATGTAGATGCCCCAACCAGCTAATGGCAATGTCACAAAAATCCAACCCTGGATCCTAGGGTGAGTAGTAGTGAGCTTCATACTAAATATGTTCATTAACCCCAAAATTAAAGACAAAAGCAGGCAGATTGTGAAAGCATGCAACTTCCTATTCATCCCAACTGTCCACTTCTTACTCAGCATCTGTACAAATGCATTAAGTAATCACATCCTGGACAGAGAGGAGGCAAGCAGAAACAAGGTCTAAATAACAATATTAGAACAAATACCCAGAGGCAGTAAGTGAAATTTATCCATAAACATTACACCAAAAAAAAGACTCTTGGTTAACAGAAACTGCAGGACATTGTGCTGCTTGAAAACGAAAATCTAAAAGCAAAAGTTGAAACACTACACTGACCTTTTAAGGGCACTGTATGCTGAAGCTATGCGTATTATAATACAGCGGTCCATCCAATAATGAATCAATTTACTGTAAAGTAACTGTATGATATTCTAAACCTCAACAACAAATGTTTTTAAATCAGAGCGCTCACCAGGATAGCGCGGAACACAGTCGAGCTGATCCCCTCAGCAACCTCATACTCGCCCTTCTCATTGGGTCGGGTGAAGTTGTACTCCCTGCCAGCTCCAAACATTCTGAAAAAATGTGACATTGGAAAATAATTTCATTTGCTTAATAATGCACAGAAACATATTTGCAGAGTTGACACATACACACACACACACACACATATATCAAAATTCAAATTCATGGTGAAAATGCTGATTGGTTAAGGTGAGTTTAGGAAGCAGTTGGTAATAGTATATTCATTTCAAAGAGCAAATTTGAAGGAGGCCTTTAATCCTTATCGGAATAGCTGTTCGAAAGTACTATTTTGAAGTACAATGTCGGAGAATTATACATAAAATATTTGGGATGAATAGAAACGTAGACCAAAAGCCTTCAGGTCTTCTTGTACAACATCAGTGTCTGAATTCACAAACATTCTTTTGGTTAAATGCACACAAACTCTCACAGAGACACTTCAAAACCTTGTTTGTTTATTAGGATTTTAACGTCATGTTTTACACTTTGGTTACATTAATGACAGGACAGGTAGTTACCCATTACACAAGGTTCATCAGTTCACACAAGGTTATATCGAACACAGTCATGGACAATTTTGTATCTCCAATTCACCTCACTTGCATGTCTTTGGACTGTGGGAGGAAACCGGAGCCCAAAACCTGGTAGAATGGCTTTGTAGAGAAGTGGAGGCTGTTACAGCCTCCTAACAGCCAAACTCAATGTCAAAGCCAATGGCGTTGGAATGAGATGTCAAACAAGCTCATGGTTAGTGTCTACATACTTTTGGTCTTATGGAGCGTAATCTTGGTCTGACTGCCTGATGGTACAACGTAATTAGGAAAAGGTTTTTCTGTGCTTTATGTGCTCCCAAATCATCCAACCACAAAAAAGTAAACTGAGTAAACACAGAGAAAAACACCATGTGTAGAAAAAAGGTGCTCATCAGAAAACACTATGAGGAAAGCTGCTTTTATCCAACAACATTAACCAAACTAGGGCTTCTTTTATTGGTTAATTGTTAACAATCCTGGTTGCTATATAGACTAAATTAAAGTAAACAAGTGTTAAGCATAGGGATGCAACGATGCACCACAAGACAGTTAAAAATCAGTGCACATGTGCCACGATCTGAATCGGTTATTTATTTAAGATGAATCGATATTCACTTTACATAGCAGAGGGCACTGGCGCTATTCACCTCGCCTGGTTGACGGCACTACAGGGTTGCCAGGTTCGGAATTTTTCAGCCAAATTTATTTATGTCAGAATACTTTCTTTATTTGTATTATTCATTTATTATTCATTATTTAGATAAATAAAAGATAACAAATACAGTATTTTATTTTTTTTAAAGAGAAATAATAAAAGGAAACTGTCATAATTTGTCTGTAATTTCATTTTGTTTAAAAAAATTGGGGGAAAAATCGTAGTGAACCCAGTATTGTGAATCATCGTATCGCATCATGGGTAGAGTGTATCGTTACATCCCTAGTTAAGCAGTTTAGCTGTTTTCATTTTAACTTGTCATTTGGCAGTGGAAGTCTGCAATAAAGCCAAACTCCTCCAGCATGGAATCTGGCGTTTTATATTACAGTAACTGTTTGCATTTAGATTTAGTATTTTTAGACAGACAACACAAAATGTTGCATGTGCCATATTTTTCTGCTCAACGTTGAACTTTGAAAAACCAAATCAAATTCACACACCAGAGCCATTGTTATTTTAAATAACAAAATCAGACTTTGTTTATTAAAACTCAATTAATTAAAATTAAAACTGTATGTTGGGTCCCTGAGCAAGACCCTTAACTCTAAACTGCTTGAACTGTAAACAGTCACAATTGCATAAAAATGTCTGCTAAATGCCGTACATGTAAATGTTAACAACACTGCACTACTGATCTATTTCAATGCTAACAATAGACTTACTTTGCAGTGTACAGGTTAATATTAATGTCTAATATGTAAATAGCTGCATTAGCTGTCTTAGCAGGTCAAAATGTGGATTTTATTTAAATTGAATTGGTTCAAATTACAAAATTGATCTGCGGACACTGGATCGGGTGTATTACTGAACATAGCGGGTTTCAGGCGGCAGTCAGGTTCTAAAATTGGCTTCATGTTGAGTCCTCTCTTGTATCAATGACACAGTGTCCTTGTCAAATTATTGATCATTCTGATCAAATGAAATGTCCTTAGAGGCTACTTAGTCCTTTTAATGAGTTAATAATGATGAGGTATTAGTAAGGTGTGTATGAATGTGTGACCCAGTGGATTTTGACAAGTAAATTTAAAGCGGTAGTAAAAAGATGTAAAAAAGAATTGAGGCTTATTATTTCAGAACAGATGTGATCCCAGAAAAATCATAACAAACAGGTTGATGTTTTAAACCAGTCCGAAGTACAAAACCACATTTAAGCAAACACAAAATATTACACATGCAAAATCAGGTTGGCAGCCTTACCTGCCGAGCATGGTGTTCGGCTGAGCCGTGAAGATCGCCGGGTCAACAACAAAGTGCGTATTATCCACGATGAGAGTGACCCGCTCTGCAGTCCTCACACTGCGAGTGCCATCCTTAGCATTTTCATAGACATAAATCATGTCCGAGCCATGAGATTTACTGTGGGAATCAGGGCAGAAGGAACCGGAAGAGCAGCCTTTCTGAGGCCTGGGACTCGCAGACCTTGACCAAGAGCCTGCTTCCCTCTCTCGATCTGACATGACAAATAGAAAAAACAATTAAACATCCATGAATGAAAATCTAGGGTGTGTGTGTGTGTCTGGGGTCCAAAAAGACATAAATGGGTGAGATGGAGTGGAAGAACTTGACTGGCCCGCACAGATCCCTGAACTCAACCCCATCCAGCACCTTTGGGATGAAATAGAAAGTATATTGCGAGCCAGGCAGTGTCATCCATCATCAGTGCCCGACCTTACAAATGCTCTACTGGATGAATGAGCGATACTTCCCACAGACAAACTGAAATCTAAAATCTTGTAGAAAGCCTTTCCAAAAGCATAGAAATTAATCTAATCTACTGATCTAGAATGAGATGTCAAAAAGTGTGTGTGTGTATATATACACACACACACACACACATATATATATATATATACACACACACACATATATACAACCCCTGGCAAAAATTATGGAATCACCACTCTTGGAAGATGTTCTTTCAATTGTTTAATTTTGTAGAAAAAAAATTAATCACAGACGTGCCACAAAACTATCATTTCTCAAACTGTCAACCTTCTGGCATTAAGAAACAATAAAAAAAGAAACAAATATAATAGTTGTGGTCAGTCACAATTGCTTTTTTTTAGATCAAGTAGAGGAAAAAAATATGGAATCACTGAAATCTGAGGAAAAAATTATGGAATCATTAGAAAACACTGCACCATTATTATTTTGTTGCACCACCTCTGGCTTTTATAATGGTTTAAACTCTCTGAGGCATGGAGTTAACTAATGACAAACAGTATTCTTCATCAATCTGCCTTCAACTGTCTCTTGCTGTTGCCAGATCAGCTTTGCAGGTTGGAACCTTGTCATTGACCATTTTCTTCAATTTCCACCAGAGATTTTCAAATGGATTGAGATCCGGACTATTTGCAGGCCATGCCATTGACATTATATGTTTTCTTGAAGGAAAGTTTTCACGTCCTTTGCCCTATGGCAAGATGCATTATCATCTTGAAAAATGAAGTCATCATCACCAAACATCCTTTCAACCGATGGAATTAGAAAAGCGTCCAAAATTTCAATGTGGACTTTGGCATTTATTGAAGACCATCTCCCCTGTGCCTTTACCCGACATGCAGGCCCATATCATCAACAACTGTGGAAATTAACATGTTTTCTTTAGGCAGTTATCTTCATAAATTTCATTGGACAGACACCAAACAAAAGTTCCAGCATCATCACCTTGCCCAATGCAGATTCGTGATTCATCACTGAAGATCACTTTTATCCAGTCACCCACAGTCCACGATTGCTTTTCTTTAGCCTACTTTAACCTTGTTCTTTTCTTTTTAGGTGTTAATGATGGCTTTTGTTTGGCTTTTCTGTATGTAAATCCCATTTCTTTTAGGTGATTTCTTACAGTTCAGTCACAGACATTGACTCCACTTTCTGGCCACTTGTTTCTCATTTGTTTTGTTGTGCATTTTCTGTTTTCAAGACATATTGCTTTAAGTTTTCTATCTTGATGCTTTGATGTCTTACTTGGTCTACCAGTGCTTCCCTTTTACAACCTTCCCATTTTGTTTGTACTTGGTCCAGATTTTAAACACAGCTTACTGGGAACAACCAACATCTTTTGCGACATTCCACAATGATTTATCTTCTTGAAGGAGTTTTATAATCCTCTCATTTGTTTCAACTGACATATCTTGTGTTGGAACCATGATTCATGACAATCTGCTTTGTGCAACAGCTCTCCGAGGTGTAAGCACTCTTTTTAAACTGAAGAATAATTAGCAAATCTAATCTGCTGCAGATGTTTTGTTTTTAAACTGCAAATTACAGAGTGATTCCATAATTTTTTCCTCAGATTTGAGTGATTCCATATTTTTTTCCTCTACTTGATCTAAAAAAAGCAATTGTGACTGACCACAACTATTATATTTGTTTCTTTTTTTTTATTGTTTCTTAAAGCCAGAAGGTTGACATTTTGAAAAATGATAGTTTTGTGGCATGTCTGTGATTTATCTTTTTTCTACAAAATTAAACAATTGACAGAACATCTTCCAAGAGTGGTGATTCCATAATTTTTGCCAGGGGTTGTATAAACAAAACTATTTGGACATTCAACCATGGCATCTTACTTTTAAAACCATGGACATTGAGTACCAAGATTTAACAGTCTTCACTCTTCTGGGGAAAGATTTTGATAACATTTTGAAATGTGTCTGTGTGAATTTCTGCCCATTTAATCAAGACTAAACTAACTGTGGATGATAAGGCCTGGATTACAATCTACATTCCATTTCATTCCAATACTGTTCAGTGGGGTTCAGGTCAGGGCTCTGTGCAGGTCCGTGACACTCATCCTCACCAAAGCCATCAAACCTTATCACTTGGTAAACAGGGGTTAAGTCAAGCTGATACAGAAAAGATCTGCCAGATAATTGGATGCATATACATTTCTATAACTGCTTATACACATCTCTAAGCTATGACAGATAGACAGACAAGACAGATAGAAAGACAGACAGATACTTAATTGATCGTGAAGGAAATTAAAGCCCCAGTAGAATTATACAACAAAGAATTAACAGTACAGTACAAAACAAAAGCAGACAGAAAAACTAGAACTATGAGTGTGGCTACAACACCTAAGGTGGGGTGTCATATACTTTTTGCTACTGAACTAATTTTAAATATTTGATAAATCAAACCATTACATTTTTGTATTGTTTCACCCCTAATTAATTTGTACAGACACACAATTCAAAGCTCTGCTAGTATTACCACTGAGCTGCTGGCGTGTAGGGGAGGTAACATTCCTGATGCAGGGCGTGAGTTGGCCCTCGGCCCTTTCGTGTGATGAATCCCTGGAACGATCTCCAGAGCGACGCCTCTCCCTGCAGAGCTCGGCCCCATGCACACTCATTCTCACTGCTTCGTTCTGCAACTGAAATCCCCGCAATCGACTGCTGCTGCTTTAAAGAAAAGGAAACAAACATCACCCAGTCAGTCACATACACTACAGTCACATACACTAAGGCAATACGAGATTTAGAACAAACATAATACACAGTGTTTCTCATATGTCCATCCCAGTACAACAATGTCTAACGCCGTTATGCCAGTGCCACTCCTGTGCTGAGAGTGGTTCAACACCCAATGACGATCCCTTTTCATTGATGTATAGCATCAAAGTGAACACATATGGCAGGTGTACCTGATAAAAACAGACAATAAGTGCACCCACAAGGTAGGTTCACATAACCTGCCAACTTTGTACAACTCCAGCCAAAAGCATGCGGACAGCTTCTTAATTTTTTAATGAATAATCACATTTTTGTTAATTTGCAACAACTAAACAATGTGTAAATATGTGTGATGGGTAGTGAGCACAAATATCCTCATTAATGGAAAAAAAACAGGGACATTTTGAGGATTTGATATTGTGGAATGTTATAGACCGTTTTATAACAAAATAGGACAAGGTGTGTGTCGCCACACTTTTTCCAGGCAGTAAATGAGAAATAAAAAGGCAAAAAGTCATAAATTGTATGGGGGGCAACTTTGGTGGGAACGCATACTGAAAATCAAGCAGTATTTTTTGCTGAGGGCAACAATAAGCTGACACTGGCATAAAATACTCAGAGCACTGCTGCGAAATAGTAATGGGACACAATGTTGAAAATGTATGGTGGTGCCCTTGAAAATGTAACTGTACCACATAAAGACTGTTGACGCTGTTTTAAATACCAGTTTAGGGTGAGAAAAACTTGATAGGTAAATGAACATATAAAAGTATGTACTGTACATGTAACATTACTGATCCTTTGTGTCTCGTTTTGTAACACTACAGAGACTATTGCAATTAAAGCGTATATTGGACAACATAAATAATGCAACATTAGCCAGTGTAAATGTGCGTTTAGGGCAAATTTATCAACACAATCCCTGAAAGCAACCACACCTTGCTGCAGAGCCCAAGTCCTTTTAATAAAAAAGTGTCTCCTTCAGGGACCAAATTACACAATATGATGACGCTGAAGAAAAGCTTTGGGCAAAAGCAGAGAGGAGAAGAACAGAGCTGGCATTAAGAATGAAGATCAGATTTTCTCATTTATCTTTCCCACATAGTTAAATATCTACTTGTTTCTTCTCTACCTACACAAGACTGGCCAGCTGCAAATGCAGACCCAGTCAAGCGTTCACAGGTTGCAAAGTCTGCTGGTTAAATAAGTGATGAAGAGGCTGGAAATAGTGCTCATATAAAAAAAAAAGACCCACGCAGGCAGATTGTTGGATGGCTTAATGATTTCTTCCACAACAGAATCATTCAAGAGTCGTTTATAGAGCCAGCTATGGCACTATGTGATATCAATATAACAATCAATTATTATATTGGACATATTTCACCATATTTTTCAATCCAGTTTCACTTCTTTTATAGTGTAAATAAATGCAAAATTGACAAACAGGACTGGCATAATTAAAATAAAGTACACCATTATATATATTATTAAGGATTCTTATAAATTAGTAAAGTCACCAACATCATTATTACATAAAATAAATTAACCAATGTGAGTGATTTAGACAAACTCTGTTCCAGTATGTACATGCAAATTCTTACATCCATCACAGTATATCACTAAAAACCTACCTTTAAAATGTTAAATGGAGGACAGTATACTTACTTTTACAAGGTTTTTGTCTTTAGAGAAATCTAATAATAAATGAAACATGTCTGTTTAAAACTGTGCCCATTTAGTCAACATTTGGTTGCTGGTTCAAGCCCAATCAATGCAAATTTACTACTGTTGAGCCAATGAGCAAGTAAACAAACACAGAAACAAATCTTTACAGATGTCACATTGTGAACAATGGCACAGTCATGCTGGAATAGAAAAAAGCCTTTTCCAAGCTGTGGCCACAAATGTGGTGGCATATGGTTTATTTCATATACATAATAGCAATGGGTGTGTTGAAAACAACTAACTGCAATAATTGGGAGGGGTGTCCACATGTTTTAACCATGTAGTGTATTTCGTAATATGACACAGACCTGTGGGCCACAGGTATTAAAGAAAAATCCAAACAAATACAAGGGTTTAATAAATCAAGTTTTATTACAGAAGCATGTAATCAGCCAGCTGGGACCCTACACAGACACATGATTGGCTGAACGGATGAAAAAGGGTTCCTTATCATTAGACCAGTCAAGGCACTTGCACAGGGTACGGCTGATCACAGATGGCAGTGCGTGGCTCTCTGCACACTGTGAGACCCCGCCCCAGCAGGTGAAAAGAAGTGCTGGCGGCCGTGTGCGTGTCAGAGGGGGCAGATGACAGCCTCAGCACCTCCTTGATCAAGGTGGGGTCGCAGCAGTGGCAAGAGAAAGCTTCAATTGGACATAACTAGATTTGGGGGAAGCATATCAAATCTCACTTTACTTAACGTTAGATTTTCTTATTTATTTATTAGGATTTTAACGTCATGTTTTACACTTTGGTTACATTCACGACAGAAACGGTAGTTACTCGTTACACAGAATTCATCAGTTCACAAGTTTAATGTCAAACACAGTCATGGAGAATTTTGTATCCCCAATTCACCTCACTTGCATGTGTTTGGACTGTAGGAGAAAACCGGAGCTCCCGGAGGAAACCCACGCAGACATGGGGAGAACATGCAAACTCCACACAGAAAGGACCTGGACTGCTCCACCTGGGGATCAACCTGGGGATCACCCAGGACCTTCGTGCCGCCCTAACATTAGATTTTAAATTGCATGCACATTATTAGTACATTTATACACTTAAAACGAGTGCAAACCAGTTGGTACCATATGTATTGATAAAAACTACATTTGTAAGTTGTTGCATACAAATAGTGTATCGTGTGTGTCATTTAGCCATAGCCAATCTTTGATTGCTGCCAGGACGCCTGTATTGTATCAACACTGGCATGGTTATACTGAAAGATTTATTAATATAATATATATTTTTAAATGTGACCCCTAATGGCAAGCATTTAAAAAATGATCACACTACATTTGATCCTTTGTTCAGCACCCCTCTCCACACCCACCGCGTCCCAGCCCACTTTGTTCTCTTGTCCTGTCAAAAGTGACACAGTCGGTTCCGCACACCCATTGTCAGGACACAGACAGGTTTATTTATGAAGCACTATGGTTTTACAAGCAGCAGAATTAATTCAGTCTTTTAGAGTAACAAAAAAAAGTGCAGCGCGTTTGGTTTCTTAAAGACAAAGCAGAATCGATAGGACTGTCCACTGCTCTGCTCTTAATGCTTAACGGATCGACTGGGGTTACATCGGTCAGATATGAATGACATACAGAACAAAGACAACACGAGGATCCGTTATTCATTCTATTACAGATCGTAGCTGAGCTAAGACGTCTGATCAGACGTGAACACGCATGCAGGAGTAACACCGACTGGATCCTTTGTTCCTGAAAGCGGAGTGAACTGCACCTACCCGCGTGTGTCGCTCTTCACACTGAAGACAAAGCAGCGGGGCAGCAGCGGTGGCAGACAAGCGCACAGCACCTGCGCACCTTCACACCACGAGGGCTTGGTGCGGGGCTCCGCATCCTCGAGCATTCCTCCCCAACTTTAGCATAATTCACATCCCGAGCCTCCACTGCATCAGTGCTACCCGCTCGGCGCGACCTCTCTCATCTGACGGAGCGGATCGAGCATGAATGACTGGTTGCTGCCTTGCTGACGTAGCGCGAGATATAAAAACCCGCCACCGGAGAGTAGTGAAGCGTGATTCACCAGTGAATCAGCAGATTCGTTTTAAACGACTCCTTTAAAACAGAATCGGTTCCATAGTTATAAAGTTCTGACCAGTGTTGCTACTCCTTGCGATTTTTTCCAAGATCTTGGGATTTAGGGGATCGATTTGGGAATTTTGCCCATGGATAGATAGATAGATAGATAGATAGATAGATAGATAGATAGATAGATAGATAGATAGATAGATAGATAGATAGATAGACAAGATAGATACAGACAGACAGACAGACAGATAGATAGATAGACAGACAGACAAGATAGATACAGACAGACAGATAGATTAGATAGACAGACAGATAGATAGATTAGATAGACAGATAGATTAGATAGACAGACAGATAGATTAGACACAGACAGATAGATTAGACAGACAGATAGATAGATTAGATAGACAGACAGACAAGATAGATACAGACAGACAGATAGACAGACAGATAGATTAGATAGACAGACAGATAGATAGATTAGATAGATAGACAGAGACAGACAGACAGATAGATTAGATAGACAGACAGATAGATAGATTAGATAGACAGATAGATTAGATAGACAGACAGACAGACAGATTAGATAGACAGACAGATAGATTAGATAGACAGACGACAGACAGATAGACAGACAGACAGATTAGATAGACAGACAGATAGATTAGAGACAGACGACAGACAGATAGATAGATTAGACAGACAGACAGATAGACAGACAGATAGATAGATTAGATAGACAGATAGATAGATTAGATAGACAGACAGACAGATAGACAGACAGATAGATAGATTAGATAGACAGATAGATAGATTAGATAGACAGATAGATAATTAGATAGATTAGATAGACAGACAGACAGATAGATAGATTAGATAGACAGACAGACAGACAGATAGACAGACAGACAGATAGATTAGATAGACAGATAGATTAGATAGACAGACAGACGACAGACAGACAGATAGATTAGATAGACAGACAGACAGATAGATTAGACAGACAGACAGATAGATTAGACAGACAGATAGATAGATTAGATAGACAGACAGACAAGATAGATACAGACAGACAGATAGACAGACAGACAGATAGATTAGATAGACAGACAGATAGATAGATTAGATAGATAGACAGAGACAGACAGACAGATAGATTAGATAG